>NW_024044459.1:4488282-4965949 GCF_014851395.1 Micropterus salmoides
TCTAAGGTCCTGAGTTTAGAGATAAGTCGGTGCCAGTTGAGGGCAGGTCTTGGTGAATTTTGTCTAATAGCTAGAATTTTATCATTAAAGAAGCTCATGAAGTCGTAACTACTGAGAGCTATGGGAATACTTGGCTCAATAGAGCTGTGACTCTCTGTCAGCCTGGCTACAGTGCTGAAAAGAAACCTGGGGTTGTTCCTATTTTCCTCTATTAATGACGAGTAGTACGCTGCTCTGGCATTACGGAGGGCCTTCCTATAAGTTTTAAGACTATCTTGCCAAATTAAACGAGAATTTTCCACTTTGGTGGAACGCCAATTCCTCTCAAGTTTCCGTGATATTTGCTTTAATTTGCGAGTTTCAGATTATACCATGGAGCTAACCGTCTTTGTTTAGTATTTTCTTTTTAGAGGGGCTACAGAGTCGAGTGTCATTCGCAGCGAGCCAGCAGCACTATCAACAAGATGATCGATTTGGGAGGGACTGAAATTAGCATAGGAGTCCTCCGTTACTTTGTGACTAGATAATGTATTTAGAGCTGATGGAATCGCATCCTTAAATTTAGCTATAGCACTATCAGACAGACATCTTGTATAGAAATTTTTGCCCAATGGCGAGTAGTTCAGCAATACAAACTCAAAAGTTATCAAACAGTGGTCGGATAAAGAGGGATTCTGTTGGAACACCACTAAATGTTCAATTTCAATACCATACACCAAACAAGGTCAAGGGTGTGGTTAAAACAGTGAGTCGGTTCATGAACACTCTGAGAGAAGCCGATGGAATCTAACAAAGAGATAAACGCAGTACTGAAGCTGTCATTCTCAACATCTACATGAATATTAAAATCCCCTACAATAATAACTTTGTCCGTTTTAAGGACTAAAGTTGACAAAAACTCTGCAAATTCAGATAAGAATTCAGAATACGGGCCAGGTGCTCGGTACACTATAACAAAAAGAATTGGTTGCAGTGATTTCCAACTTGGGTGCGAAAGACTAAGAACAAGACTTTCAAATGAGTTATAGTTTAGTTTAGGTTTAGAGCTGATTAATAGGCTAGAGTCGAAGATAGCTGCAACTCCACCTCCTCGGCCTGTCTGAACAAAGTGTCACCTGGAAATGATGTCTTGAGGTTAGTGGAAGACTTACCCATGTTGTCTTGAAATTGATCATCATTATCAATCATTTCCACATGTTCTCAGATTCATAATTACTCCTTGTGCTGCATATCCAGTTATGCATGTCAATATCCAGATGGAAATTAAAGGATATGGTAATATCCTATGATTTGGTGTCAATATCAAAATGGATGTGGAAGACTACTAAAGTTGGTGGAAATCCCAGGATAGATTATTAGAGTATTGCACGTTCTGCCTCTCTAACTGATTTTTGCCACTGATGTGCAGGACTGCTCTTCAACCAGCCTTGCACTTAACCCTCTGATACTGTATTTGGAGAGGGACGAACACCTCCAGGCGCACTCTCTTTGCAAGCTCTCGAATCTGGAGCACACACAGCCCTCCAGCTGGCTCATTTTATTGTATGTGCATGCTAAAATGCTCACAATGACCATGCTGACATGCTAATTGCTGTATAATGTTAACCACGTTCAACTTCTTAGTTTATCGTGTTAGCATGCTAACATTTGTACAGACCTGGTGATGGTGCAAGATGAAAAATGAGTGGGATTTGAATGTGTGTACGAAATCATCAAACCATTCAGTAGTTGTTGATATTTCAGTCTGGATCAAAGTGCCTGTATTAAAATATCTGGCCATCTGGGAAATGGAGTACAGTGAACCCACTGTCACGTTCAAGAATCAGTTTAAGATGATTTGAGCTTTGTGACATGGTGCATTATGCTGATGGAAGTAGCCATCAGAAGATGGTACACTGTGGTCCTGAAGGGATGGACATGGTCAGCAACAATACTCAGGTGGCCTGTCCCATTTAAACGATGCTCAATTGGTACTAAGGGGCCCAACGTGAGCCAAGAAACTATCCCCCACACCACACCCCCACCACCAGCCTGAACTGTTGATACAAGGCAAGATGGATCCATGCTTTCATTTTGTTGCCATCTGAATGTCACAGCTGAAATTAAGACTCATCAGACCAGGCAACGTTTTTCCAATCTTTTATTGTCCAATTTTGGTGAGCTTGTGTGAATTGTAGCCTTAGTTTCCTGTTCTTAGCTGACAGGAGTGTGGTGCTGTAGCCCATCTGCTTCAAGGTTCGACATGTTTTTTGTTCAGAGATGGTATTCTGCATACCTTGGTTGTAACGAGTGGTTATTTGAGTTAGTTGCCTTTCTGTCATCTTGAACCAGTCTGCCCATTCTCCTCTGACCTCTGACATCAACAAGGCAGTCTCTTTTTTCTTTTGCAAAGAATGTCCCTTCAGGCTATAGGTGTTTGCAATATGGCATGGCAGCAAAGCTTGTTTTGGCAATTCTCCTTTTATGGTTTACAGTTTGGCCTGAAGGTCCAGCACACCAATGACTGAGGCAGTGGAATCATGACACTTTCATGCTTTATAAATGAGGGCATCCCTGTTTTTTGCAGGATCTTTTGTGCTTCCTATCAGCTGGGCAGTGATGTCAGAGGGTTTGGGGAAGTCCTGTGTCTGCCTTGTTCTAAGCTAGTGGAACAAAGCCAAGTGGTGCGGGCGGGTGAAGAAGAGAGGGGGTGGAAACCCAGCTGTCTGCCTCAGTGCCACTATTGTCTCCCTGTCACTGTACAAGGACCTGCGCTCAGCCCATCAGCTAGCATGAACAGGATTACTGAGTTTGGTCTGTCTCAGAGCTTCCTGTCACAAATGTCTGTTGAACCTCTTGCCAGTGGCGTAATATCAGTTTGAAAAGTGTGTGTCAATGGTGAAGGGCGGGGCTAAGATGGGTATAATGCTTGGTTTACTCATTCTGCCAGAAAAATGGTAAATATACATCAGAGAACGCTGTCTTACGCTGTGATATTCAGTCAGTTAAATAAGCTATATGCACTATCAATGAATAATGTTCCATTTCCTTAAAATACAAGAAATATTTGTTTCCGTTTGTAGTCCGAGTAGTATTGACCCATCACATCTGGGCAGGCTTTGGCTGCATACAAGTAAACTCTGTTAAACATTAACAATATACCTGCAAATGGGGAGGAATAATCACAAGAGTGAAAAAAGATGTTTCCTCAGCAAGCACTTTTATTCTGATGAGAAACATCCCAGGTATGTGGATGGAGACAGAAGTAATCGATCTCCGGATGCCAGATCAAGATCACCATGTAGATCGCAGATCAGCACTTTTACATCCTAAATTACACAATCAACTGAAATAAGCAAGCAACTCACCAATTATTCATAGGCTTTTCCATGGATGTATGCGGTTTACTTTATACAAACATTATTTGACAGTAATTACATGTAAATATCCCAATAATTTTGATGTATAAAACCATAAGTCTTTTACGTTTTAAGTACTTTTATATATACAGTACATTTTTGTGCTGACATTTTACAGTATTTTCCAATCTATTCACTGCAGATCCCATATGAGATGTATGAGAACTCCGGACGTATAATAACCAGAATGTATCATAAAATTACTTTTTACTTCTAGTAATTAACTATTGTTACTGTTTACAGAATTAGTAAACCATTAAACTGCCATATCAAATTATTGATATGGCAGTTAAATTAAGTGGGTATAAAGCTTATCAACCCAATTAGAGCTCAAACAGAATAATTTCCTAAATTGTCTTTATTATTTTATTATTACACAGACAGACCAAGATATGTGCTGCTCAGCTACGTAAGCTAGCACAACAACTTCACTTTACATTTTAAATGTCAGCAATTAACACTAAATATACCCACGTTAGCCTCAAGGCTAGTTTTCAATGGCAGTCCCTGGCCTGATTTTGTTAAGTATCCTAAAAAAAATAATACAATAGAAAACAATACAATAGTTAAAACAGACAAACCAAAACTGTTTTATATCCGTTCATTGTCTCATGGTACTTTGGGTGTTTTGATTTTCTAAAATACTGTCCTTGCTTTTTGGTACCAGTGCTCTTGTATTGCCTGATACTTAGGTAGGTAGGTAGGTTTATTGTCACAATATAATAAGTTGTAGAGTGAAATTGTGTTTTCACAATAGCAGACAATATACATTAATACAGAATCAATTATAAAAAATGATAAACACAAATAAACTGTTTATCATTTTTTCAGCAGTGCTGAGGATGAATTAGAATTTAAAAGTCTGATAGCTTGGGGAAAAAAGCTGCTCTGCAGTCTGGTGGTGCGGCAGCAGAAACTTCTAGATCTCTTCCCAGAAGGCAGCAGGGTGAACAGGCTGTGGCTGGGGTGGGTACTGTTATTGTCCTTTTAGGCAAGTCCTGCCACTCGGCCGCTTCCGGGCAGCTATTTCGGACTAACAAGACCAGGCTCCTATCTAAATGAATGGGGAGAGAGCCAGAACTGCACTTTTATTGGTCACCGGGACATAAAAACTATAGAATCAGCATTAAAATCTGATAAAAATCGCTGAAAGAGTTTGACAACTTTGCCCCAAAATAAGGTTTAAAAAGTATTTTTCCCGACCGGTTATACTTCTACTACGCATGCGTCATCACTTCCGCACATGCATAGTAAAGGTAAAACAGACCCTTGCGTCAGTGGAACCACGCAATTGGCTATTCCCGCTGGCTTGGCTGTTAAAAGCAGACGATTGGCTTTCTAGCAGGATGGGCGGGATAACCGCCATCTTTGCCGTTACTGGCTTTCCCCATAGAGTTGTATGGAGGATGTGATTGAGTGGCATGTCTCCTCTAAATTGTCTCTGGTACTGTCCTTTAATATTCTTTGGGCTCTGCGCAGGCACCTCACCTCCCCGATATCACTGATGCTCGGGAGATGGGTACCAATGATCTTCTGAGCAGTTTTAATCACCTGCCGGTCCTGGGCCGTGCACATCCCATGCCAATTTGTGATGTTTCCAGTCAGGATGCTTTCTATTGCTCCTCTGCAAAAGCTGACAAGAACTTGGCACGGGAATTTGGCCTTCTTAAGCTTCCTCAAGAAATATAGTTGTTTCACTCTTATTTGTTAACTAACATTATTTGATCTTGCTCTGAGTATACAGTACACCTCAGCTTCCAGCCTTCTGGCTTTGGTCCTAGCCTAGTGGAAACTTGTTGGCTTGTTTCCTGCCAGAGGTCTGGTCCAGTTATTATTCCGGGAGAGAACAGAGCGCTGAAAATCATTCCCCCTGCTTCGCCTCCAGACACCAGTTCCTGCTACTGTACATTCAGTCCACCATGTATGTCTGGGCTGCGAAAGCAGCAAAAGTGCGGGACAGTCGTCAAGGGAGTTGCCTCTGTTATGTAAGACTGCTCAGCATTCTGACTGTAAGGCCATTGTAAAAACCACATGAAACAGATGTTTTTACACTTTCTACCTGTAAATATAGAATTGGCAACATGCTGCACTGCGTAGATGGCAAAATGTGTGCAACGAAACAGAAATGTAGAAATGTAATTTCAGAGATGTAATTGCACAGCTGTGCACTCAATGATCAATCAACAGTATAGTATTCATGTAGAAATGACTTAACACATTATGATGCAAGTTTCTGTATATCTGGCATCAGAAATTGTATTTCTTTTTAAAGCACAGATGTTTAAGTGGTTATATTTTTCCTCATTTGATATTATGCACCACTATGGCTTTGCGTTAGCTTCCTCTGTACTGTGGAGATGTTCCCAATTTTGAATGTGTAACACAAGTGTAGCATACTAAACTACAGTGCACTAAAATCATGTAATGTTTGCTTTTGTCTTGATTATAACGCATATTGAATGCCGTAGCCCAACAAATGTAGGATTAAGTGCTACATTCAAAACTTGAATTAAGTAAAAGTAAACAAATATTATCAGATAAATTTACTTTATCAATCTAAAGTAAAATCACTCATGATACTAGAATGATTGCCTGGAAAGTTTGTGCAGTAAAGAGGATAAAACCACAACATGTTCTTGATGATCCACTGACTTTTTCTATAGCTCCATCATCAGATCAAAATTCCAATTTGTCAAATACTTAGGTTTAGATGGATAGATTAATCCCAAAGGGTTTAATTGTTGTAACTAAATACCAGCAAAACTAATGACATTCCCAGCCACAGTTGGCCTAACTAAACTAAACTAACATAGTAAACATTAAATAAATCTGCAAAGTGACAACTAATTAAACTAAACTAACTAAAAAAATAAATGTAGTGGAGTAAAAAGTATAATATTTTATTCTGAAATGTAGTGAAAAAGAAGGATAAAATAGCAAAAAATGGTAATTTCTCCCGTAAAGCTCTAGTACTCCTAAACCATACTATAGTATAGTAGTATTAGTAAATGTACAGTATGTAGAGACTTTCTGTTAATGGCAGATCATTTAAAAGGTCTATCATTGAAGTATGGTATGTTCATGTGCTAATGCGAGACTCTGAACCTCTGAGTGAGAGTGTTTCTACAGTGCATGTGTAATCACACATGCACTTTCGAGAGAATTATGTGAACTGCACAATCAGTGTACCAATATTACAGCAATGGGAGTGTTTATGACATAAAAGGCAACCTCCAGTTTAGTATGCTAAACATTAGTTTCTCAAGGACTGTTCTAATGAGATATCTATCTCTGTCCTTACCGAGACTGTACATAACAAAAGCTGATCATGTGCTCGTTGATCAGAATGTGTGGCTCGTCTCCATCGCAGTTTAGATGAACAGAAATGTGCTGTGATCTGCTGGAGATTTCCACACTGGTGTAGGTAGTGCAGCGGAGTGGTGTCAACAGCTTATGATGCTGGATCGCAGCAGTAATCTGACCCTTCTCATTGTAAATCACGGACCCGTAGCTAATGGGATTCCAGCTATCAGAGGATTATGATGATCTGGCTTCCTTTGTACACCAGTCCCGCCATTTTACATACAATCTTTATCAATTTAATGTACTTTGTCAAGAGCAGTTGATAATGTGTCTCACCAACTCCCCTAAAAAAACTACACTACAGTATAAGGATAATATGATTAATGGTGAGAAAAGTAAAGGATTTGTGGTGTCAGAGTTTTTCTTCTCTTTGAAGATAGTCTCATCACTGAGAATATTACTTTGTGGAATGCTTCAGAGGATTGCCGTCCATTACACTTTCCCAACGATGACAGGGGATTAGTCCAAGTGACAGGCAGTGGGATAGGCAGGGGGTCGCCTGCAGTCTGGACAATTTATTTCTTGATTAGTCTTCGGTGCAGGAATAACGGGGTGCTTCATCAGGAACATTGCCATATGACTAGGGAGTGATGAGGCTTTCAAACAAAGAAAGTCAAAGAGAGTCTTTGTCTTCAATAAATCACTTCATATTATATCTCATGACAGGCTGGTGTTAGATATGATGACAATGTGTGAGTGTGTAAGTGGTACTCACAGAGATACAGGCCACTCAATCACGCAGTGTACTTACAGTATAAGAAGGTCGTGCTTCCTGCCTCGCCGGATTTCATTTTCACAACACATCCCTTACAGCTGGGTAGACCTATGATGATGAACTCAGGCGTGAGGGACTGCACTGACTCCTCTCTCACGTGAGTCTTCTCATGCTGCCATTATCAAGCCGATGGTTCCTTCTGCTTGCCTCCAAGTCTGTCGCTTTGCATCTTTTGGAAGTCAATAAATGCAGCGATGAGTGAAGGGAAGCAGAAGGCAGCGGCTAGAGATGGAAGCACAGTGGCTCACTGGGGAGCTCAATGAGAATTAGGTCATTACCCGGGGCAAGTTCAATAGATGATTAGAAGGAAATGCCAAAAAGTGGGCCGGCCCCCCATTTTCCTGATGCCACCGCTGTGAACCCACATAAGATTCACGCCTCTAGTGAAAATTCTCTTGAGGGTCCCTGCTGAGTATGCACCAGAGATACTTTAAAGGCTCGTATTTTACTCAGCGATTTTCTTTGGGAGAATTTTCAGCTGTCTAACAGGTCAAAGCCCAAAGGAAATTACAAATCTTTTGTGTTGTATTTAACTATCCCCTTTTTTCAGTTTGAACTCGAAAATTATCTACACACTCGTTCCCATAGCAACAGTGTCTTTCTTTCAGACATTCCAGGAAGTTGACTGTCCTAAGCCGTCAGAACAAATTGAGAGTATTGACCATTTTCTTCCTTTCACAAGATAAACAGTGCAGCTTAATGAGCATTGAGAACTACGTTTAGATACCTTCAGTCATGCTTTCTTAATAAATTAGTCTTCTCTAGCTACTCATTGCCATGGCTTGTGGTAATAGAACACATAGAGAGACATACTAATTGATTCATCACATGGCTTATGTCTCACTGCCTGATGTATTTTTCTTGACTCTGGGTTTCAGTGAGAAGCAGATCTTAATAGCATAGAGTACAAAGAACTTCCTTCCCTTGCTCCTTCCTGTCTGTTCATCTTAACGATTCTGTGCATGGCGCTCTCTTTACATGCTGACCTTGTGCTGTCATAGATTTTCCATGGAAACCTCATAAAGGTATGAAAAGCTCTACAGCATATTGATATTTGAATACGCAGTTTCTATTCCAGGATTAAGGACTGCAAAGGCACTTACCTGTATTCATTTTAGTCACATTTTAGTAATTTTGTCAATGTTGAATTAGTTGTAGGACAAGCACACATATTCCTAAGAACATGAATAAAGAACACAATTCTATGCCAGCATCAAAATAGAGCTTTTTGATATTATGCTGTTGGAGGAAAAAGTGTAATAAATGATAAAAAAAAAAAAAAATGCATTCCATTTAGATGAGCCAATTCCAGGTTCTTGCTGTTGTGCGTGCTTGCTCACTGGCTTGATTTACTGGAATGCTTGATGAAACCATCTTTAGCATTTGTCTCACCTACGCCTTTCCTGCTTTGACAAGTCAAAATGTCTGCCATGAAAAAGGTCAAAACCAGGACCATGAACTGAAACAGCTAAATGGAATTCAGCCTTTATTTTATTATTTACACACCTGTGCTTTTTCTACTATTTTGTAAGGTCAAAATACATTTTCAAATACAAAGTTTTGACAAACTGCCTTTTGGTTCGCTAAAACATATTGCCTGAGTTTATCTTGAGAAGAGCAGCTAAAACGTCTGATAACATGAAAGGAATAAATGTTTTGCTTTCTTGTGGAGAGTAAGATAAGAAGATTGATCCCACTCTCATGTCTGTCTGTTAAATCCAGAGCTAGAGCTGGAAGCCTGATCAGCCTAGTTAGCATAAAGACTAAAAGCAGAGGGAAACAGCTAGCCAAAGTTCAATATAAAAGCACGTCTTTTCATTTTGACATTTGTGTTTGTGTACAGATTGAACAACCAAGCATAACTGGTTAAGTAGTGAGTTGTTGAAGTGTTGGTAGGTGTATTTTGAAATTTAGACACTGCCATGCTAGCTGTTTCACGTTTTTCCAATCGTTATGCTAAGCTAAGACAATCATCCCTGGTTCTAGCTCTGTAGTTCACACAGACATAATAGTGGTATCGATCTTCTCAACTAACTCTTGGCAAACGGGCGGATAAGCATTGTCAAGGGGAAGATTTAGATGAATACATCAATCCTGCACTCATTGCTACCAGTATAGCCTTCACATACAAAAGATTGAAGCCATTTGAAAGTAATATTAACATTATGTCCACATTCACAGCCCTTGATAAAAATGTGCTATTGCTAGCTAACCTTTTTTCAAATGTGGGGATGTTACACATGCCTGTTGTTGTGGTTTGTCCTAATTGTTTTGTTACAGCTTCACTGAAAGTGTGGATTATTTTAGTACATAAATCTGTTACTGTTTCCTTTGAAGAATTGGTTACTAAAGCGATAGTGTTGGGCACTGAAGCATACCGTTTCACCACTCAGTCGCATACAGTGTGGAAAACTGCAGTGGTATTTAGGTTGTCAGCAGTCAGTTAATTTGTCCATTTGCTTTTTTCATATTATTGTAGTGTTTAGCCATTGATTCTAGAAAAAATGTCAACAGATATTTTGTTGATGAAAATTACGGGTTGCTTGCCTCAACACATAATGTGAGCATTATTTTAGCCATGTTTTGGTTTAAGAGTCACAGAATTCAGGTTAACCTTTGCTTTGGTGTTAAGAACAACATAATAACCTCTAGGGAATGCAGGGCATACTAATTAGAAACGTTGTCTTTACATTATAAAAAACCTCTCTCACAGATGCAGGACAAGTCGGTAATCGGGTTATGCTAATCCATCCCTTCACCAGTGTATCAGAATGCAAAATGAAAGCTTAGTTGAACGACAAAGCTTTGAAATTCACAAATCTGAAGGATTAGATGACTTTCAAGAATCAGACATTTTGAGTGCAGGGATACCGTATCTGCAAATGTGGATATCATCTTAGTCTCCTAAAGAATATTATATAAATAGGGTGACACCAGAGGAAATGGATGGAAAAACTTAACAGGGAGCAAAGACAAAAAGACACTGTGTCTTTTGCTGACTTTGTCCTTACATAAATGCACAGTGAGGTGGGGATCCATGAGATGGTTCCCTCTAATGACTAGCAGCATTCTTAGGTGGTCTGAAATTCTGTTAAAGACAGAAAGGATCTATGGAGAGATATTTATTTTAAAGTTTGCCTTCTTTTTCTAGAGAATGGAAACTCAAATTGCTCTCCCAAGGGATCTCATATGTGCCCATATGTGCCTATAATGCAACTTTGCAGAACAGACAGTCTGTGTTGAACTCACATATCACAGTTCATTGCACAGTGTTCCTTCTCGTTCAGTGAGACAGGCTGATTACAGGCTAGTGAATCCAGTCCAGGAAAAGCAAAAATAGGCCTACAGTATATGTGCAGTGAGATTCAAAGTTTGTTTCATATTTAACTGCTGGACAGTTTTTCTTGCTGTAGATAATATGTACAACCTTACAAAGTACAGTACTGTAAACAGAATTTTATTAAAAGTGTTCTGTGAGTTGTCAATTAGGTCAGTGTTTGTTAAACATTATTTATTAAACAGACTCTGCAAGTGGAGCCTTGGGAGGTATTATCTCAAGCCTAGTCCACACGGACACGGGTATTTTTATAACCGAGTTTTTCCTCCTTCGTTTAAAACGCAAACACACGCTATCAAGCACTGTCAAGAGCATCCCAAACCACCTGGCAGCGATATGACCCTAACCGTAAAGCCACGTATACAATAAAAGCCTGTAAAAATTGTAAACACAGCAGGCAGTGGCGCACAATCTGACATCAAACACAGCAGATAACGGGGCACACTCTGACGTCGCAAGGGAAAACCCCCGGTTTTACTGCAACCGGCGTTTGTGAAAATCCTCACCCTGGCAGGGGTTTTCAAAAATGTTCAGTTTCAGTGACCTGATACTGCGTTTACGTGTGGGCGAATGGCCAAACCGGGTAAAAAAAGTCACGGTTATGAAAATACCTGTGTTGGTGTAGACAGGGCCTCAGTGTCTGCTTTATTCAGTTGTTAGTGTTTGTGTCTGAATAAATTCATGAGGGATGGGTCATGTAAATGAATGAAAATTAAACATTGCATTGATGTATTAAAATAATGAATATATTAATTCATTCATAATTTAATTAATACTAATTTACTTTGTGTTAAATTATGTGTGTATCTTGAGACAAGATGTTGAACTTTGTTTCTGGTTGAGTATAGTTAGTGGAACTACTTAATGAAAGAATAATTACAGCAAACACACACAGTACAGAGAGACAGCTGGGAACTTAAGGGAATTATGTGGCATTTCGGGAAATCCATGTATTTTTTGCCAAGAGTGAGATGAGAAGATCGATACCACTGTCATGTCATATGTTAAATATGAAGCTAGCACAAGCAGTTTAGCTTATCAAAACATCCTGGACTTTTCCTGCTGCCTGGCAACCACATGGTGAAGCCCATATCGATAATTGAAAATGTGATGATGATAAATGCCTATTTAAGAGCAACATTGGCATTCGTTTGAAGTTGTTTATGCCCACCTTAACTCCAATTTTCACTCTCCTGTTCACCAGGTCTTGAAATTTTTTTTCAAAGTACATATTTTGAGACAAATGTTGTCTCCAGGTGCCACTTTTCCATAACTGTGTACAGACTGTAATAGCAGGAAGCATCTTGGTTTGGTTTGTTGACATAAAGAGCGTGTGACTGACATAATGTTACACATTTTATTCATTGCTGCTACTTACTTCAGTAAGTCTTTTTCTTTTTCTTTTCCTGTCAGTTCTCCAGCCTCTCTGACTTCCTCTGTCTCTGGCTTTAATCAGCCTCTCTGTGTCCAAACTGAGAGTTATGTTCAGCTCGGTAACCTGAGGATGACGGCCTCCCCAGGGCCTCAGTACTCCTTCCTTGGGCTTTCCGCTCTGGTTTGAAGGGTGAAGTCTTCTTTTTGCACTCTCTGGCAGGTGGGCGCAGTAAATGAGAAAACCATCTGACACAGAGACAGATAGGTGGGCAGGGAAACTTTGACATGGGGTTTTAACAGAGGGGGAGGATAGTCGCAGGGCTTCTGCTAGTAATACATGAAAAATCTGTAGTGATTGCACAGTGTGACATCAGACCTTAAGCGAAAAGTGATGCATTGCGTAATACTAAAATAAAGCGTTGAGTCATTAGTTGACAGAAATAATATGGCAGATGACAGATATTGTATATGCTGTTTAATTTGAGGTTGATATAGTATTACCTCTACCAAGAAGTTATGCTTTCGGTCCTGTTTGTTGCTCTGCCTGAAGTAACACTATGCTCCATTTTTTACATGCACCATTTTCAGAATGATTTAGTTTAGTTCAAAATTTATCGTCAGTTACACTGTAGGTGCTTTAAAAAAAATATTACTGTTGTAATAATTACTGTTCCAACATGCGTCAGGAAGTGATTGGTTAGTGATTCTTTTTCGATTCAGTCTTGGATTGTAAGGATGTTCAGTCTCTTGCTGGTTCAAATTGTTTCAGTCAGTTCAGACCAAAACTGGGCCGATATTCAGTACTGTATGGTTCTTGTACAGGCCTATAGATACACAGGCCAATAAGATATTAACTTAGCAACCACCTATCTGCAAAAGAGTTCTTACATCATGATTGTTTTTGTAGCTTTCATGGTTTTCATTAATCTTTAACCCAGCAGGTCGAGGCAGATGGCCGCCCACCCTGAGTCTAGGTTCTGCTCGAGGTTTCAACCTGTTAAAAGGGAGTTTTTCTTTGTTACCAAGTGCTTTCTCATGATGGAAATGGTTGGGTCTATAAAAATGGATCTAATAAAACTGAATTGAATTGAAAAATCAAAAGTAGATCTGCATAGCAAAAGCAACCTTCGTTCAGTGAGACTGATGATTCAGAACACTTCAGTTTGAGGATTCAGTGTTAAAAATATGCCTGTTCACATACTGAACACCTCCATTGTGGCCTATTTTATATTTCACTTATGAGAGACAAGTGAGTAAAGTAACGATAATTATTTATTATAATAACAGATTATATGTGATATCAGTCTTGAGCGGCTCCAAAATAAGTAACCCCATGGAACCCAGTCACTGGAGGTGGTGGCTGATGACTCTGCTGAGGCTGATGAAATGATGAAGCTGACGAACATAATAAAAACAGAGACAGAATCATGTTTAAAAAGACAGGCCAATAGCCAGTCAGGATAATTGTGTATCACTGTGTATTTTGATGCAGATCCAGATGCTAATTAAACATTTGAACATTTTCTATTCTTGAAAAAAGAAATTTAGAGCATTGTGCAGCCTTAGGAAAGGTAACAAAACCTTGAAAAGCTGGACACCATAAATTCTGTTGGTTTAACTTCAGGAAGAAACGTGTCGTGCACATTGCAAGTTCATGACATGCAAATGTATTTTTAGGCAAAGTCAATCTGTCTCTACAGAGGAAATGTTTCATGTCCATGGTCTCTCTGCATGGTTGAAAAAACCATGAAACCATGAAGTCAGACTATGCAGTCATCATACATGAATCACACCGTCTAAGAGCTGAATTACCGCAGAGCTGGCGAGTGTGACCAAGCAGACGGGAGGCCTGAGCGTCATATTACTTGTTGATAGATTGAATAGAGAAAAAGAAGCCCATATGGATTTATCATTTCAAAAGTTAAACCTAATTCCCCAGTCTTACACCATCTCCATGACAATAACACTTGTTATTTTTGTGTTTTGATGTACTTTACAGGAGGTTGTCTTTTTATTATGGCTCTTTAGATTTTTAGTTTCATTGCTATCACACAATCTGATCTCACTGGTTTGCTGCAGCACAATAAAACATCTTAACACACTTTTACAACCCTCTGAATTGACATATAACACTTTTCTTTTGTAAGTTTGGGAGCCTACATATCCACGTGTCAGTGATAAGCGTATGTGCTATATAAATACTGCTATACATAAAAAGAGAAAAAAACGATAAAGAAAGGCTTAAGATATGTCTCTTCTGCTACACTCACAGGCCACTTTATTAGGTAGCTAGTAGTTGGACCTCCTTTTGCCTTCAGAACTGGCTTAATTCTTAAAATCATGAAGTTGCTGCAGATTTGTTGGCTGCACATCTATGATGCAAATCTCCTGTTCCACCACATCCCAAAGGTGCTGTATTGGATTAAGATGTGGTGTTCACGCCAAATTCTGACCCTAACATCTGAATGTTGCAGCTGAAATCAAGACTCATCAGACCAGGCAACGTTTTTCCAATCTTCTATCTTCTATCGTCCAATTTTGGTGAGCCTGTGTGAACTGTAACCTTAGTTTCCTGTTCTTAGCTGACAGGAGTGGCCCCCGGTGTGGTCTTCTGCTGCTGTAGCCCATCTGCTTCAAGGTTCGACGTGTTGTGCGTTCAGAGATGGTATTCTGCATACCTTGGTTGTAACGAGTGGTTATTTGAGTTAGTGCTGCCTTTCTGTCATCTTGAACCAGTCTGCCCTTTCTCCTCTGACCTCTGACATCAACAAGGCATTTGCCTCCACACAACTGCCGCTCACTGGAGTCATTGTATATTTTAATTGCTGTGGGCAGGAATGACTTCCTGTAGTGGTCCTTATTACTGCAGAGCTGAAGGAGTCTCTGACTGAAGAGACTTTGTTCTCCGAGCAGCAGCTTGTGCAGAAGACATGAAGTGTTATCCATAATTTTGAGCAGTTTGTGCAGCATCTTTTTCTCCACAACCAACTGGAGAAGCTCCCAGGCAGTCCCCAGTACAGAGCCAGCCCTCTTAATCAGCGTGTTCAGCTTCTTAGTGTCACGGGCTCTGATGCGGCTGCCCCAGCAGATGGCTGCTAAGAAAATTATACTTGCAACAACAGACTGGTAAAAAAAAAAAAAAGGTGCAACGTCTTGCTGCACACATTAATGAACCTAAGCTTTTAAATGGCGGTAAAATTACTGATAGTCAGGAGGTCTCCACTAGCCAGTTCTGACACCAAATCCACACACAATATTTACTCGTAAGCATACAACACATGAAAGAAGTCCACGAGTCTTGATACACAAAACACCCTGCACATGTCAGCATCAATCATTTTACATGGATTATTGACAGAAGATAAAGTAGTAGTAGATAAAGCAACAATAACCAGGCCTACGTTGCACACACACATTTAAAATGACTGATGACAGGACATTAGATTTTTAATTTATACATATAGCCAATCATAATGTGTTAATTTGATACATCACATTCAGGAACCTGAGAAGAACTGACAGTCTGAGCAAATCTTGTACCTACAACGGTGTTTTATCCCTGCAACAAACCTACGTGCGGCTGCCTGGAAGAATCCCTACCTTTGGCTAACTCATAATGCTGAAACCTCACGTTATTTTTGGCTTAACTTAGAATACCTTCTGCATGACACAAAGACTGTGCAACTGAGTAGTCGCATTTAATTTTTATTAGGGATTGCTTTCCCACCAGTATTACACTGTAAGCCCGAACAGTACTACTAGCTTATAAAGACTGAGGTCGCTACAGTTAAAATCTCTTGCTGAGTTAATCCACCTTTAAACTATTAATGTCTATAAACAAATATGTGTTTTTGTATTTACATGGCTCAGCATTTCTGAGTGAACACCGCTGGTTCACTCAATATTTTTAAGTGTACTGTCGATCACGTGATATGACGTCATGACGTGACATCCTAACTGACGTTACCTGAAAAATCTATCCAAGATGGCTACCCTCTCGAGCAATGTGGTGTCTATGCGTGGTATCAAGCATTAAACTTTAAGGTAAGCCAAAACACTTCGAAACTACTTTGCTTGTTGTAACATTGGGAATATCATATTTCACGTGATATTTGACTGTTAGACGATGCTATTTTTAATATAGCCTATAAGTTGCTAGCGCGCAGCCTCACGGTGCCGCGCACGTTTTTTATGCGCCGAAAGCGCCAGCGCCATTACGTTACCGTCAGTCCGCCTGCTAGTGAGTGTTAATATCATGTGTACTGTTAATGTCGCGGCTAGACAATTATGTTAATGTTAGTCAATAACTCTTTTCAGCAAGCGATAGTCCTTCCGTTTTTGAGTGTGTTGCTACTGTTTGTGTTAAGCGCCCTGCTTTGGTAAGTTGAATGTGATGTTATTTCTAGCTAACCTACACGGCACGAACCGGAAAGATATCAGAGGCGCTGCGTGACATCTTTAAGATTTATGATCTCCAGGTGAGTTAATGAACTTTGAGCTTCAGGTCCCACTGGACAGCAGGGCCTCAGGGTGTCATTGTCTGTCCAACACTTTGCCAAATGCCATGAAATTTGGTCAGAACATCCACACTGAAAGAAGAATGAAATCTGTACTTTTCATTTTTGCTTGTTCTTCCAGGAAGTGCAGGATGTCAATATGAAGCGTACTGTAGCCCTTCGTGCCCTCCCGGTATACATGCGTGAGGAGGACCCACAGTTCTTCAAGACTTGTAATGTAAGTATTCTATTCAGAGAACTATTAGTATCTCTAGCAGCCACTTAACTATATCTTGTTACCCCTTAGTAAACCTTGTGTGTAGGTGTCATTGTAATGGTAAATGGACTGTACTTAGTGTGTACATGGATATACAGTATGTGCATATAAGCATACAAATAAATGTAAAAGATCTAACCTCAGGTAATCCCAAACCTTAATCTCTCACAAAGCCCTGGCCTAACTTTACCCAGACCTGGAGAAGATCATTTGATCATTTGATTGACCTTTTGGCTTAACCTCATGAAATAACACACCCCCTCACTCTCTCTCTGTAAAAATTACTTAAAAATACCTTTTATGAGATGCTGTACATTACATATCACAATACAGCACCCGCTACTATGTAATACCTAATTCCATATTAATAGCCTGTTTAATGCTCAGCTGCAAAATACCTACCTGGGTACACTTACATATTAAATAACAACCTGTATGATATTAAAATGTAAAATACCTGCTGCTACACTTACCACTTTTATGATGGGCTGTAGAATAGACAGTGGGTGAAAATTATGTATTAGGGTGTTATATAATTATTTATATAAGGCATTATATTGAATGGGTTTCCTAATATTTTGTCCACTGCTTTAACATACAAGAAAGGGGCAAAATATTAGGAACACCATTCGATATAATTCACCCCACTATGCCACCACCATGTATTACAACCTCAGTAATAAATATGAAGTAGAATTATCACCTTTCTGACAATGTCAACAAAAACTGAAAATGTATAAAATTCATAAACGTAGAATTTAAAGGAGAGCTGTTGTATTTGACTGCATTGGGTTACACACATGCACCTGATGAAGTGGCCAGTGAGTGTACATGCAGTTGTTGTGTTTCTTCAAGTTAACCTAACAGTTGTATCCTCTGTGTCTTTCAGGTGGAGGAGTCAGATGAGCCATGCATCGACACTCCTGTTGCTCTTGTCACAGTCACAGAGGACACTGCAGATCCAGTTCATTTCAGTCCTGCAAGTATTTCTATTGTTGTGGAAGACGATGTTGTGATGAGTGATATCCCTAACTTGGCTGATGCATTTGCATTGTTGTTTGGGTTAATGTATGCATTGCATTTGAACTATCCCAAGAAACTCATTCACACTTTCACATTCATCCAGAAAATCCTAATGGGTCTTGATGATGGTAAACCACTTAAACCCTGCCTACTGAGTCTCAAAAATGACCTGTTAATGAAAGAGTAGGCTAACTTAAGAGTAGTGTTTACACATGTATTTTCTTGTCTGCATGTTGATGTGTTTTGGGGGTTCCCAGTATGGTAACTTTATAGTATGTTGTTGAACACAATGTTACTCAAAGCATTTGAAACTGTTTACATATGGCAGATTATGTCTTGCCCACCAAATCTTTTAATTTACTTTTTTTTGTATATTTTTTATTCCATTTTCACTTTGATTGCTGTTACTAATGCTGTTTTAATAAGCATTTATTTTCATACTTTTTATATTAAGCACTTTGCTTAGTTCCTGATGATCTTGTTCCTGTTTAATATGTAGAGATACATATGTACACAACACACACACACACACACACACACACACACACACACACACACACACACACACACACACACACAGAGACACACACACACACACACACACAGAGACACACACACACACACACACACAGAGACACACACACACACACACACACACAGAGACACACACACAGAGACACACACACACACACACACAGAGACACACACACAGAGACACACACACACACACACACACACACACACACACAGAGACACACACACAGAGACAAATGCACAACCATACACTAAAACATTTGCTGTGTCCATGTAGGTTTGTAACTAAATATTTTAAGAAATTTCACTGCTTAACAGGCTTACAGCTTTTGGGTAGGTGGTGAAACTGTGACTTGAGTCACATGGTTAGACACCTGAGCTAGAACAGAGTTTTAACTGTTGACTGCTGTTGATGTTCTGACATGTTTGTATAAAAATTAAGACTGAATAAAAGAAAATGTACAGCTGAAGTAATTTTTTTTTTTTGTAGTTTTAACTTGTAAATTTCATTAGCTTGTGGGTTATACACAAGCATATTTTTTTAGTACCATTGGATCAAAATAATGAAGTATGGAGAAACAAAAAATGTGCGAGTGTTAAACAATATTTTTAAGCATAGTGCACTTAAAAAAATTAAGTTACTTACCTTTAAATGTTTAAGTTTGATTAGATTGTAACTTTTAAAAAAATCTTACTCAAACATTTAAAGGTAAGTAACTTAATATTTTTCAGTTAGATTTTTTTAAAAGTTACAATCTAATCAAACTTAAACATTTAAAGGTAAGTAACTTAATTTTTTAAGTTTGATTAGATTGTAACTTTTAAAAAAATCTAACTTAAAAATATTAAGTTACTTACCTCAAAAGTTATTATGTAATCAGTTTCTACAAAAGTTTTGAGTACTATGAACTTATTGGGGTTTACAGTGTAAGAGGAGGAATATTTACTAATTTTCTCAATGTATATGAATATTGTATTAAGATAAACAAATCCAAACCCATACTTTAATATCTGCATGTTTAAGTGAAGGGACATTTTTTTTCTGTTGCTTTGGTTTGGAACTTGCTTTCATTAAACTTTTACTGTAACATATCCTTTAACATATCTTAATATATCATAGTAACGGTGGCTACTTTTGCCTTGTGGCTAGTTAACATGACAAAAAAGCCAAAAACCAAGTGTGTGTTTAAGCAAACTGTACTTCTTATTCTGTAGCTTCAACTTGCAGTGCTTTGATGATGAGAA
Source organism: Micropterus salmoides (assembly GCF_014851395.1). Lineage (NCBI taxonomy): Eukaryota > Metazoa > Chordata > Actinopteri > Centrarchiformes > Centrarchidae > Micropterus > Micropterus salmoides. The sequence continues at coordinate 4,508,105 of NW_024044459.1, forward strand.
TACAAACCCTAAGGGACTACAGCTAAAGACAAGACAGTTTCCTGCGTCCCAGTAACCTAAATTTGAGGAAAAAAGATACCATACTATATTTAGACTATATTCATATTCATTTGCAATGTTAATGAATGGATCAGCACCACACATCAAAACAATCCTTTTTAGGAATGTTTTCTTTGTTTGAGTTCTGTATATAGCATGCTGATTTCTAGCTTTATAGAGCAAGGCAGAGTAAATATGAAATTGACAGAGAATTTATTTTAACTTTAGGTGGTCTAATGGAAAGATGAATAATTACCATAGGTGTTTTTCATTCAGGATCACCAAGCATTGGTCATATTTAAGTGGCGTTATTGAGAGCGGCTTTAAATCTTACGAGGACATGAGTTTGTAGAAGCTGTGTGGTCTAACAGAGGTCAACAATGATGCAAAATGTAGAACCTGTCGGGTATCGACAAAGGGAAATAATGTGCTTTTTTTAAATGTCACCATCATGAATTGGTTCTCCAGCCCTCTCGTTCTCTAGAGAATTAGAATAACTTCTATAATTCATTGGCTTTCTGTGGACCGTGACTGAATTCAGCCCTTTTAATTTCATTTTAACAATGAGCAATAAAGGGCTTAATATCTATGGCTGAAAGTGAAATTTCTAGTGTCAGCAAAGCCAGCAGTGAGGTGTCTATCAAAGACACAAAATGCCAATAATTTTCATTTGAACCTCCCGTTCTCTCAGCATGTTCAATCAATTTGAAATTCCCGTTGGCTACAGATAAAAACATTTGACCCCATCTAGTGTTCCTCATTCATTTTAATGAGTTTCTGAAAAGATACTCCTCTGTGAGCATCTGTCACCGCTCCTTTCCATACAGCCACCATGTTGGGCAGTGAGCAATGAATGGCATTAGTTTCTTTTCAACAAAATTTCATCTCATCTGGAAGGCAATAGGAAAAAAATCACATTCATTGTGGGTTCGTTCTGCACCCCGCACGCTCTAACCTTTACTTTCAGAGAACAGAGCAGTGCGCTAGTGAGCAACAAGCAAGTGAACATAGTGGAGAATTTAGCCTCTGAATTAATGCAGCTTTAAAATTAAAGCTTTAAAATTAAGCTTTAAATAAAACTACACTGTCTGATTTATGCTGCGTTTATTTCATGTCACCAAAATTATCAGTTTCTGGTGAATATTGTTCATTGTTCAATACCATTAAATATTGCTTGACTGCTTTTGTTTCTTGCCCTGTGTGAAGTATTTCTAGCCACGTCACCCTGTTCCACAGTATAAGAAATTACTTTCAGTGTTATCATAACCAATAGAACGAATCACCAGGGCTATGAAAATAAAACCCAAACTGTAATAAATTGCAGTTTTCCTTTTTTAGGTTGAACAAGGTGCTGTACTGGCAGAAAATGTGAGCTATCAGCAGTTTAAACCCAGACATACTGTGATCAGTGTAAGTCATCAAAGTCCCTTATAACCTGAACTGTACTGATTGTAAAAAATTTTATAGTTGCTTTGTATAGCTTCTTTGAAGTTTTATATTTGAGCTACAATTGTTCTCACACACGGTAGTGGTATACCAGGGCTTTCACACTTGGCACCCAAGTGTGTGCAGGGTAAATACAGGTGTGACTGCACCTTTAACACATTGACGACACATTTGTATCCAATTACACATGGCATATTCACAGGTATGTAGTTTGTAAGTGCAAATGAATCCTAGACTACATTAAAGGACCAGCGAGTGCTGCATAGCAACCCCTTGGCCGATCAGTGGATGTCAAACAAGCTGGACACGGTTCTGAAGTCTGTTCTTAACTCGACATACCAAACAAATACCTCAGTCCTCTTCTCAGTACAGAGGACATTTAGAGTGATGCATAGGACTTGTAGCTGATAAATCTGGATATAGCTAAACACAAAACAGTAAAATTAAAATCATTTGAAACATGTTGTATTTTTTGTTATAATCAGGCTTTTGTGGGGTTTTTTGTCAGTAATTCTGAAACATGTCAGAAGCATAGACAAAGACTGAGTTTTGCCACAGTTGATGAACTGCCTTCACCAACACCACCCATCATCTTCCAAATGTGTTCATTTGAAATGAGTCCAGCTCTGTAGATTGTATCTCAGCATTACAGATTAGAACTACAGACTGAATTTATTACTGGACCTAACCTGAACCTATCTCCAGATGCCAGGTACATATTTTACCCAAATAAAATCATCTGTATTCTTTTTCTTATTAGTATTCAAACAATGTGTGGGACACAACTAACATTTAATTAATTTCACTTATAATTAATAACACAAGATGTGTCTGTGATATTTGCGAGGGATCTGACGGACATTCCGAAATTTTCTCCCTATTAAGCATTTTGAACAGGCTTATTAACTGAACTGCAGACTTGACAGGATCTCTTTCTCTCTCTTATTTACATCATCCCAGTATGGGGGATTCATGGTGGGTAATTTATTTTAACAAATTACCATCTGCTTGGCCAGTTTGGTTGAGGACACCACTGACCAATCAACAGTCCTAAGGTTGAGTTGCAAAGCCTGCTGGGTGGATAACATCTCAGGATGGATTTCTCATTTTAGGACTGTCAGTGAATATTACTGAAAATCCCACATTTGGTTTTTTTAAATTTAATCTTTACACACATCTTTGAAGTGTTTGGCTTAGAGGGCTTTATTTATGTGAACTAATGGTGCGCAGCTCAAATTCAGTCACACAGCACACGGGCATAGTGTATGACTTTTAAGTTTATTGCCAGAGGCGTGTGGTGCATGTGTGGTGCAGATGGAAATGGGAGGAATACATTTTCACTAGGTGTTGTGGGCCTGGCATCAGTCATGATTGATCAAATCACATCTTTTGCCTCCCATTAAAAGCATTGCACACGGTGCAATAGTCGCAAACAGAAAAGACAAAAGCTTTGTGTGGCAGGTGCAAAACTACTATAAGGCGATATAGGTCATATTAGATGGTTATATATTGAGTCAGGGACCTTCCGCCCTTTTAGCCTGGCTCGACACCTTTCAATCATTGCCCACATGTATGCTTTTTAAATATAATAAAAACAAAAGCTAATCAGTCTGATTGGTTGGCTTGCATTGTAATGACATACTGTAAAAACTAATAAGAAATGACTCTGACAAATAAGAACTTGGCCCCCATACATGAAGATTTTACTTAAATCATTGATACAAAGAAAAATTTGAAAAGTTTCATGAATCAAGGTCCTAATTCTACTAGTTATCGTATTCTGCTCTGTTTCACTCTTGTTTTTTGGTAAATCAATCAATTAATTCAATTGAATCAACATTCCAAGCAAATTGAATATTTAAAACAGAATGTTAAAGTAAAAATAATAAAACTTTTTACAGTGTACTTCATATGTAGTGAGGTCTCGGCATGTGTTATTGATTAATCAGTGGTTAAATTGGTCTACAATTGTGCACCCCAAGTGTTTTAAAGGATTAGGTTTAAACAAACTGCACCTCTGCAGTCTGCTCTTGGCCTCCTGCAATGGATTGGGTGCAGAAAGAGTCTTAAAATACCAGTGACTTGAAGCTAGCTGTTTGTATGTGTGTGTGTGTGTGTGTGAGTGTGTGTGTGTGTTGGGGGGGTTGTGTGTATGTGTGTGCGCTCCAGAGTGACATCTGACCTTGCCTTTATGGTGAAGAACAGCAACACAGGTGTGTAATGTGATAGATGCGATCCCGTTACCAGTACGCCCCAAGATTAGCCAGGCCATTTGGACAGCAGATTTCTGCTGTAATGACTGTGGAGATGAATGAACCAATTTAGTCATTTATCACGTCAAAGGAAAAAAGCGATATGAGGTTTACTATGATCCACAGACTGAGTCACAAAAGGTGGATAAAAGGCAACAGAAGCTCAACCATATCAAAGTATCAGACATATTGTCTTATAACAATGTGATGTTCTACCTTTGTTGCCCACTCTACATATTGTCTTTCTAATTTTAAAAGGATTTTGTATTATAGACAGTGACTCGCCCTGCTCAAGGACACATACGGGTAAGTACATTGTTAATGGGACATGCTAGACAATGCATTTGGTTTCTAATGTGGTTCTCTTTGCAGGGGGATACAGCTAGCCTGGCTCTGTCCAAAGTGCAGAAATACACCCTGAAGCTGAATAATCTACATGTTTTTAGATTATATATGTTTTAGGCAGAGTTATATGCAGGGGATGTAAGTATATTTGGCTAACAACAGCTGGGCGGAATGACGGTATGCAGCTCACCGGACTCTCAGTGAGGTTGCCAGGTTTGGTACAACAAAGTGAGGTATCCATCTTCTCACCTCAATTTAGGAAAGAAATCAAATGTGCATATTTTCCAAAGACTTTAAAAAAAGCTTAAACCAAAGCACAGTGAACAATTTAGATTAATTTGTCTTTTTTATTAATGAATTAATTAATTGTTCTATAAGAAATATATATATCAGAAAATACAAAAAAAAAAAAAAAGAGTTGCCATGTTCATATATCTTGTTTGGTTGACCAACAGCACAGAGCCGAAAGACGCTCAGTTTAATTTCATAGATGACCAACCAATACCACGTAAGAGAACCTGAAAGCAGTGAATGTTTGGCATCATTTCTAATTATTTCAACTTCAGATGCTTAAGTTTTAACAAGCTAAATTGGAAATTAAATGCAAATCTTTGTCCAACTGGTCTGACCAAAAACTCACTTTCTAGCTTTTTCTATAAGAAGACCACAAGATGCAGTCAAAAGCTCTGGAAGAACCTAATTAATGGCCCCTGAATTAAGATTTCTTTGGTCAAAGTTAGTCAAGAATGACATTTCACACAAACTAATTGCCACAAGCTAAACTTGGAACCGTTGGGCTCTGTAGGGGTCCAAGACCATGGGGGCTTGTTTCCCACCTTGTCCAGTTGGTAAGAGGTTGCATGTAGTGTAAAAGCGCTATGAGTGGTCGAAAAGACTAGAAAGGTGCATTTACATCTACTTTCTGTAAAGGCTCATCTGAATCCATAGTCCATATAAAATCATCTTTATTGTGTAATGATGTCGTTCATCCAGGCACAATGCACCACTGATTTTAGAGCGTTACGTGTAATTAATTACACAGAACATACTCTCAGTTAGTTCAGACTGTTTGCTGCTGTAGAAGCTGTGAATGCCTGAGCTGTGTGGCGTGCAGCAGTAATCACTAAATCACTAAAGAATGAGCACATACTACTACTCTGCAGCAAAGACACGGGGACATCTGTCATTCAGATGAGGATGGATGTAGGTCACTGTTCCTTGTGTCTTTGCTGAGCGGGGCCTGATTAAAGCAGGACCTCTGGCCTAAGATCTCAGCTCAGCCGTCACTGTCAAGTTACACAACATTTGACTTTTTTTTGTCGTTGTGAAGGCTGCGTCATTTGATATCCTTCGTCACTGAAATTCCTAGCCCCACGCCTCCCAGACTCCCACTTACAACAGCGGATACTGGATTACCCAACTGTCAATCAATCATACGGGTGTTGATGCAAGCCCACCATAAACATCCCAAACAGATGGCCACCACCACCACACGCTTACACCCCCACCCATCCCCTAACCCGGACCTAGTCCCTTGGTAAGAGACTGTAAGCTTCTTAGAATTTATTTTTCGTGCTTATCACTAATTTAGGTCTTTTCATCAAAGCAATCACAGTCATATTTTAGCACCAATAAGGCAGGCATGACACCCCTTTTGCTTATGAGTTAACAGAAATCATTCTCTTAATTTACAACATGGAATGGTCATGCAACAGATCATGAAAAATGTGTGAAAATGTCTTAATGAGCAAAATCCGCGGCTGTGCTTAAGACAATAGCATGCCAGGGGGCTGAGAGATGGGTGTAGTTTGGGGCAGGACGGCGACCCCCGACGCCCGGGCCGGCAGGCAGCGGAGGAGGAGGCTGAGCCAGAGCAGGTGTCTCTGCTGACATCTGCTTCAGTTCACTGGGGAAACACAAGCACCCTGCAGCTACAGCTCTGACAATGCCACTGAAGTGCCCCGGCTCCATATAAACAAGGTAGACCTTTTCCACTTCTTCTAATGGCTCTGGAATTATCAGTTTGAGAAGTGAAGCCTCAGTCTTTTTTTTTTTTGCAGGAATGTGGTTTGTGGCTTTTATTATTTTACAGAAGTGTCATTTTTAAATGTTTGCTCGCTTATATAAAATGAGTGATTCCTATGGCGATGTTGTGCTGTTGTATCAGGTAATTAATTGCATATGGCTTTGCACTGGGAAACTGCACATTTCAGATTTTGTAGTTAACTTTGATTTTCATATATTACGGTTTCCTGCTTCTGACGCTTTCTCTGTTGCATGTTCACTTTCAATGTGGTAGCTTAATCCATGAAAAAAAAATGTTTTCATTTCAGAGTATTAAGAGGATTCGACCCAGATCTCTTACAGACATTAAAGAAAGAAATTGTTGGATGTTCAGTCTCATGCAATATTGATGCTGTCATGTTTACTCATCAACCCACTTTCCTCCTGAATCTAATCAAGCTGACAAGACGAACCCACAAGGCTGTTGATTCAGATGCGCTATCGATCCAAGTTATGTGCCATTGACCCGAGTGCATTTTTAAAGACTTTGTAGTGTAATCAAAAGCTTTGTGGACCCCCTAGCTTCTCCCTGACCTGTGCTAACCAGATGTAGCTTATGTAGCGTATATATTTCTTTCCTGCAGCTCGTATACAGGTCTGACAGGCTTTCACATCACAACACTTTACTTTGTGTGTTTGCTATAATCGAACATTGATCTTCCTCTGCGCTCCTCAAACAATGCCTGATAATTCAACAATATGATGGCAAGTGTGGAGGTAGTCGCAGGAGGATGAAGGAAGGGGGGTTGTGGACAAGAGTACCTGATAGAAATTCTGAGCATGCACTGGGGTGGTGGTGAATTCCAATCCATATGTCGCCTGTAAAATAAGAAGCCAGTGTCTTATCACTGTAATCTGACCTATTTCAAAACCCTGAGAGAACAGAGGAAGTCTGCAATGAACAAGGCCTGCTCTTTGATTTTAAGAAAAACAAGCGTGCAGCATTTCTTATCTCTACTGCTCCTTCAGATATACTTAAAGAGCCTGAAGGTCATAATGAGCACAGCCGACAACAGAAATGATAGTCAATGGGGGAGTTTGCGCGTTCCCTTTCCAATCTTAAATTGTGTTCAAGACATAATTTCATTCTGCTCTCACACATTCTCTGTCTAATCAACAAAGTGACACTGCTGATCTCTTAGCAGCTATTAAGTGCCTATAAAAATAAATGTCAGGAGGTGAAATTGATCCTGGTTTATAGACAGTTTTGACAGATTTAGGTGTCTTTCAGGTAATGAGTTATGGGTGTTATGGGGAGAAGAGTGGCAGCAGGGTGTCCCCTGTGCAAAGCCGGGAAGCTTCTGGAAACATCAAATGTTAGCCTGTAGATTCGAAAAGCAGGTTTGTTGTCTTACCTCTTTGTAAGGCATTTCAAATCTGAAGATGAAATGTGTCTGTCAGAAGAAGGAGCTTTATTGCCAAGTAGTGTTTTACACATAAGAGGAATTTGCTGTGGTGATAAGGTGCTACACGTAGACAAACATACAGTCAACGTAAATAAATGCTGAAATATATAAATATGGAATAGAAGAACAAAGTTGCAGATATATACATGTGCATTATTCTGGGTCTGTGCCATGCAGAAGTAACGCTACGGAAGAGAATATAATGTACATAAAAATATATAAATTGACAATATAAAAATATACAACAATAACGATCAACAATCAACAACAAATATGTGCGACGTGCCAGGTCTGAGCCCGACACGAGATGAAACAATATTTACATGTGCAGAGACATTTGTATCATTTGCAAGGGGGGAGTGTCAGTGGGGGACCCGGGCCTTGTTAATGATGCTAGCTGCAGATGGGAAGAAACTGTTTTTGTAGCGAGAGGTTTTGGTCCTGATGGACCGCAGCCTCCTGCCAGAGGGGAGAGTCTGAAACAGTTTGTGTTCGGGGGTGGGGGTGGGGGGTCAGCTGCAATCTTTCCTGCTCGCTTCAGAGTCCTGGAGGAGTACAGGCCCTGAAGTGATGGAAGATTGCAGCCAATCACCTTCTCTGCAGAGCAAATGATGTGCTGCAGCCTGCCCTTGTCCCTGGCAGTGGCAGCAGCGTACCAGATGGTGATGGAGGAGGTGAGGATGGACTCAATGATGGCGGTGTAGAAGTGCACCATCATTGTCTTTGGCAGGCTGAACTTCTTCAGCTGCCGCAGGAAGTACATCTTCTGCTGGGCCTTCTTGGTGAGGGAGGTGATGTTCACCTGCCACTTGCGGTCCTGGGAAATTATGGTGCCCAGGAAGCGGAAGGAGTCCACAGTGGTGACTGGGGAGTCACACAGGATAATGGGGGAGGGTGGGGCTGGGCTCTTTCTGAAGTCCATGACCATATCCACGGTCCAGATGGTCGATCTCCCACCTGTAGGCGGACTCATCCCCACCAGAGATAAAGCCCAATGAGGGTGGTGTCATCTGCAAACTTCAGGAGCTTGACAGACTGGTGACTGGAGGTGCAGCTGTTGGTGTACAGGGAGAAGAGAAGAGGGGAAAGAACACAGCCTTGAGGGGAACCAGTGCTGATGGTCCTGGAGTCAGAAACATGTTTTCTTCACGTGCTGCTTCCTGTCTGTCAGGAAGTCTGTGATCCACCTGCAGGTGGAGTCAGGCACGCTCAGCTGAGAGAGCTTGTCCTGCAGCAGGGCCGGGATGATGGTGTTAAAAGCAGAGCTGAAATCCACAAACAGGATCCTGGCGTAGGTTCCTGGAGAGTCCAGGTGCTGGAGGATGTAGTGATGGGCCATGTTTACTGCATCATCTACAGACCTGTTGGCTCTGTAGACGAACTGCAGGGGGTCCAGGAGTGGGTCTGTAATGGATTTTAGGTGGGACAACACAAGGCGTTCAAAGGACTTCATAACCACAGAGGTCAGGGTCTGTAGTCGTTTAGTCCGGTGGTCCTTGGTTTCTTGGGGACAGGGATGATAGTGGAGGCTGGCACATGGCATGTCTCCAGTGAGGTGTTAAAAATGTCTGTGAACACCGACAAGCACACAATTCATGTTTACTTGAAGTTTAAATGGTGCTCTTCTTATGAGGAAATTTCTATTTTACATGTCAGTAAAGTTAGAACTAAATGACCAGTTCTTCCCAGGAAACCCAACCAGGAAACTATTATACTCAGTTATTGTGAAATTAAGTCTTACCAAATCTAAAGTATGTTCATTATACCATATAATCATTTGCATTTCAGAAGAGTATTTTAGTATTTTCTAGTTAAATGTTTAATGTTAATATTTATATTTAAAGAAAAAATTTTACAGCGATCAATTTACTCCCTTTTTTGAATTCTATTCCATGCTGCTCAGTAAATGCAGAAAATAATCATGATTTAGCTTGGTGACTCAGGTTTTAACAGAGCGGTTAGTGTAAGTACCTCACCCACACCATCACAAATAAACATTACAGTGGTAACTTATGGGGGCTGATCCTCAGGCCAGTAGGCTTATTTGTAAAGACAGGGGTCCCTTCAGCCTGAAGTCACTGCTGATCTGGCATCAGCCTGTCTGGGGACAGGATTAGGGGGTAAGCGTGGAGGTGAGGACTTGCACATAGATAAACGGCCACTGACTGAGCCACACATGCAAACAAGCGTATTATTAACAGGACTAATTTACCTTACATTGCTGAACACATGTCCATTGTAGATCAATCTGCTGCTTAATCCCCTCAGTGCAGATCCTAGAATATGATGTAATTACTGCAAGCATATAAATCGTACGAGCTATTGGTGAACCACACAAGTCATGTGCTACAACAGACAGTTGAGCTCTGTCATTGGAGATTGTATTCTGTAGTGATTCTCTTGATCTCTTTAACCAGATTTGGTTTATACTGAAGGGAATACACGCAACTTCTCTCCTGTTTAATCCAGAAGATTTTGTTCATTTATGGTATTATTATTGCTCTTAGAGTAGCCCATGTCATTATCCTTTTATTGGGACAGAGGACCAGGTTAGCCCTCATCCTTCTCATGAGAAATCCAAATAAGATAGCTGGGATATAGTGTTATTAGATGGGCTAATGAGCATGTATACATCTGATCCCATTTAGGGGTGGATTTAGCCATCTTTGTTAATTGAGTTTCAGTAGCAATAGTCTGAATATCTGTAAAGCAGGTAGCTAACTAATTAACTAAGTAATTGAATAGACTGTTGTCTGGAGCTTGTTTGTCCAAGCACTGCAAAGCACTGGCAAGTGTAGATTGTGTAGTCAGGTGTGGTCAGTGTGTAACATTAAATGCAATTTGAGCTATATTTAATATATATACAAGCTGTTTCATTCTATTCAGGTGTTAACCACGGCAAGAAAAAATCACAATAATTAGCAAATAACTAAAATAAGCTGTATTTTTCTGTATGTGTGTGTGTGTGTATGTATATATATATATATATATATATATATATATATATATATATATATATATAATAATAATTTAAGCCAGTGAAATTAAATGTTTTTGTTTTATGTTTAACCCAGCCACATTTACCTTGTAAATTCCAGTCTTGCTGCACTGAATCTGAAAATTTAAAAGAGTTAACAAATAGTTCTAAGGAAATCACAGCAGCTGCATAATGTAGGAAATTTTCTGTATTTCATTAATATGTAAAAGTGATACCTGTACAGTTCCTGTGGACTTAAGTAAATTAGATACTACATGTTTAAGTTTCATTAATTTTCAGTTTGCCATTAAAAGAAAGTGGTAAAATGTTGTGACTATCATTTCCGATAAGGGCACAACAGCTGTGTCTGATGTGAGACAACACTACCCTGTTCAAATTCATGCACTACAAAAGTTAGTGTACTAACAGAAGTACCTGAATTGAGACACAGCTCTGGATACCGCACTGCCGTTCAGCCCTGTTTCCGATTTTGCCCAGTGTAGAGATCCATTTTAAAAGAGATGTCTGTAAAGCTGTTCACAGGACACCTAGACTGCAAACAAGGTAAATTATGACGCTTTCTATTATGAATTTGAGTCATAGAGGTTCTATACTTGTAAAACTCTCCTGCAATGCTTCATGTTCATGAGCCAAGTGGGAACGTGTGGGTGGGGCCAGTGGGAGAAACACTACTGCATATATTCAGCGGTCCGCATACCATGGAAGTAAGAAACCTTTTTTGGCTTATGACCCAGGCGAGCAATTCTCATTGGACTGAATAGGCGCCATCTTTAGGTCCGTTATCCAGCTCTAATAATACATCCATGCTATTTACACATCGAGCAGACATGGAGCAACATTTGTATTCATTTGGAGTGGACAAAATGACAAATGTACATGCACTATTCACTCTGCTTTAAGCTCTGATCATGATGATCATGACTCATGGATCTTTAGCTGCCACATGCTAGTCACTATCATTGTCTGTCAATGAGCAGAAGGATGATAAAACACTCAATAGAACGGATGGGAAGTGCTGTGTTGGGTGATCATTTTCTATGGGTATGTCACTCCAAGCAGCTCATTTCACAAAGCATCATATGATCCACCGTGAATATAGACATATTGGTTAATACAGCTTTAATTAAACTCTGGGTTTGACAGGTCATGTCCAAGTCCCATTCTTAACACTGGAACTTGCTTTTACACAATGCACTCCAGGATATTTCTAAAATCTGAAAATGTGTAACCTCAGATGCTGGTCAGTTTGAACTTTTGACCCTCCAATCTCTGACCTTTTCATACCCAGATACTGACATTTCATTTGGGCACACATGGTGGTTAGAGACTTAAAACTGTGTAACACAACCACCCCCACACACACATCTATCTATCTTGACACATCTTTAGGTGTGTGTCAACAGCTACTTTGTCTTAGCTCATTGCCAAAGAATCCAAAGTGAAGTTTCAAGTTAAACTGTTTCCCCAAGTCTTAGAGCATGAGTGAATGTGAACAAGGGGAAGGATAAAAGGGGAAGGTTAAATGGGGGATGAAAAATGCCTTTAGCAAAGTCTGTTTGAGGATGGAGGAGGAGGCTGATGCGCACACACTCAGATATGCAGGAGATTTAGTTCCCTTTTGAATATGTAATGAGTTTAACATGCATGATGAGCTGGTGGTTGATTCCTGGCGAAGCAGCTGTGATCTATGCAGCATCCAGGATTATCTGCCGCTAAAGATAACGGGCAGAACAAAGCTTAGGAGAGTGCTGCAGGCAGAGGAAGCCCTCACTGCTCAGCAGCGCTAGGCCCCCACAGCTATTTGATTGGAGAATTCCCCCCACATTACCTTTGCATGCCTCCGGGCTGCACTCCAAATTTGGGGGTGGGTGGCCTTGGGGGAGACAGTGTTGGCTTGGGAGGCGACAGAGAATTAGCTAACAGTGTGTTTAGAAAGAGTCTTTGGAGGATAGGACATAACTTCTTAAAGCTCTGCTTTGATCACAGTCAGAAATCTGATAAACTCAAGAGCCAAGTAGCTCAGCTGGTAGAATACTGATTTGTGATATGTATGATAACTGTGATGAAGATAATGACATATTTAGACATTTGCTATTTACTTTCATTGTATAATAGTATCATTATGGGTATCGCATTGTGACTAATACTTGCATAATAAATATAATGTGTGAATTTAGTGTTGCACTTACAATCAGGGAGACTCGTTAGAGCCAAAAAGAACAGTCAAAATCGAAGCAGCAGGGGCGATATCTGTGTTTTCTCCATAGCATGGGTCAAGCTCTGAAGAAATGCTGGATTCTACTATGATCCTGTATGACATCATCAGGTTATTTTGTAAGACTGCACACACAGCAGTACACCACAGGATTAGTATACTGACCTTTATGTGTAAAATTGCGCAAACTGAGTACCACTTTAAGTAAGTAATCAAATAAAAAACGACCAAATACATTATTTTGGCAGATAAAGTACAGTAACACGAAACAAGGGACACAAGAAACCTTACAAGGCACAGACGCATTTCATTTGCATGTCTGTGATTGATTAGGTATACATTCTGAAATTGTCTGATGCAGTAAAAATTAACCACAAAAACCATACATTATAATTAAACCTTTTAAAAAGAAGAAAGAACACATTCTTCTCTCTAGCAAACTTCAGGTACATCTACATATACCCAACATAAATTAGGTTTTACTGACTCAATTTCTTTTCTCCACTCTCTAGTGGCCCAGTGATAATTGTTCAGCAAAAGTTATATTGTCTAAGGCAACACTAAGTGACAATGACGCGATAAAAGATTGTTTATGCTGGCCACACACTTGAGGATAATTGGGCTGATTTTGAGGCAGATTTGTCCCTCCTGACAATCACCGGGGTGCAGTGCTTGAAGTGGGACAGTGGGATTAGCTAGGCTCCTTACATGCTTGCTAATAACTTTTTTTTAGCTGGATCTCCGACATTGACATGAACCGATAACAAAACCAGTCGCATGGACCTGAGGACCATTGATCTGAAAAAAAGAATGTGTAGTAAAGCAAGTGTAAAAACTTTTTTTAGTGAAATTAAGGAAATTTTTCAAATGTTGCCCTTTCCATCAACCTTTCTAACGCAATACTTAAAAATGCTCATAAAATACGTTGATGGAAACACGGCTAATGAGAGTGAGCTGATCGGGAAGCGTCATCAACGTGTGGATTTGCTTGTGCTATAAAATGTATAAACTATGCTGATTCCTTCTTCTCAACCATTATCCCTTTGGATAACTAGAAAATGCACAATGAAAAACTGCTGACCTTTCAGATGAAACATAATGCTATCAACTTACTACAGACAACCCTGCCAGTATAAGTTTGATGAGAAATAATCGACATACAAAATTGTAAGTAACACAGGTGCACATAACAAAATAAATGTAAAGTGACCTGACATTCATTCAAACACATAATAATCACACATATTACTTTTATTACTAACTGCTAATACTACTATGCAGTCATAATTCTTCTTAATCTTTATGAAAAAGTCAATTGTTAAACAGAATGTAAATATATTTGAAACATTTTTGTAGCAAACAAGTGCTACAGTGTATTATACGGTACAATCATGTTGTGAACATGAACACTACAGACTGCATCAACAATACTATGACTGAAACCACAATGTGAGTAGTAGAAGGTGATGTTTAACGCATATTGAACCATTTCTGCTGCAGCAATACCATCAGTGTAAATATTTCATATGGACAATTGAAATTCTATGTCAAGTCAGGAAAAATACAGATTGATGGTAACATGGGCAGTGTTTCAGAGGAAAAGCAATGAAAGATTGACTACATAAAGCCTATAGCAAAGTAACAAACATCATTCACCTCACTGCCCTTGTACTTCTCACCAGAATAATTTCTGAAAGTTTTATGGCTGTGCAGGTGCTCACATTTTCAGCGGCAGTCTCTCATTTTAACCTCAAACCATTTCATGTAAGATGATCATATTGAAGTCACTGAGAGTCGCACCTCTTAACTTGAGAGAGACCTTATTACAGGCAATTCAGCTCTTCTTTTCAGCCACTGACACCTCAAGCGGCAGCCGCTGACTGGGGTTGTCCAAAGTTGAGTCGGCTGTTTCTGAAGAGGTATATTTTCTATCACAAATGTTTCAAATTTAAAAATGGGGGCTTCATGATTGGCATGTCGACGACCGCTAAGACTAATGATTTGGCATTTGGCTCCTGACTCCAGATGAGGCACTCAACAGTGGCAGCCATAGGATACATTTCTGTAATGGTCCTCAACTTGATGACAGCGTTTCAAGAGAATACTAACCTTAAAAAGTTATAAAGAGCCCAAACAGCATATCAGTTTAGGGATTTATATAATGGTGAACTTGACAGTTGCTACTCATACTGGGCCCATTACAGTACATAATCCAGTGGATACACTGTGGTGTAAATAAATTGCTAAATCAGTCAAGACTTCTTGTGTGTTAAACTTGCTAGTTCTAGAAATGAAATTATGGTTGTTCCATTTTTCCTCTCTTAGTTTCCTGTGGCATCTTTTAACAAGACATCCAGCGGTGGGTGAGGGGGAGTTTAAACATTCAGCCTTCTGTTTCCAGTCTCCTGCTGGACTTGAATAACACAGTGACCTAGTTAGGAGGAAGCTGATGATGTCCCCCACCTTTTCATCAGTAGCCTTAAACAAACGGATGAAATAATTTCCTCCTTTATACAATGCAAAGAAAAAGTAGACATAGGCTTAGCCCAGGCTTGTGTGACAAATAACTTCTATCTAATCACGCCAAATGCAAACGTTCCGACTCCCTGGCGGCTTGGCGCTGGGAGTTGGCAAAACCCTCCACTCATCTGGCCCCCGGCTTTCTCTGGACTGAGCTAAAGTCCTGCCGAGAAGGAGGCCTCAACTAGCTACAGTCAAGTGCTGTTGGCAACCAATTAATGTTAGCAAAAGGGGAAAAGAAGGGTAGGAAAAAGCACCTTGCACAGCGCTTTTCTCAGGCTCCAGTTTCCATGGGTACAAGCTCTCGGGGGGGGCTGATGCCAGATAGTAACAGGTAGCTACACCCCGGTGCAACCTCCTCTGAGCTCAATTACATCTTTGTAAGATTTTTTTTCACCTATCAGGTGCAAACTTTGTGACCTGAAAACTGTTGGAATGTGTGATTCCTCCTTTTCCCCTCTGGTCTGGTGGTTATGTGAAGGCGGATTCTCTTCAAGAACTCTATTTTTTTTAAGCCCCTCTCCTCTCCCTGAGAGAGGGCGGCACTCTGCCACTGGATCATCTGCCAGCAGAGCAGCACCAGTGCCAACTCCTTTTCATTCAAACAGAACAAACGTCTGCATTATTCAGGCTGCCATCTCTCTAGAATGGATCGCTTATCGCTCTGCCAGGCCGCTGGGCTACATACTTACCAAAAGATATGTTTGCTGTTCGTGTTAGAAGATACAGTCCGTTTTTGGTGCTACTTTACTGTGCAAATCCAAAGGCATGTGCCAGAAATCATACCAGAGGATCACTCTCAGAGCTTAAGCCCCAGTTGTGTGGGATGGGTTCTGTTGATTTATTAGACAGTGATGAGCCTGTGTTATATCTGAGTGCTACTTTACCACCAACACTAGCAAAGTGCCAGCGAAGTAGATTTAAGCATGTCCACACTCCACACATCCCAGGATAAATGTGTTTACATAGCAAACTCAGCTCACAGTGCACTCTCACAAAGTGGCTACTAAAACACTGCTCTTCACCTCCCCTCCGCCTGGTTAATGGCCAAGTGATGATGTGCTGAAGGTCAGACGTTAGTCTGCCATGCCAGTGGCCCAGTGTATCAGTCTCAGTGTGACCTGCCTGCCTGCCTGCTGCTCGATGTCGTTCCACCCACTGTTGTACTGCCATAAATACGGCATTCCAAGATGTAATCACTGTCTGGTACAAATAGGATTTTGCCTTATTTCTGCTGTAACAAAGCAGTCAGGGCGGCTCTTAGCTGCTGGAAAACTGCATTGATGAGGTCATTATCCTCCTTAAAACTTGTGTGATAGGTCAGGTCATATAATGAGATTTAGACTACTAGCTACTGGATTCAGACATGGTTTCAGTGTCTATGAATCCACACTTCAACTCTTGGCAGGCATATTTTTTTGAAAACTGTATATTTTATTAACCAAACTTAGTGACTGAGCTCAAACCTGGCTTTGGTAATAACAATACTGTGGTCTCATCAGACTACATGCAGATGTCTGTTCTGCAGCTGCATGACTCATCTACATCGAGAGTCAAAATCTAAAACAGCTATTAAATCTTCTGATGTCATCATTAAGTCTAACGTGGACATGTGGAGAGATTCTCTTCAGCAGAAAGCTGCCACATGTTTATATCCCCATGGTGGTGTGTGATATTGTTGCAGGAGGCAGGAAAAGCTCTATGTGTCTCTACATACCAGCATATTTCCTTATGAGCACGAGTAATCCCCAACATTCAGAAAGTATCAAATAAAGTATCAATGTCGACTATTTTTATGCTCATATAATGTGCATAAAATTTGGCACCAATCGAGATTCATTTCCAGTGCAAAAGTGGACCTAACCAATGCACTGATGATCCAAATCTATGTTCAAAGGAGAAAGAATCCCCGCTTGTCTTGGTTACGGATATTAATTTTGTCGAGAGATGTTGAGAAATTCACAAATTTGACAAAATCCGTTCTAGCAACTTGGTCCAGCCACAACTCCCCAGTATTTGTGCTTTTGTCATTTGACCTGTGTTTGACATGAAAATGTGAAAAAGCTGGTTCCATAGCTGTATTTCTATGGATGTTTCTTATTTTAACCAAATGCTGCTCCTTTTGGCATGTTCAGTTTGTTGTAAATGATGTGATTTTGGGAAACTATGATAGAATACAATGTCAAAATGTAAAAAGTCTATCGTTACTCTTTTTGGCCACCTTATATAGATCAATAGACACACAGTCATTCATATTTGATCCAGATGACTCATTACAATAAGGTATCTTTTAACAGTAAATTATTTAAAAAATGAATATTACAAATTGTTATTACTTCATTAGAGGATGTTTGCTTCAAAATGCTTTAAAATTTAGTTGTTAAGCTTCTAAACACTTCGAACAGCTAAATTCCTCCAGACCCCCTTGGATGGTTGGGTCGGGTGTAAATTGAAAAAGCTCCCCCTTAAATAGGTGATTACAGCCCAGATGTGTGACTATTTAAAGGGGTCTAGGTGGTAGCTCTGCCAGGACACACTAAATATTTGGCCAAAACCTGCAGCTCAGAGATGAATCATTGGTTTTGGTATCATATATCCTTATATAAGCCAGATGGGTTAGAATTTAATACCTAATACACATTCCATAGGCTAATAAAGCTCAATATAAATGCTGTTTCCCTACATTTCTGCTAGAATGGCTTAGACTTTATAAGTTAGTTTGACATGTTTGTAGGTGTACACTGGCCGTACAAAATGCTAGAAATCAAACATATATATAAACTAAACATGTACAAAACAAAACTTGCTGGTTGAGCAGTCACATGGCTGTAGTCAGGCCGTTTATTTGATTTCAGTGGGATAAATGGGCAGAGCAGCATGGATACAATGATAGCTTTAGGGATCCAATAGCTTTATATGTCCACAATTGCTCAGAGTCCAGACAGGCCATTACAGCCATGTGCCAGTCCAGAGGGACTTCCTCTAGTACAAATGTGTCTGAGAGTCAGAGAGGGAGTAGGGCTAGTCCTCCATCTTTTCACTTCTTCTCAGCATGATGAAGGAAAAGATGAGTAGGCACACAAAGAAGGAGGAAACGCACAATGTAACTCAATATTTCAGCTCTTGTGCCACAGCTCGGATTGCTAACTCTTATAAATGCTATACTTGCTATACTTGGTTGAGTTTCGGGCTGCGAATAGATGATCCAGTGTTATGGTTATGGACATTGAGGAGACTTTTGGCGATCAATCTAGGCTCAGGTTGACATGTCATCACAGAGGATCAGTCACCGGAAAAAGGCCCTTCGCTTAGTCTTTGAAGAGCCCCTCAATCAAGCTATGGCTCAGTGCTCACAGCAATTTGACTGGAAATCCCACTTTCATCCAGCTGCTGTGGAACTATGGAGGGATTATTGGGCCAAAATTAAAACTAAAAGTCTAAAACTGAAATTCTAACTCAGAAACTAAAAGTCTGAATCAAAAATGCATGTAGTATTTAGGATTGGGCATTTTGACATTAGGGCATTTAGGATTGGGCATTTGGGCATTTAGGATTGGGCATTTAGGCATTTAGGATTGAGCATTTAAGCATTTAGGTTTGGGATTGAGGAGTGTATGCAAATTAGGGGGCATGGCACAAATACCGGAGGCTGGGTTTGAAACGGCTGGTGTGCGGAGGCACCTTATGTTCAGCAGGGGGAGCTTGAGTGTTAAAGAGCACACTGCAATGAAACCAAACAGAATGAGTGAGCAGGGCTAAGAGAGGACTATTCTTAATAATGTGATAACTTCAACTTGATGAAAGCGTTGTAATATTTATGTGGCCTCACAAACAAAGTCACCAGTGAATGGAGCGCTATTAGTCTGGGTATCATTGGATACTGGATCACTGGATCTTTGGAAGCGAAAGTAACGGGTAAAACATTCAAATTAAATGATCGCCCATGTGTCTTGTAGTTAGCAAGGTGAATATAGTTTACCAAAATTAAACTAAAATAACATTTTCAGTAAAACTAAACAAAGATTGAAATTGAAAAAGTATTTTAGATAACTTAATTAAAAATAACAACTAAAAATAGTACAATAATAGTTCTGCTTGTTAATGAAACATTTCTAAGACCATATTGGTAACCTGTAATTTCTGATTACGATAACGTGAACTAGCGTGATATGAGGCTTAGGAGCAATTAATATTTAATTATTATTATTTAATTTTTAGTTTCATAACAAATAATTATGCTTGCTATGTGGAAACTCAACCAGTAGAGGTCACTGTACCCCCTGATGTGACGCCCAGTGGCAGTATGGTTTTGACTTGTGTTTATATCAAAGAGTAGGCTAGCATTGCTACCAAAGGAAGCTAATAACTGAGTTTGAAGCTGTGGGATGTGAATAACTTCACCTGCCTTCTTTCTACTCTTTTAATGGCGCTATCAATGTTATAAACTCTCTTAGGTTCCACAATCTATTGTTACCACATTTGTGTCAAAACAAAACTCTTCCAAAACAAATCTGTGGAGTTTTTTCTGTTTTTGTATTTTTACGACATTTAATTCACCAGTGTAATATATAGTATTATGTTAGTTAATTAGATTAAAGATTTTACATGCAGCCTGTTGTGCCAATTAGTTATTTAGGCCTACTTATGTATGAAACCTGGTGAGCATTATTGTGAGTCAAAAAGCATCTCCTCTAGCTCTGGGGCTTTCAGATCTTTTACTGCCTTTCTTGGGTTTAATTCT
The DNA here is from genome assembly GCF_014851395.1 of Micropterus salmoides. Lineage (NCBI taxonomy): Eukaryota > Metazoa > Chordata > Actinopteri > Centrarchiformes > Centrarchidae > Micropterus > Micropterus salmoides. The sequence continues at coordinate 4,528,131 of NW_024044459.1, forward strand.
GTTTGATGAACCATCAGGGAAAGGCAGCGCTCTGCATTGTTTGTACCTGTGTAAAGTAAAATAAAAGTGAAATTGAGTGACTCAGGAAAACATCCCAGGACCTCCCAGATTTTCCTCGAGATTCTGAGCTTGTGCAGGGTTTGAGGACTGACGATAGTAGCAAAGCTAACCAGTCACCTACCACCATCTGTTCAAATAAATGCTGGACTGGCGGGACAAAGCAGAAAACCACTCCTTCCTCCAGCACCAGGTCCTGTTGTCACTTTCAGATGTTTAGATCAGCATTTATGGCAAGCAACACCTAGTAATTGTGGCATTTCTTTTGTGCATAACGACAATGTCAAATAATGTATTTTAATATATATTAATATATACATAGACTATATACTGTATGTATTTATGTTATTTAGTTTTAACAGATACACAATTATTTCATTTTTGAATTACAAACATATTACGGATTATCCTACGATACTCATACCGATAGTGCTCCTTTCACTGGTGACTTTGTTTATGAGGCCAAAGAAATGAAACGCTTTCATCAAGTTGAAGTTATCACATTATGAATTATAATCCTCCCTCCAGCCCGGCTCACCTGCCTTCTAGACTTCTAGTTTTAGCCTTTTAGTTTTAATTCTGACCCAATAATCCCTCCGTAGTGGAACAACTACCTGGGACCACTGCCGGCAAAGAGTGTGTTCCATGTGAATCCGATACACAAAGACGTTTAAAGCTGCACTATTTGTTTTATTAACAATTGATCAAATGTGTTATGTAAATGGTGTCACTGAAGTTATCACTTAACTGTGCAATAAGTTCTGTTATGATTTGGCACTATTTAAATAAAAATGAATTGAAAATTGAATTAATGTTAATGAGGTGGAGAAGAAAGCAACTCCAAATGAGCGATATTGGCATTTTTAATAGCAAATTAGCATTATAAGGAGAAAATTCAGTGGATGTTTTTAATTCTGTAAAAAATAATCTGTAAATATTAACGGTCCCTTATTATCACCTTATACTGTAAATTATTAGTTAGGTGATGGCTAAAGGGTTTGCAGACAGTTGGCTACCCAGGTGAAAAAGAAATATACATAAGTAGCACTTTTTTTGGATGCACTTTATATTTATATCATATTTTAATTGTACTATACTAAGTGTATATTAAGTGTGTTATTTTGGAACAACTTAAAGTATGTTAAGTGTCATTTTAGAAATACTTAAAGTCAACTTTAAGATAATTGCAATATATTTAAATATACTTAGTTGTGTTAAAATGGACCTATTTTAAGTATCTTTACTGTAATTTAAATATACTTCTTTAAAATGAACTTAAAATACCCTTTTGTGCTATACTTGAAGAACAGTTTAAATATATTTTAAATGTGTTCCCTGAACATTTTTATTAGCATTGTGTGCATTAGCATGATTATTAATGCATTAAAAATATCTTGCAAAATGTTCTTTTTAATAAAAATCAGTTTAAAAAAAAGTATTTTACAACACACACACACATACAGACAACTAAAAAACTTTAATTTTGTGTACATTACAAAAATGAATTCCTGTACATTAAAAGGTGCAGCAGCATGTAACACATCTTGAGCAAAATAAATAATCAAATAAAATAAAATCAGTAAAATGATAACATATGACCAGTATTACTGAAAAGTACACTATACACATCCCATCATTAATGTTACCCATGGGGGTCCCTCATGCGGTTTGGTCACTGGGCACGCCTCAGATGACCTCACGGCAAACCGTGCCACTTCTGACACCATATGCGTCACCCTGCCCAGATCTGAACACAGGTTTACATACCAAACATACAACTTTGACAGCAATGCCAAAGAGCCAGGCTCATTGGTATGGCAGTCCAAGCGCTTACTCAGCTGTAGTGAAGATACTTCGTCACAAGCATACAGTACAAATGGTGGAACCAAACTGAAACTGAAAAATGTCACAATCCTTATCCTTGGAGTGGAGGGTCGGTTATCTTAGACTTGTTGCATTTTCTGCAACTGAAGACACTATGGGATTTGGAAACTGCTTTATCACACTGCATCTGTGGAAGGGAATAGGAAATATTTTGTCTATATCAAAGCAATATTACCTCTAATTATCTGACTACCATTGTCTGATTTTTATTTTTTTTTTAAAGTTACTGAAACACAATATGACATCATATCTAACTGTTCTGATGATACTAAACCATTTAGGTTCAGGTGAAATGGTTTTCCACAAGGGACCCCTCACAGTTAATGCTCAGTTATTCCATTACAACGTGATCAAAAACATTACTACTGTACATTCAGCCAAGGAGCTGTATGTGATAAAATGTTATTAAACAGGTACAACAAATAACACAAACATACAGACCCTTATGAAAGAGAACTTATGAAAGAGAACTCTGATCTCAACTAGCTATTTACCTGATTAAAAAAAATATAAGAAATAATATGCTTTTGAAAAATATATTTTAATGTTAAAAAAATATGTTTTAAAAATCATACTTCTGGAAATCAGACTGAAACATGTGGCAATTACATAAATAATTACAATATTTTGCAGTAGCCTACACAATTAGCATATTATATATATATATATATATATATAAAATATATTTGTAACCCACTAAAAGTGTAATTGTTTAACAGTGTACTTCCACAACGTACACCTAAATAGTATTTACTAAGAATTAAATAAATATATTTTTTTAAGCTTAATTAAGTATATATTTATTACAAATTTATTCAAATTATACTTTTGATAAGTATGTTAAAGCTCAGGAGAATATATCTTTAATATACTTTTAGTAAGCATGTTAGGAGTATGAATGTACTGCTAAATGCTCCACCATGTTCACCAGCTGGTCACTAACTTTGGTGCTGAGCAGGGGGTGTACAATGGGTTTATTAGAGCTTTTTCTGCAAAAACAGCTGCTTGTTGCTTCTGGAAATGAGGTTGATGAGGGAGATGAGACTGAACCAAAACATTTTGGGGGTCATCATTTCATAAATAATAAATAAAAATTTAAGTTAGGGATGTATCAGAAAATTAGATGGAAAATCTGCACAACTTTAGGGCAACTGTAGCCACATTTTAGCCAACATCTGATTCGGAAGATGAGATTTAGTGTACAACAGATTTGGCAGTCATTCGGGTCATCTTGTAGTGTGTAAAGGTTCAAGTCTCTGATCCCTTCCTTCCTAATCTTGCTGAAACCAATGCATTTATTTCAAACAAGTTTAGTTTTCACAAGTTGTCTTGCTGTAGTGTAAGCTGGTCACAGACTTAAATCGTCAGGATTTATTAGAGAGATTTTGTCCCACAGGGTTAGCACTCGGGTAGTTATGTCATCCTGAAATGCAATTAATCATCCAGTGTGTGTTCCCTAAATCCAACAACTTTGAAAACCAACTCTGCAACAAAACTAAAATATCAAAATCTTTTTAAAAAGCTGGAAGCTGTTAATGTATTGTGTGTGAGTGTTAAGTCTTTTCACCATCTGTTTAGTCATGTGTCCTCGTGTTTAGAGAGTCTGTGTTTGGGTTTGACACCAACCTACTGTATACACCGAGATCCTGTCCTTCTTTTCTCCACCTAGATATTCACACACTGAACTCTTTGTATCACTCCCCGTCAGGCACTAGCATGGTTGTATGCCATAGAAGGGGAAATCGCAGCAAGGAAACCACTGGTCTCTGTCCATTCAGTCCTGGGACTCTCCTAGCATGTCAATGAAAAGTCCTTATTCTCTTTGACTCTACAGATCGCGCCAGTCAGCCATGCAATGAGATTACAGAAGAAGCAGCGTATGCCAATCACACAACAGGAGCCGCAGTGATACCCAACCCTCCTGGGCTCTCGGTGATTAAAAAGGCAAAAGATATTTCTTCACATTCCCATGAAATGCAGATATGTCGAAGGCACACACACACGCACACACACACGCGCGCACACACACACACACACAAAAAAAGACATGAATATTAAAGGATGATTTAAGCACAAGCTGGTCATCTAAGGGCAGTAGTTTGGAAAGCCAAGATCAACGTGCAGCACTGTACTATCTTTAATGTGCTGAAGTTGAGGGAAAAGTTATGTTTTGCCTCTGCTGGGTTTTTCAGAAGTTCTCTCAAGTTTATGCTTTCAACTGTTGCTGTGGCCCAGTGGGGTGAGATCATGCTGCGAGGCTCCAAAGCCCACCACAGAGTCAGTTTGCCAAACTGAACTCCTGAAAATATTTGGATTCAACAAATCCCTGCTGGTTTCATGTTATACCCAATTTTGCTGCAGCGTTCTGGTTTTCAAGTCCTGTCCACAGACTCCGTGCTTACAGTAGTCATAGTGATTGACGGATTGATACAGAGCCTCTCTAAAGAAGCAAGTCAGGTCAAAGCCAAATTTATTTGCAATGCATTTGTTTACACGGTCATCCCAAAGTGCCTTACAGAGGGTATAAATGCGTATTCAAACACAAGTGACTTTGTGAGTGTGTATAGGCTCCCACACCCTCCTCCTCTATAAAGTAATTGATCAGTGTGGACTCTCCAGAAAGTGAGAAGAGTCAGGAGAGTCAAGGAGTTGTATCTGCAGCAGGGCTTTAGTCCTGAACAAATAAGAGCGCTGCTGAAAGCTGAGACGAGCTGTGGGCTACCTGCAATGTTTTACATTCACATTGGTGTCTCTCATAAATCCCTCATACAAGTGCTGAACCCGATCTCCTTCATCCCCACCAGGATTTGGCCTAACTTGTGTAGATTATTGTTTTAGTGCCCTCCCTGTCTTTTTGGAGCAGAGCAATAGAATGCAATTTACTGCCGTACATACTGAGGATTCAGATGTATAACCAGTTTTGTGCTGGGTTGGTGAAATGGTCCAGGGTGAGAGTGGGTAGGATTGAGGTCACTGTCCGTTGTTTTATTGCGCACACAGCTCAAAGGCCTCTGCTTGTAACTCAAGACAAGGCCGTTGTGTGTTAGTGTAAATGAGCACCCAAGAGGGGCTTCCTAAAGATGTGAATGTGTGTGTAGTTATTTTTGATCTCTACATTTTTTTATATGAAACATATCCTATACTCGGCTCTCACTGATGCTCCCACACAAGGATGCAGATCATAAATCAGTTTGAAGAACTGTAATGTAACTCATTTTGGATGTGATTCATTAATATAGACATGTGTGAGATGTGAAATGAGTGTGAATGCTACAAATTCTCTTAAATCCCACATACGTGCCACTTAAGAACAAATCTGTTCGTAAGAGTGGTTCTTGTATTGTTTGGACATTTCTCTAGAAAAGCCCAAAATGTTGGGTATAATTTTTGCCATTGCACTGTATTTCACAGGCTTATCATACAGTTTTTTAAAAAAAATGTAAAATCTTAATCTTAAAAGTAATTAGTACTTTTAGCTGTCAACTAAATGTAGTGGAGTAAAAAGTGAAATATTTCCATCTGAAATGTAATGGAGTTGAGGCATTAAGTTACATAAAATTAAAACATTGAAGGACTACAAAGGCTCTAATGAATAGCTTACACATAGATTTCCGCAAATTTACATTTCCAGTATATAGCACATGACCTCTTGGAGGTGTGTAGAGGTATTCTTGAGAGGAAATATGGGTATCAGAAGATTATTACCTATTTCAGCTGCACGCTCTAAATCAGTCGAATAGATGTCATCTTCCTCCATAAAAACCCAACTAACATTACAATGGCTGTGCTTTTGCTTTATGACTAGCTCTGTTCTGATAGTGCCTCAAATATGTCACAATGAGCTGTTGGCTGTTTGAGCTGGTTGTATATTTGAGAAAGCAGCTTTCACTTGCAGTAAATTCGCAGCTCCCTCAGACACAGCTGGGATCCTAAGGGATGTCTCAAATTTTACTGGCTTGCCAAAGCATGCGTGTGTGTCAGTGTGTGTGTGTGTATTTATTGCCCTGTGCTGTAATTAACTGTCCAGCATGCATTGAAGAGGCCACATAAGACGGACGAGGAACACTGATTTGTGTTGCTTGATCATGATGTCAGAAACACAAAGGAAGTACAGCCATATGTAAAATTCATTCATTCATTAATTTATCCTAATTTGTTTTCCAGTCATATATTTTAACCACAGTGTGTTTGATATCAGTGTTGATATTGGTATTGATAGATCCAGTACATGCTACCCAGGCACTGTAGGTAGTAATGAGTTATTTGTTGCTCAGAGAGGTGACACATTGACTACAGAACACATCAGAAACTGGGGGAATTTCAAAGATGAGAGAGGGTCTAATAAAAATACACTATTAATTGTATTGTGAGGATTATATGATGCAGCATTTCTAGAGTTTGAACTAGGTTCTGGAGTAGATGTCAGGAATATCGAAGAGGGTTTTTCACATTTTTTTTACATTTATTTTGCCTTTTTTTTTTTTTTTTACCATTGCGTAAATTAAATAGTCAAAATGTGCTTTTTACTCAGTGTTTCCCACAGGATTTGGAGAGACTGGGAGGGTGTGTCCATTTACTTTTAGTGGATTTCCATTCTGTATAGACACCTTATTTTGAAAACCGGACGTTGTTACATGTGTATCCTCGCACTAAATTCATCAAGTCCGACCCAATTTGATAAATAATGTTGTATGTGGTTCTCGTAACGTGCAACATGAACACTTCATAGTCTCTTGTCAGGTAGGACTCTCATACTGCAACACTTGTATTTGTAAAGAGAGAAACTGACAGGATAAAGTCGCTAACCTGCCTGTCAGCTCGCACTGGTCTGTTTCAGTGGTTTTACCATAAAGCCTTGAATACGTGTGCACTCCAAATTCGACCTTCTCACAAACGAGTGACAATAACACTCAAAGTGGTTCAAACTTACCTGATGAACTGAACTATCTCCATGAGCACTGTGCAAAATCTAGTAAGTGTAATTGTTTGTCAAACAACGTTTCCTTTAATCTGCAGACTTAATTTAATTTGCATTTGTTAGTATTTCAACTAATAGTCATATGTTCACACATTCTCACATACGGTCTTTACTGCCAAACACTTAACACAAGTGAGCATATAACTTGCTGTAGAATTATTACATACATCTTACTTAAGCAAAAAACTCACTACTCAGACACCAACCCAGCTTTTATGTATCTAAAATCCCATTTCTCACTGGATGTTGTCATGACATTGCCGTCTCTTATACAGTGCAGTAGTTTATTAAGTATTCATTTTAATATTCTTATAAAGGTGACTCGTGCTGACTGTTTTCTGCCTTGCAGGGATTTTGGCATATGAATTTTTTTTGCTCCCGCTCAATTTCTGGAATGGCTCGAGTTGAAGCATTTGAATAAGTGCTGGACGTAAAGGAGCCATACTTCCTCTGGTGCTCTTAGTGGCAATTACCCAGCAGGCTCTCTGCTCTCACACTGAAGCTGCCTCTGTAATTATAGGCTGCTGGTACTGAAGCTATAGCTTCGCCTCTCAGCAGAACAGACGTGTATAAGCAACATCGACATGCACACACAGATGTCCTTGCACGCACACACAGAGCTGAGGAATGTGAAAAAAACTATGGACACACCATCGGCGCACACAAACTCTATATGCGCTAAAGTGATGTGTATTAGCTGCAAGTGTGAACATAAAGGAGAAAAAAAAACATGGCAGAGACTGATGAGCGCTCAGTGTGTTCAGACAGCAGCAGCAGCAGCACATCTTACACATGCACATGGAAGTCATTTCCCCGCAACTGTTCCAAAGAGTACATCTCTGCAGTGTGTGATTATTACCCTGAACAGGGAGCACAGATACCATCCAGGCTGCATTCACTGTGTTTCAGGCTGGCAATGCTGGTGGCATACAGATGTGCAGTATAGCTGCTGAGATACAGGTCAGACAAGGGTGAGCTGTGAGAGGAATAAAACAACACCACTGTAACCACTGTAGACTATCTTTGATGAACACTAGCTTCATATCAGTCATCAGATTATCATTCCATCATGTAGGTTGTGTAATTTAAGATTTATTGTGCATTTTGATGTCAAATGGTAGGTAAAGGTAGATTGCTAGAATGCTAGATTTTTTAAGACTGAAGTGCCCAGACAACCTATGCTAGGAGTGCCATCATGCGATGTCCATAAACTGCAGGGAAATGGGCAAATGTTCAGGACTCCTACAGAGACATCAATATTTGAGTCCATGCTGCTTTGTACTGTTAGGTCATTTCTTGCAGGCTAAAATCAACACTTTGACATAATAAGGTTAGCAAATGCTCGGCGGGACCTAACTTCAACCAAAATGACAATAATTTTCACATGCTTTGCAGTAATGTTAGTTTACCTTTCCAAATGGATGGAAGCTAACTCTGTGTCAGATTTGTCAGTTGCAAAACAAAACTGAGGTCTCCCGATCACTCAAGCCCAACTGATGTTGACCGTGTTGTTTTTTTTACTCTCGTTTGTCCCGACGGGCATCAGCACATAAAACTTTGTTGAACTCCATCTTGTTGGCAAGAGGCAGAAGGCAAGAGGCTCGGGAGTGCACATGCTGGAAAATCTGATCTGGAGTCTTCACAAAAGATTAGGCATACTGACCGTCAGAGGAAACAGAGAAACTCGGCAAGGACCATTTTTATGTGAGATTACAACCCCTTCACATACAGGCAATAAAAAAAGTGATTCATTTCATAAAAAAAAATTACACATATCCCTTTTAACAATGGGTGAAATGACTGTAATGTGAAAGCTGTCAATCGTATCCACAGATAATCCAATGACTACAGTCTTCTTCAACACTGCATAGCTTTTTAGCATCTTTCAACTAATTGTTTTGATTTCATGGATGACATATTTTTTGTTTTGGTTCACTCTCACCACTCTTTACAGTAGCAGGCAGTTTTCATCAAAAAAGCGCAATAAACTCAATGTATGCTGCCTTCACATGCCAGCAAAGTAAGTGACTGGCTAGTTAACATAGTTGGATGTCTAAGGAGACAAATATCTTTTGTCCGGAGGTAGCGAAGACCATGAATGCAAATGTTGCTCCGTGTCTGCTGGATGTGTAAATAGGCAGCTGTCTCCTAACATATCAGCAATATCAACATTATACCAATTTAATATGGCTGTGTTGTTTCCAGTTTGTTGACTCCCAAAATATTTAAACATTTAAACAGAATAAAATAAATTCTGCTATAAGGTTAGAGAAAGATTATGATCATGATTGTCTGACAAAACTGCACCCAGACATCCGTCCCAAGACAAGCTATGCCTGCTTTTGCTACTTAGAGATGACAGTAATTACTCTCATAATGACATGAGGTCATGAGGACTTTGTTGTTGTTTAACAACAACTGTTTTTCTTTTTTATTTCCTGGTCAGTGTCATTACTCAGGATCAGTTAATGTCAGTCCTGAGAACCGGGGTTTACAACCACAGCTGTGGATATTAGTGTTGTAGTACTCGACCGGTCTTAAGACCACTTTTTGATGGTCTTGGTCTCGTCTCGGACTCGACCGCATTTGTACTCGGTCTTGTCTTGGTCTTGGACATTGAGGACTCAGGATTTTATTTCAAGACCAGTCAAGACCATAACTTTGGGAATATCAATAAATTGCTCTTGCATTGTCTGATTTGTTAACATCCTAACTTTGATTGGAAGTAAAACTTATTACTTCAAATGCAACCAATAACCCTAAAACATGTTGTTACCGTTAACGACTGTCACCCCTCCCTGCGATGCTTACGTTAAATTCAGCTCTTAGTGTTTGTGTGTGGGTGTTTTAATGGGAAAGTGGATCTTTCACATCACTTTGAGAAGTACCTATGATCTCGTTTCACATTTTATTGCGTGCCATGCAATGCAGAGAACTGGTCTCCCTTGGTCTTGGTTATGAAAAGCGCTGTGAGAAAACTGAAAATTGAAATTGAATTGAGTCTCGACTGCTCTCAGCCCCTAAAAGTCTTGGTCTTGTCTCTGTCTTGATAAACTCTGGTCTTGGTCTTGACTTGGTCTCGGTTTGGGCGGTCTTGACTACAACACTAGTGGATATTATTCAATCAACTGTGAACATAGTAGATAGGCTACTTTCCCAAGAATAAAGTATACCAGTAACTGCACCATTACAACTAAAAGCTTGCATTCGTCTTCACTCAGTTTCCATATATAATTTGAATCCATTAGAATTCAAACAGACCTGCCATCGTTAAAGAAAAGCTCTGGGGTAAATTTGGATGTAATTCATGTTTGCGAGACATTTGCAGGGCTCCATAAGTGAACACAGCAGGGCTCCAGATATACTTTCTCTTTGTTTCAAATGGCTGACAGGTTGTGAGAATAAATAGAGCAGACTCTATACCTCGGGAGATCACTGAGCCCTCTGGAGTCTCTGAAGCTAGTTTATCATTAATAAACACTTAGTAGTCCCCATTTCCCTCCATCCTTCCCTCTCTGCATCTGTACCTCCATTTCTCCATCCCTGCACAGGAGAAGATGAATCATTAACAGTGCTTTTTACAGATGAGCATGCCTACTAGCTGAGAGAGACTTCTATACTGTGAAGGCAACATTTGTTTGCCGTATTGAACATCAGGAAGAATACCATTTGTAATGTGCAAAAACATCACATTCTAACAAGTCATTTAAGCGAGATAAAAAAGTTTGTTTGTGGAGCACATTTCATACACAAAGCAATTCAAAATGCTTACCATTATAGTTGCAAATGTTAAAAAACAACTACAGCATAAAACATTACAAGGCAAATTAAAATGGTATAAAATAAAAAAAAAAAAACAGAGAAATAAATAGATAGTTAAAGATGTGCGTGCAATGTGGATGATCATGAAGGCTGAACATTCAGTCAATCATGTCATTTAGCATCATTTTATCAAGTTACCCAAAACATTCAAATGACAAAATGACAAATGGCCACAGGGTTATGACTCTCATTATGTACGCAAACATCAGACTTTGTTTGTTTTGTTTCTCATTAAGCCAACGTGGGTTTCTTTTAACCACAACCATGATCGTTATGTTTCCAACAAATTACCCTTAGCTGGTGAACACAGTGGAGCATTTAGCAGCTAAAGAGCCTCAAGTATCTCTCAGGAGTTGGTGGAGACCAAAACAGAGCAACAAAAGGGTGAATATATGACAGATTCATCAGCTGGACACTAACATGACTCCAAATGAACGCTAATGGTGCTTCATATACCTTGGATGTCTTAGTGTAATGAACAACTGTTAGCCAACAAGTTTTCCCAATTAACTCATGTGGTCAAAAATCACCATTCTTGCAGATTTAAAGTTTAAATCTAAATTATAATTAGAGCTAAAAAGGGATTTGCTTTGTTTGAAGATATTTACAAGTGATCCAGTATCATAAACATGTGTGATTGGGGTTTCCTGGTGCCCAAGGACCACGTTTGCATGTTGTTCCTTTTCATTTCACTATCAAATGAAGGCAATACAAGGAAAAATAAAATAAAATAAATAAATAAATTAAAAAAATTCCTACGCCTGCTGCCTTTAAAATTTCTTATTAGAATTCATTTTAATTAATTATTGTCTGTGTTTTTATGTTGTCATTGTATGTTGTCTTTTTATGTTGCCCTGTATGACCTGGTATGAAAAACGTTTTTGCAGAGGACCAACACAGTCCAAAAAAACATAGCATGTCTCCCACTTATCTACAAAATATATTTGCCATCTGTGATGCTGTCTATTAGGTGTACTTTAGTATCTTGCTCAGGTACACTTTAGCAGTTGATGGGCTACTGTGAAGATTGAAACTGTGACCTTTCAGCAGCACAATTGTGTCTGCAGCCAGTCTGTTGCTACATATGCCACAATATCTACATGGAAATTATCTTGGCTTGACACTGCACCAGGACACAGTTGGCGGTGGGCAGAGATGACTTAACTTCTTTCCAAAGCAGTTTCACTAATTTCCAACAAATAAACAAACATCATGGCAGCATCCTGAGCCACAGAAGAATAAAGATCACCCCATAAGTGTCAATTTCATAATTAAATTACTGAAACAAGAAGGGCTGAATGAGAACAAGATTAAACTATTTCACTGTGTAAACTGAACTTTGACCCCAAATACTCTGACCTCCACAATGGATCCAATGTGATTCTGTAAATGACAGGAGGCAGGTGTTATGATGGCAATCACTTCACTGTACAGAAAAATGGTGGAAATGTTTATTTTGTGCATCGTTGAATTCCTGCAAAAGCATCGCGTTGATCTGCTTCTTGTTTTACCTTCAGCACATTAAACTTTTTTGTTGTTTTTTACGTGGAGTTTGTGTGTGTGACTCTGTGTTGTGCTGGAAGCCGGACGTTTTTTGGTGTGAGTGGTCTCCATTACATTAGCTGCAGTGTTGTCGTGTGTGTAGAGTTCATCAGTAGGATTTCACTGAAAATCCGACCCGATTTCTTCACATAGGAAGCCGCATACAGGCTCTCATAGGTAACCATCCAAACCATTTTATAAAAAGCTACACATAGCACCTTTAAATGTATACTTTTAACCATGGTCTATGGCTTCAAAGTCAGGCAGTTCCAAAACCAGTACAAACACAATTCTGATCTGCCATCTCTACAGTCAAGGTTTTGGTTATGTTTGAACACTTTAACTTGTCAACATGTTTTGCTGGACAAAGATGACAGAAAATACAATTTAGAGGCTCATTAGAGGCTAATTACCACCATTTAGAGCGTACTGAGGAACACAATGATGACATAGAGAATAGCATCCTAATGGCTCATCCTTGAAACTGATTGAGAAAATATAATGGATGTGGGGAGCAGAGCAGCACTCGAATCTCTTCACAGCTGCTTAATGTGATTTGTACAAAGCTGCCAAATAAGCCAAGCTCTATTGTCCGGAGGACCTTCTGCTCTCAGCTGACCTGCCTGCCCTCACCTCTCACCTCTGTCCATCACAGCTGCTGCGGCATTATGATGGACAGGTGCTTTCTCCAGAGACTCGAAGGTGCTTTATTAGCACATGTAAATAACAGCGCTTTGAAATATTATACAGTTTGACTGCTGGGTTTTTTCACTTCTTGACAAAAGCAAAGACAGGCAAGATACTTAAGGTAAGGTAAGAAATGAGAAAATAAGGATGGGAGAAAGAAGAGAAGGAGGTGGAAAAGCCTTCCTCGCTGTGTGTCTGCCTCCAGCTTTACTGCTGGGTAATATAAACAGAGGAGATAAGCTATAAAAGTTAACATCCCCATGCCTCAGTTTCCAATAGAAACACCTCTTTCATTGTATTTCTAAGAGAATGGGACTCATTAAAATTCATTGCACCACAGTTTCTCTAACAGATATCCTCACAGAGCTTAAATAGATTTGCAAAACATGGCATTTTTTTATACCTTTGCCACTATAGCAAATGAAGACATTGTGGACTGCTCTGGAATTGTGACATGACTGAAACAAGAGCTACATTTCATTCACATTCAGGGACCACCAACCGCCTAACAGAGCCCAGTCCCGAGGTGGGCATCAATCATTGGAGCCTGGGCTGCTCTGCCTTGTGTGCTAGCTCTTCTAAAGCAGTGGAAAAGGCTTTGACAAGGAGCCATTATTCAGCAGCTCATCTCCTGTCGCTTCACACATCTCCTGTCAGCCTGTCGGCCGGCCTCGTACCCAGAGGTCAACGTCGGTCATCATTCACGTCACTGACATCATTACAACCAGCAATAGACTGTGTTATCATCTGTTTAACAAGGTGCTATTAGATGTCACTCAGGACAGTGAGTATCAGTTAATAACAATTGATTTTACATGTTTAACAAAGAACCTTTAAAGAAATATACATCAACTAAACGTTTAGCTTTTGAGATATGACTTTTCTTCATGTTTAAAAAAGTTGAATATAACGTATCCTCATCCTTAAATAATAAAATCGGTCATTTATCAGTGAAAAACCCTTATGACTACTACAAACATATTTTTAGATGTGTCACCTCTATGGTTAAGGTTAGGTTACCACTTGGCCTGTAAAAGTAGTTGTATAATGTCTTCTGGGGCTCTGGAGGAGCCTTCTGAAGTCTGCAGAAACAACCCTGATGATGTTATCTCAGATTGTTCCTGGAGACTGTGTTACAAACTTGTGGCATTTATTTTGTAAGATATGGGAAGTTGATAGTCAAGTGGGGTCCAATGAAAGATGCTATCAATTTGTTTTTCAGGAACCCCTACCAGGGACAAAGAACACCTCTTGGTTGCTCTTTGCTGCCACCTCTATGGTCAATGTTTGGTTAAGTTTAGGCAACTTAAACTACTTGGTTACAGTTAGGGAAAGATGGCAGTTATGGTTAAACAAAGCAAACAATTCAGTGAGCGCATAGTACGCTAAACCATTCACCTCGACCTCCTCCCTAACTACATGTCTACACATGAAGCATAGCATGAGCAGCAGCTTCAGTCTTCCATCTGTGTCTATTCAAATTGTGAACACATTTTGTATAGACACAGATGGAAGAACTTTTGGCAGCGCTCAGATCCAGAGATGCTCACGAGTCTTTGAGCTAGAGGCCAAGTCAAGTCTCAAGTCTCTGAGCAAGAGTCCAAGTCAAGTCTCAAGTCTCTTGTGGTTATTACGAATGTTTTATCACCTGCTGCGTTCAATCCAGGTTGCTAATAAAACTGCATAACTATAAGGAATTCTGTAACTGTAACCTGTTTTTCATTTACAGAGCACAACCATGTAATGTACAATGCAATTGATGGTTTATTAAATACTGTAAGTCAAAACACTCCCCAGACTGTTAAACCCGGTGTAACGTTAACTAAATAAAACTTTAATGTTACATGGTCAACAATAAAGCTGTAACCTGTTTTTAACTTACAGAGCACAACCATGTAATGTGCAATGCAGTTATTGACTGTTTATTAAATACTGTAAGTCAACACACTCCCCAGACTGTTAAACCCAGTGTAACGTTAACTAAATAAAACTGTGACGTTGCATAATCAACAATAAACCTGTCTGTTTTTAACTTACAGAGCACAACCATGCAGCCTAATGTACAATGCGTCTACAATTAATGAAAACTTAACTAAACTACTGTAAGTCAACAAACCCTGTTGATTTTCAAACCCAGTCTAAAGTTAACTGAATAAAACTGTAAAGTCAAATGGTCAACAATAAAGCTGTAACCTGTTTTTAACTTACAGAGCACAACCATGTAATGTGCAATGCAATTGACAGTAAGTCAACAGACTGTTAAACCCAGTGTAACGTGTGAATAATCAACAATAAACCTGTCTGTTTTTAACTTACATCAGCCTAATGTACAATGCGTCTACAATCTTAACTAAACTACTGTAAGTCAATGTTGATTTTCAAACCCAGTCTAAAGTTAACTGAACTGTAAAGTCTGGTCACAATAAAGAACCTCACAGAGCACAACCATGTAATGTGCAATGCAATCAGTGACAGCTTAAACTACTGTAAGTCAACACATCCTGCAGACTCTCAAACTAGTGTAATGTTATAACTAAATAAAACTGTAAAGCTACATGATCAACAATAAACCTGTAACCTCTTTCCAGCCAACGGCAATAATTAATTAAGGTGATGGCATAGACTGTAAGGATGATGGCAGCCAGCGGGATGTAAATGATTACGTTAATCGACTACCACACGTTTGGAAAGTAAAGAAACGCTCATTCATCGTTTCATAATGAACGACAATTGGAGTAAACCTCCTGTAGGTTGTAACTAAAGCAAGAAGCAAGCTAACGTTAGATGGCCAATGCTGAGCTAAACATATTTACTCACCACAGGTTACTGACCTATTTGCGTTCAGTGCGTCTTTGTTTGGGTCTTGTTTTAAAGCCACAGTTTATGATGATTGGCTCAGCAGCTGCCAGTGTTTGTTGTCCTTTCTCACATGCGGCCGTGCGCAGCAGATGCTACATGTTACGTAGGCAGGTTATAGGTAACGGAGGGAGGGAATAACAGCACGCTCATCAGACGTTTCCTAAAAAATAAACATTGTTTACAAGTCCCGCACCTCAAGTCCGAGTCGAGTCTGAAGTCTTTTGAGGACGAGTCTCAAGTTGAGTCTTAAGTCACTGTGTTTCCGGTTGTGTCTACGAGCATATAGTGTGAGTGAAATGAAAGCCATAATACAGCGGTGTGATACGGATGACTAAAAAACACAACTGAAACTGGTATAAACGCTCTGAAATAAGACAGTCATTAATTGCACGACCACAAGAGGTCAGGAAAGCTTTCTTGTCAAGAAGACGATGAAATGCAGTTAAAACCCCAGAAAAAGCAAGCAAGTGGACTGTGAGTAAAGAATTTTTATTTTGTATTTTTTTGTAAAAGTAATTGTAAGTTGTGTAAAGGTTTTGAAAAAATTATCCAATGCTGTAATTTTTCTGGTGAAGACAGTCTCATCACTTTGAATTCTACTCCTGCTTCTACTTTTTGTGGCCTGCTTATGTGCATGTGCTCTTGGTGCTTACTTATAATCTGTTACAGTTAAAGGTTTCTGATAGAAAATTCAGTGTCATGAAGATCAATTCAGTCACAGATATCAATCAATGAATCTATGACATCCATATCAGAGAGATCCGTTTCCAATATCTGATATACATTTGTATAGGCGCTAGTGAATGGATTTGAAAACAATATTGTAGTATGCAAAAACAATACAGTTGTACTTCGCCATCTTTTTTTCCTTGTTCTACTATAAATAGACAATATTTCTGCTCATACAGGCTGTGGTCTGCAGTGTAAGTCTATGGAGAAGGGTAAAAAGCAAGCAGCAGTAGACAAGGAAAACCACAAGGGATTTGGGGGGAATGACATGGGGACGGTGAGGAGTGTGTGTGTGTGGGAAAGAGTAGGCGTTTGCACAAAGAAATGTTTTTTTCAACAAAAAATAAATAAAAAATGAAAGTGTGAAGCAACAAAAGCAAGTGAAAGAGTGGAATTCAAATGCCGTTTGTGATAAGGTGACATTTAGAAAAATCTCAACTCGCGCTCCTTTGAATGAAAAGGTCTTATCTTGATCCAAGAAAAAAGGTCTGGCTGTTGCTCACAAGTTGTAGTGGTAAAGGAATTTACAGCGGCATATGAGACATTTTAAATTTTTTAAATGTGGAATATTTAATTGGCAAAAGAAGCAGTTAATAAGCAGAAATAATACTGCTTTTAGGCCATTATGGAGGGTAAAGTCTTTTTCTACTTTTTACTTTTTAAACCAAAACTCTGTGTTATAAACTCTTAGAATCCAAAATCACATAGTAGTGATTAGTAATTGTAATTATATATAAGATTTGGGTGTAAAGAGGCAGAAATAAAAACTGTGTAATACATTTCTTTTGATGATCACCAGCCAGAGGTCAAAGTTTACCCTCCTTTTTATTGGGACTACATCACTGGTCAGAGCTAACAGTTACCATGGAGAAACAGTCAATCAGAATCAGCTGGTGTTTCTCACCCTTTTACCACCCAATCCTCCGTCTCGCTCCCTTCCTCCGCCTGTAGACAGTGTGTTAGACTATGTTGTTGTCAAATGGTGACGGAGCATGTGCAGTGTGGGAAGGAGGATCTCAGCTGTTTATCCTGAAGAACTCATCTCCCCTCCTGTTCCGGCCCTAGGTGAGCCTCAATACTTCCCTAGACCTCCCTTTCCTTTTGGCTGCCATTACCCAAACTAAGCTCATTTGTCCCCCCCAGTAGACCCATGATCTGCCTTTTGTTCGGGCCCCAACCTCCCATTCATGTCCCCCAGGAGAGCAGACAAAAGAGGAAAAGACACTGGCCTGAACCCTTTGCCCAGACAGACTGTGGTAAAGCAACCATAAAGAGATGCTGAGCTTGAATGGAGCTGCGCTGTGACGGCAAGCTCTTTAGCTTTAACTATAGTCTGTCTCTGTGATGATGTCCTCCCCTGTGCACACCATGAGAGCAGACCGCACTAAAGAAAACGCATGCCAAACGCAATCAAATGAAGAAATCCTCTTTATCAACACATATGCAGTAAATATAGAAAACCAAAGACAGAAACCTGCTTCATATACAGACAATACAAATACTGTACAAACAACACAAGTGTATGGGATCATCAAGTTATACATACTGGCCCCAAACAGCATTTCACCCATACGCAATCACTGGAAAAGGAGCCAATGTCAAATGGTTCATATATTTTTTGAGAACTACACACACCTCTAAATGACTCTTTGTATGATCAGAATTTGATCAACACTCAGTGTTGTATGTGTGTTGGTGTGTTAAGAGTCTAGGAAAATTGTTGCAAATAAATTATACAGAGTCAGACGGCTTGGCCGGCTGAAGACTCGATAGTTGTGTTGCCTGTGTTGGTTGTGTTGTCTGTTTGGTTGTGTTGCCTGTGTTGGTTGTGTTGTCTGTTTCGTTGTGTTGCCTGTGTTGGTTGTGTTGTCTGTTTGGTTGTGTTGCCTGTGTGGTTGTGTTGTCTGTTTGGTTGTGTTGCCTGTGTTGGTTATGTTGTCTGTTTGGTTGTGTTGCCTGTGTTGGTTGTGTTGTCTGTTCGGTTATGTTGCCTGTTTGGTTTTGTTGTCTGTGTTGGTTGTGTTGTCTGTTTGGTTATGTTGCCTGTGTGGTTGTGTTGTCTGTTTGGCTGTGTTGTCTGTGTTGGTTGTGTTGTCTGTTTGTTATGTTGCCTGTTTGGTTGTGTTGGTTGTGTTGCCTGTGTTGGTTGTGTTGTCTGTTCGGTTGTGTTGTCTGTGTTGGTTGTGTTGTCTGTTCGGTTGTGTTGTCTGTGTTGGTTGTGTTGTCTGTGTTGGTTGTGTTGTCTGTTTGTTATGTTGCCTGTGTGGTTGTGTTGTCTGTTTGGTTGTGTTGCCTGTGTTGGTTGTGTTGTCTGTTCGGTTGTGTTGTCTGTGTTGGTTGTGTTGTCTGTTCGGTTGTGTTGTCTGTGTTGGTTGTGTTGTCTGTGTTGGTTGTGTTGTCTGTGTTGGTTGTGTTGTCTGTTTGGTTATGTTGCCTGTGTGGTTGTGTTGTCTGTTTGGTTGTGTTGCCTGTGTTGGTTGTGTTGTCTGTTTGGTTGTGTTGTCTGTGTTGGTTGTGTTGTCTGTTTGGTTGTGTTGCCTGTGCTGGTTGTGTTGCCTGTTTGGTTGTGTTGGTTGTGTTGTCTATGTTGGTTGTGTTGTCTGTGTTTACGGTTAGCATACTTATTTATGCTGTTGTGTTGTAAAGTGTCAAAATGTATTATTCAACCTGCCCGTGCTGTTTCACAGTGGGTTGAGCTTTCAGGGCCACCATAGAAGAACAGGGATGAGTGTGTGAGCTCTGTGGTAATATGCTGAGGAAGCAAGATACAGGAATTTAAATTCTTTTTGCTAAGGTGCAACTTTCTTGTGATCCTTGTTGTCAGATTGAATCCTGCAGCTTATGCTTCTGTTATGGTTTGCAGTGCAAATCACATAATATTTAAACCGCAAGCCATATTATTGTAGCTTAGGCTTTATAGGCTTGTCGGAAAACTCTGAACTCCCCGACATGTTAATCTACATAGCAATAAAGTCTGACATATTCAGTAGCTGTGTATCTGTCTCCACCTGTGATGATAAATATGAGCTCGGGTTCAGCTAGGAGGCAACGGGTGGGATCTGCCATACTGTTCTATAGGGGCTCCTGTGCATGGCTTAAAATAGAAGAGATAAGAACCATGTCTTGGGAGCCATCCATGCTGTTACGTATTATTACAAAAAAATATGGTGCTGGCTGATATGTGTTATATGTAGAAATGAGGCGTGCAGCATTGTTAACTGAAAATGAGAGGTTTTTAAATGAGATATCAGCCATCAATTATTATTATTATTATTAAGATAATGTCATATATGTCAAAATAATGTTGGCATGGAAGTAAAAACCAACAACAAGAAGTAAATAACATCCTGGTGTAGCCCTTTCACGAAACATATTGCCCTATATTACAGTACCATGAAAGAAATTCCCCCCAATTAGCAGTGTTTAAAATGAATTCCCAGTCTAGTCAGGCATGACAAGTGGCTTAAAGTCTGCCCATAGGAAATAATAAACTCATGAGTGAAATAGTAAGCTGTTTTATAAATTAATGAAGTAAATTCTCCTCCCACATCAACAATTGCTCATCCTTCTCTACACCATTGTCACTTACGAATATCAGAAACAAACTGCCTGACCTGCCTTTTCTAATGAGATCTGACTACATTGATACACTGCTGCAGTTTGCTGTTTGTGTTGACATACGTCCAACACTTTCAATGGGAGAAATAAAAGCCAACAGAAACATTTCCCCAGCAGACAGTTAATGCTGCCTTATTTTCTGACCTCCGCATACCAGGCCAATTGCTACATAATGTGGGAACTTCATGCCTTAAAACACAGCAAATTTTAAGTCATTGTTGGCCCTCATATTAAAATTAGATTTTTAGTTCAATTAGAGTATCTTTACAAATTTCATGCGGGGACAGACATGCACTTGTCTCTCAGGTTGAGTTAAGCAGTTGCCTCACTTCAAGTAAAACACATTTTTTAATAAAAACATACTGTCTTAAGAGATGTATTTTTTGTCTGTCAGTGAATGATGTAGTGGAATTCATTATCTTCTCCACCTATTCCACTTTAATTTTTTAGGTTTCTTGGCCCTGTGTAACCCTGCAGGAAGACGGAGGAGCTGAAAGATGAGACTCTTGTAACCTGGGTGTCCCAGTGTAGCATTGCTTTCTCCCTGTCACTGCTGGTGAGGTCAGGTCTCAGGGGGTCATTTAAACCCAGGAGGTCCCCAGCTCTTACTAAGCAAAATTCCACTATGTGTTGTCTGGGAATGGACAGGACAGCTGTATTCATCTGTAACACTAGCACTAGGTCACTTCCACTTTCCACACCCCAAATATTTCCTGCCAGCACAGATCATGAATCATCTCTCTTCCAAATATACTTGTACTTGGGATTTTTTTTGATCATTTTTATTTTGTCACTAGTGTAACAGGACTTGCATTTTCATCTTTTGGCTTTTTTAAACATTTAACATGAGCCTCATGTAGCTTACTCAAGTTCCTGGTTATAAAATTCTCAGTCTTTTGTGGACAGCCAGTCAGCAGGAAATGGTTTTCTTGTCTTGACATGTCCTGTTAGACGTCTGTTTGTTTATCGAAGGATGATGGTGTTCAGTGGTTAAAAAGAGCCATTTATTAGAAAAAAAGACAAATATACATAATTGTGCAAGGGTGGAATAATATAGGGGTTAGTGTTTATATGTTTATATGTGGGCTGTAAATCAGTTTGCAGTCTGAAAGGGTTGCTTATATTCAATGTCCTCTTAGCATTAAATTTCATGTGTAGCAAACAGACCCTGAGAGTAAAAGTATCATATGTGAGTGGTCAGCTTGGATGACTGAAGCAGCTGTCAAATGCAAGCGGAGTCAGACAGAACAGGGTGCCAACTGTAGCAACACAAAAGGTGGCTGGAGAATGGTTCTAGGGTCAAAGGTCAGAGACCACAGTACAGATACAAGGTCCTGACACTGTGTTGAGGACATTTATTGGCCATATATATAGACGGGTGCAGCAGTTGTGACTGTGTGTGGCCTAAAACAGTATGAACAAAGAACTGAATACGCTATATATTTTTTATGACCACAGTGTGCAAAGCATGGCTGGCTGTAGTGTGGTTTGCAAGATATAGTCAGTTGCACAGGTTTTGTTTAGTTGTGGCAAAAAATAAATGAACAAATCTTTTTTTCTACTTTTTCCCCCCAGTCTCCAGTACATTTTTCATGAGCTGGTACATACTACTTTTGGGAAAGTAACCACAGCCTGGAATTTCATCATTTTAGGGGCAAGGCCACTTGGCCTATGGTGTTGTCACTATGGCAACACCAATATGGCAATATTTTATCAATATTTTCTAATTTGTTAATGCTAAGAACTCACTTTATCATAACCATCATCTATTTAACAATGAGTTGAACATTTGAAAGTTTACTGTTGGATGTCCTGCCACAACCACGCTGTGATTGGTTGGGTCACAAAAAGTGACATTCATAAGAGACATCGACTCCATGAAAAGTTGTGATTCAACAAAAGGAACCTGGAACCCAAATGTTGCTTATCATATCTCCATTGTCTTCTTTGTTTTTACTGCTTCAGCTGCAGAACCTAACTAATAGTTGAGCTGGTGTTGATGATCTTGCGGAGGGTGTGGGCTGGTGAAAAGTGGGCCCACAGAGCGTCCCGGTGCTCCCAGCGCCTGTCTGATTATGTTTTTTTGTCTTATTGGCCAAGTTTATCAAACTTTCTTACCTCAGCTCAGTCGAACTTTTCTTCCCAGTAGTTCAATCACAGCTTTGCGGCACTGGTACATCAGGATGAGTTTAATTAAGTCTCCTGGTTGATGCTAGATTTGTGTCATAAGTACCCTGGCAGTTCATACCAGGCTCTAACTCGAACCCGCGACTGACTATGTGTGCAGCATTTTACTTGATGTTGACCAGTACGAATTCAGAAACTCAACAAAAGACAAAGTCTAAAAACCGTATTGACAGGAAAGAAGCAGAGAAGAAAATCAGCTGGGGCAGTGTGGGCAGGGCATCAAGACCACTGTGGCTGCAGGGCACTTCATTTTGTTCAGTTTGGCATTATTCCCCATAAGGCCAAACTGAGGGTGTGCGACTGCCATGTCCTCCATTGCCTCTGTGAAATTCCTACCTTGGCCACAACCTTGCAATTCATCATGAGTTGATTGTTGAAAAAAAAGCTCTCATCTTCTCCTGCCAAGCAGACTTTTATATTTAATCAAGCTAACTACCAGCAATCAGTGGAATTATAACAACATTCACTCACTAGAGCACTGTGTGACTGGTTGTAATCAGTCCAGATGTTGACTGACATGTTACCACCTCGGCTCTTTCTGTAGCTGTATGCACTCGTTTGACATAGACTCAGTACTCCTTTGACCGGGGAATACTTTAATCTATAGATTGCTTTACTACCACTCAATATCAGCACATCTTGTTAACTTTTTCTTCACCTTTAAAGGGCACACCTATGACTCGAAAAAAACCCACACTCAAACGTTTGATATATTTACAGGTCTAGACAAGGTTTATACGTCAAGAGTCAAACACTAGTTTGGTTTCCAGCTGGCCCATGCCAGGCAAAGTCACTGTAACCTGCTGTTGTTCGCAAAGAAATAGGTCCAGAACATCACACACACATCACATATTATTCTCTTTATGTACAGGTAAAACAGCTTGAGAGGTGTTGGTAGGCACATTCTCCTCTGCCAGGTTAGCTGTTTCCTCTTCCTCAGGTCTTTATGTGAAGCTAAATCCAACCTGACTACAGTTCCGTACAGACATGGAATTGATATTAATCTTCTCATCTTACTCTTAGAAAGAAAGCAAATAAATTTGTTTCACAAAGTGGAGAGTGGCATTGGCAATGTGGGATTCTACTTCACTTCTTCCTCTTTCTAGTTTCTACACTCAGAGATTTTTCCCAGTGACCTTCAGATCTCAGGCCTGTTAGTCAGACCTTTAAATTACAAACCTTCTTAGATTAGACAATTTCTTTCACAAATATGATGCAAATAGCTGTGCAAACAGCTGCAGAACAGCAAAACAGAAATCCTTTTTTTTCTGTGGCTCCGTGTCTCATGAAAGCTATCGTAGGGCCCATCTTTTCCCTACGTTATGAATTATGGATCACTGCTAATAGCCTCTTTCTCCCTTGTTTAACTTATTGTGGCCACAGGCTTATCGCGGACAGCTGCTTCTACTTGGACTCCCTACCTCAGTGCTCATCACCTACATTATGCTTCCCATCACTGTGTTATTGTCTCATTATTGCATTACAGAAGAAGGGACTTCTGTCGCTTAGGGAGGAGGAGGCAGACTCGGTCTCCGTCCAAGTGACCCTCCCTAAGGACTTAACCTGCACTGTCCCACCTCGCTGCTGCATAATGGATGAAGGACAGACACTGGGAGGGAGGGGAGGAATGGGAGCGGGGCCCTTATTACCTTGTGATTCATTTTTAATGAGGTAAACAGGTCTTTCCAGGTCACCTGCAAGCTCACACACACCCATGGCGGGTGGTGTGTCTTCCCCATCAGCTGCCTTATTGCTGCCCGCTTTGACATCCTCCATGGCTGCAGGGGCTCCATAGTATAATTAGGTCTCACTGTCATTGACAGAACGTGTCTCACTTCCCACGGAGTCCCTTTCCTTTCCTTCAGCTTAGATGCCACCAATTATACAGTGGCAAGAAGACCTTATTATAAGTGCTCCAGGCAACCTTTGCCTCACTTTTCCTCTTGCTGCCACTAGATTAAGTTTTTCAGCAGTGAGTTATACATAGTGAATACCAGCGCCACAATTAAGTTACTGTATATTGTTTGATAATTGATTTCATTGCACTTTACTACTCATAAATTGAATTTTAAGGTTAAGGTTGTGTAGTGGAACCTGTGTTTGAAAATAGCCTGTCCTCCTGCAGTCCCTGATGTTTATGTAACATCAGTGCTATAATATTCAGTGCAGGTAGATGTTGTCTCTCTTTGCTTGGCATGTCATTGTAGCGTCTCTCTCTTTCTGTGTATATGTTAAATGACAGCCGATAAAACTCAACATTGTTGTGCTCTAATGGAAATAAAATGGGCTCCCTCAAGCAGACGTCTGGTTCCGGAGCGGCAGAAATTGGATGACAGGCGAGGATGCACGTACAGGGTGTCATCTGGGAAATCAAAACCCGCTCAGTTCACTTGCTCTGAAAGTCGGTGAACAGGTACGCCTTCGCAAACAGGGAGGTGGAGAACTCCCACAGCAATTCTCTGCGAAACCTGGCGAGGCTGTGAAGAAAGAAGAGAGAAAGAGAGCGAGAGAAGGTGAGAACAGGAACAGATGGAGAGACGCAGGGAATCTACATTTACAGTCATTTAAAAGAAGTGCTATACATAGCCAAGCTTTCAACCCATCATCTCATCTAAATGATATCATTACAGCTTGAAGTCATTAAAAAATATCTTTGCCCCCGGACTGTATAGATTTCCTTCCTCTCCCTGGGGAGCGGGGATGAAAATGAATTTAGGGCCCCTCAAGTCATTGAATTTTCCTTTTATCACCAGATAGCCGTGCTACATATGTGTCATTGTGCTGTATACAGGATTAGAGAGGATCTTTTCTGCCTGACTGGCTACCAGCTCTCAGCAACAAGATGAGGATCATTTCCCCTGCTAAGAAAAGCTCCACTCAGCTTGGATGAAACCCTCAGCACCCCGCGCCCCGCCCCCCTCCTGACGTTCGGTGTGGATCTTCACTAACATACCACCAATCTTTATAAACATGCATTTGATATTGCAAAATCATATTTCCCCAAAGGCTGTTTCACACAAGTTTGAAAAAGATATATTTATTGAGCTTCAAAATGACTTTTTTCCCTGGACGCTCGTCATTAGCAGTTAAGTTTGCAAAAGAAATGATACATCGAGCAAAAAAAGAAAACCCATATTTGTGAAGGTCTTTATCCCACCATCATCCCCACCAGCAAAGGCCTGTATGATCAGTCTGAGAGGTCATCTTCTGACTTAATGAGTGTCACGCCATCCTCCACTCTGGCTCTCATGGAAGATCTTTTGATGCAGATTTCTCTGTCCTTTGAAGTGTGCGTTTTTTCCCCTCAGAACGAGGGGTCGGTAGGAGCTGTGTGGCGCAGGGTCCTCCTGGGCTCTTGGTTCATGTGTTTATTTGAGGCTGATCTGCCTGTTTACATCATTTTCTTGAGAGCAGAACGGCTCGTAATTGCAACCAGTGTATGTTTGGTACCCTGAGCAAACTCTTTTCAAGAGATGGTTACTGACACGACTGTTTGATCAAGCGTGTCAGGTTTCTACTTGGTGGTGGTCGTCTGAGCATTTACAGCCACCATTCAGCTATTCCATCAACATAATCATCACAATCACATCACAATCATATCACAAACAAAATTTGTTGGACTTCTGAGGTGACTAAAGTCAGTGACAGTCTAACAAGTATGTGCTCTCCAGATTATAAATTAAACTAAAGGATTAAGACAAAAGTCCTGATCCTTAAAAGGTGTATTTGTACATCACTGCGTCTCATATTTGTCCTGACCAGGCCATAGACTGTGACTAATTTGTTGTGCACAGAGGATTAAATGAAAGTGGATGGGGAAACAGAGCTTACAAAGAAATGATACTATCAGCCATTTTCGGCTCTTTGTTTAATACTGCTAAGATGGTTTGCTATTGGTTATCAGTGTGAATGTGTGTCTATGCTGACTAAAGCTTAACTCGGCTATAACTAATCACGCAGATTTATTTCACCCTGGCAAGCAGATGCATCGTTCCATTGAAACAAATAGATTTTTTAAATGTGGCTGGGATACAATAAGGATACTGAGGTTATAATCCTTAAGCTTTCAGTCCTTGCTGCCCTTCATGAGTTCTGTAAGTGATTGGGAAGGTGGTGGCAGGGACCAACAACATCATTCCTGTTTCAATTCACCAGGTTATTAACTGCGAGGAAGACAGCCATGTCCTCCTAAGAGTTTTGTAAAAACAGAGGTTAAACTCAGCCAGGGAAGGCCAAAAAACTGTTGACATGCTTTTTGTTGAGATATTGTAAATCATTCACTATGACACATCACTATATAGAAGAGCAATTAGAGAAAGCAAATGCATAGCATGGGGATAGATGACAAAATGTTGACCATAAATGGTATCAAACATAGGGTTTGGTATAATGAATATTTTAAAATAAACACATATTGCCAGTCAGCGCCTGAGCTAACCAGCATGTTAGCCCTTAACTCGTCTGCTACAGTAGTTCACCAATAGTTCACTAGCCCTGCAAGTATTCACTGCATTGTCGACGCCACTTTCTGGTGTAACCGGGCTTTTATACAAAATGAGCAACATTTTCAGAAACTTCATTTTGGAACAATGTTTTCAAACTTAGTCCAGTACATCATTTTTACATTAATTCAGTGTTTACTGGGGTCTGCATCCTCATCAGTCTCACAAATGGAGCAAAGGCGGTCCCTGTTCACTCCCTTCTTTCAAGTTCTTAAATGCTATGTTAATGCAGACCCTGCATTCACTCATATCTTGCTTTCCATTGGCTTGCCTGCTGCAATTTGCTGCTAATGGTCGCCCCCCCCCCCCACTCCCCACTCTCTTTCTCTCAGTCACTCTCTCTCTCTCTTTCCAGCCTTGAGGCGTCCCGTTTCAGCTCCTTCTCTCTCAGTCACAATGCTGTTGAGAGGGTGAATGGGTGGGGGCATTTAAGAGAGCAGTAGGTGGGAGTGGAGTCTGACCGCAGAGGGTCTACTGTTTAAGAGAAAGGGAATTCTCTCTTTCACTCACTCTCTCCCTCTCTCTGCCACTCTCCATCTCTATACCTCTCTCACCCTCTCTCTCTCTCTTCTCACTGGCTGCACAACATCAGCCGGCTCTCTAGGTAGACTCGAGTAAACACTCTAAGAGAACAGAGAGAAGAGGGAAGATGACAGAGCTGTCAGCGCTCTGAGAGATACAGACTGGTGAGAACATTTGTCAGGGCTGGCTGATAAGACTCTCTGCAACACTGCTTCTGCTTCACTTTTCTAATCAGCGGAGAGGCTGTGAGCATTGTGTGTGAGGTAAGTCATCTTCCTTACCTGCATGGAGCTGGTGTGTTTGAATGGGAGCAGAATGAATGGGTGATTGCTTTACCTTTTTAAGACAATTTAAAAAACTGAATTGCAAAGCTCATCAACTTAATAACTTCAACCACATTCTCTTGGCTTTTTTTCCCCACTTGTATACGTTTTGACATTAAAACTTTCTGGAGAAGTCTTTTCGGTTTTAGTCGTTTTATCAAATGCACTGTAGGCCTACAACTAATGAACCAATTAGCAATTTTTCTGTAGGTTATTTATTGTTTAATGCGTGAAAATTGCAGACTTATATATCTAGTGGAGAGGGAAAAAAATCCTTTGAAAATTTAGAAAAATGCTAATCGCAAGTTCTGAGAGTGGCATCTTCAAATTACTTGCTTTGTCCAAATCCCCCAAATATTCAGTTGACAATGATCGAGACATGAGAAAACCTGCAAATCCTGCTATTTGAAAAGTGAAAACCAACCAACATTTGATTTTTTGCTTGATATATTGACTATTTGTTCATTAACATTGCTGTTGATTCATTTTCTGTCAATTAATCAACTAATTGGAGAGCTGAGGCACTGTTTGAGACCAAGCTGAATGCTATATTCTCACCTCCAGTGAAGAATGTGGGTGATGCAATGTTAGCAATAAAACGATTATTTCCACTCATCAAAGCAGCTTCTGTAATTTATCCTCATGTTTTACAAGTGAGGACTTCAGAGACTGGCTTAATTTTGCTCTTTACTGCATGCACCTGGGTGCCAATTATGTTTTACTGTGAAAGTCTTTCTTCTAGCTGTCTATTTTCTATTTATTACCAGAGCAGGTAAAAAGACTGATGTCTTCAGAGATGGAAGTCTATGGTGATCCACTGAATTATTCTGCTTGCATTAAGGCTGATGATGAGTTGTGGTTTGATGGGATAGCAGAGGAGAGATGGGTAGGGTTAGTGTGTGTGTGTCCGTATGTGTTTGTGCAGCTTGCCGGAGTAGGTCCAGCTGCACACTTTATGGTTGCCAGCAGACAGTAGACTTGTGTAACCCAGGAGATAGACAGCTGCTCTGTATTAGATGCTGCTGGTTGGTTCCTCTCCCAGATCTCCAGCATACATACTGCCGGCTGTAAACTGGCAGCTTCACTGACACACACACACACACACACACACACACACACACACACACGCACACACACACACAGTGACTGTTCACCTCCATGTGCTTCCCAGTCTCCTATCTCCAGATCAGCTTCATTTGTTTGTCAGTAGTGTCGCACAAAGAGATTGCAGAAAGAGAAACAGACAATATGAAGGAGAGGATGTTTGATGGATTAGTAAAGAAACTGGTCTTCAATGATATGGCTACTTGCTGCCAGTTGCTGTCATTTTTACCTCATCAATTTTGTATGATTTTTGCTTAGAAAAGTTAAGAATTCAAGTGAGACTGTGCAACTTTGGCAAAACAGCAGCCTCTGTGGTCACATGTGTATATTATGGGATAGTGGCAAAAGCTAAAATGTAGTGTTACAGTAAAGAAGGGTCAGTAAATGGACTCAGGAGTATCCGTTACTCAGCATTATTAGTCCACTAACATTAGAAAACATTAACCACCATAAGCTACTGGTCATACCATACCAAGTAAGGCTGTTGTACAAAATCCCCTGACTGTACTGAATTGAGAATGGGCATGTTTGGCTGCTGTTCAACTTTTCATTTGAAAATGGCAGTTTCTGCTTTCAAAATATACATAGTTTTTAGTATCAAATCTTATTCTTGCCAGTGTGAGCAAGCCTCCAAAAGTGCATCTAAATCAGCATGGCATTCTCCTCTGAAAGCTAATGAAGTTCTTTAAGGCAGGGCAAGGCAAGATTTATTGCAGGTTTCTCAGATATACATTCTTTCCCCTGAAGCTGTTTGTGGAAAATCGTATCCTTATGGTGCCTGATATCGGAACCCCTATGTACATCTTAGCAGGAGGAGCTTAGTGGGAGGGAGAGGGGTAAACGAGCTAGTCAGTGAGGAGAGAGAGAAGTGAATGGAGTGTATAAAGATATGAGGTGGGCTGTGATGGAGGAGACCCACAGGATACCAGGGCAGCATCTGCTGGACGGTAATTGTATATGATGAGATGTGGACACAATGTTTTACTGGCTGTGACTTCAGGTTCACTGCTGACTTGTCAACACATCTCAAATATCTAATGGTTTTTGTCTAATTTTGATTTAATTTTGCAGCTTAATGATATACAAAGATACTGACTAGTTATTCCTACCAGGCGCACTATCCAATGGTAGGTGGCAGCACAAGCACGGTGCATTAATGTTTCATGATGCTGTGGCTACGCATATGAGTAGCCATCGAATGTGACACTCGGCATAACGATGAGTGGGAAACAGGCCTTTGTTTGGACAGCTGTTAGCTCCCAACGCTCCATGCCCTACAAAGCTCCCTGAGAGGGTGACTGTCTTTAACCCCACTTAGCTCCTCCACTGGTAATTTAGAGCAAATAGTAATTGTGACTATTCCAGATTCAGGAGATAGGCAGATATGTTTTGGTTGAACTAAATAAACATCATCTTTAATTCAGGTTCATCCAGACTCCCATTGCTGCCTCATCTCCTGGCCTTCCCTTTGTCTCTCTTCTTCAACATTGTCTCTGGTTTCTGGTGAAATGTCTTTCTGGCTCTAGATATAGTGGTGTTCAATTAAGTTTTGCCAGATTTGGCATATCACCACCTGTGGTCCAGATGGTTCTCAATACCTTGAATCTAATCAACCAAAAGACATTTTCAGTACAGTGAGCATGAAGATCTAATGTTGAGAGAGGGATTCGCTAACATCCTAAACTAAGATGGCTAACATTATACTTGCTTAACATCAGCATGTTAGCATTGTCATTGTGAGCATGTTAGCCTGCTTCCATTTGCATGTACTTGAAAGCACTGCAGTGCCCAATAAGAAAAAGTATTGCACAGCCTCACAGAGCTGCTAGCATAGACTCTCACATAAAAACACCAGTATCCAACCTGTAAGACAAAGTATTATCTATTTGTCAACTAGGTACTTGGGATATCTGCTTATTTTAGGAAAATGGTTACAGTTCAGTTACAGATCCTGTTTTATTACTACGATTAGTGACTGAACGTGAAGGACTGCATCAAAGAGAAGTGTGCCTATTTCCCCCCACTGGCTTTGTGCTCAAATAAATATTTGTAAGGGTCAGCGTTTTCACCAATGTGTGCATTATGACTACATAAGTCTCCAGAGTTTTCCTCTGTCCCAATCAGGCCCAGTCAGATTAGTGATCTGCACAGAACATAGACCCCCCTCAAACAAATCCAGTGGTTTAAACATCCCAGATGGGACAGGAAAGGCGTGGAAGTCTTGGAGCGGTGGGAGCCAGGATTCCTTTGTATTGCCCGGCTCTCCATTGGTGGCATCCAATAGACGAACACATGTGGTAGACACTTCGCTCTGACACTTTGCCTCCACCAGTGACCTTGCACATTGGAATGCATGAGCCATAATGTTCTTGGAACAATATGGGGGCCCTTTTGAGGAGGGCAGACAATTTAAATTGGGGGAAATGGTAAAAAACAGGGGAAGCCAATGAAGAGCCGACCCCGGGGACCGGGGTCATTAGGCTCATACAAGTGTCTGAATGGAAGGCACTCCCAATTTGGACACGCAACACGCTTCAGGCTTTCATCACAGACAAGGACAAACAGATGTCCCGGCATCACAGCCAACATGCTCGCTTCCATTTCTACTGGAGAGAAAAAAGAATCCTTCCTATCCTGTTTGAATGGAAGTAACCAATAAACCTCCAGTGTAAAGTGCTGAAAAACGCAGTCTTTGAAAGGCCTTGCAAAGTTGTCTTACATGTTTACTCAGCATTCTTGGGACTTTATCAAAAAATCTTTCCCTCTAGTGTCTACATTCTTTCTAGTTACTAGACTACGATTCAAATGTCTAAAATATTCCACATGGAGAGGGGTATTTTCTATTCTCTACGTTAAAAATAGATTCCTTTGGTACAAAAAAACAAGCATCTAGACAGTTCTGGGTCACTAAGTATATTCGTTGTTCATGTTCTTTCAGTCTGTAGGTCAACTGATTCTTGCTGTCTGACAAATTTATAAATCCCTCTATGCTCTTCTGAGACTGTGCGCTCACCTTGCAGCTGATTAGCTGAGAGGGAAGGTGTTAGTTACATGGTAAGTTTAGACAAGTCCCAGAAGTTGACATCAATACCTTTGTGTAGCATTACCAGATTTTATTGTAATTGCAGTGCAGTGTGAAAGCTGAGGAGAGGAAGTAAGTAGAACGGAGGGCTACGCAATTACAAGTGTCTGCTGAAAACAGCAGGTGGAGCTGTAAAAGCTACGCATGAGGCTGCCAAGTCTCCACACCACACAGGGGTTAGGCTAATAAACAGTAGGTCACCAGCACCCAGCATGTTAAAAAGCTCATGAACAATGACTAGCATCCAACCTCTCCATCTGGACCCAGCAGCACAAGACAGAGGCACCGCAGGGAAAGAGCCATAAAGAATATTGATGGGCCTCACTGCGAGCCACGAGTCAAATCACAATGCAGTAAAAACTAAATTAAGATTTGACTGTCTGCTGTATGATTGACCCAGCGAGCGCTCTCGTTTGCACAACATTCGTTTTCCCCCTATCTTAGTGTCAAAGTCAGAAATTGGTTTTGGTTGAAGAAATAGACTTTTTGGGGCGGTATCAGTCAGTCATGTCAACTCTGGCTCCAAATCACTCTGGCGGTTCTGTTAGCGCGATAGGGCTCAGCCTTGGCAGAGTGCTCTCTCTGAGGATCCAGATAAGTGTTTCTGCCGGTATCTCAGATCCAGCCTCCCCGTCCGCCTTATCAGCCACAAACACACTAACCCCCACCACTCGCCCGCTATCTGTGTCATCGGATCCAGCGGGGTCACAGGGGAGAGCCAATGAGCGCAGCCTTGGTTTGATGAAACCAGTTGATGAAAACAGCGTATTACCCATTTCATTCCTGTTTAGCAAGTCAAATTGTTATTTCTTTTTCACCATACGGGAAGTAATGACAGAGAGTGTTGTAGTGAAAATATTGAAATGCTTAATTTATTTCACATCAGTGCCTTCAGTCATTGTTTGGTATGAGAAGGAATGGAAACATTTTATTCTTCAAAGGCAAAGAACCTTTAGGCAGAACATTTGTCAAGAGTTAAATATATAATTATAGTTATTACATACATAGACACTCATCAATACAACCACAGTGGCCTGTGTATCTAAGAGTCATCTAAGGTCCTCAGTGACAATAATACTCTAATTCTATTGGGTATCCCAAATAGACACAATTACAGAAAAGTGTGAATGGCTGCCAGTGCACTGCAAATATATAACAGTTTCCAACTAAGATTTCGAGAAAATAAAAAGACTTTAAAGCACGTAAGCGCCAAGGTTTTTGGCCACTGGGTAGCAAACCAATCTATGAAAACAAGATTGACATATTGCCAACTCATAAAAGGCATTATTTACATTCATTTAATTTGAATGATTAACCTGCCAATTTTTTTTCTCAGTTGCCTATACGACAGAAGCTGGAAGGTTTTCCACAGGAGCAGACTCAGAGGAGGCTTGTCTTTACCTAATTAGCTTTGTCCTAATATCATGGCCTGAAGACATCACTGCCATATGTGAACCAAATCCTGAGCTCAGCCTATTCTCACCTGCTTAGTTCCCTCACATAAAACTGATTGACTCTTACTCATGTTTTCTAACACTGCATCTTTTTAGCTATTAAGCAAGCAGTTGGCTTCTTTATTCTGCCGTCTGGGTTTTGTGTAGTTCAGCACAACAGTGAGGCCACATTGGCCATAAAAGGCAGAAAGAGAAAGACAGTGTGTGTCTACCAGAGCATGAGGTGATAAAATTTGAAAAACCTTTTCTGAGGAGCAGCAACAACTGTACCATCGATCGCACGTCAAGCAGTCAACTCAAGCTATGCCTCTTCCTGGAAATTCATTTCTGTGTTTGATGATTATAACTCACAGCAATAGTGCTGTCCTCAGCAACTCACTATCTCTCAGGCCATGACCTTGGTGGAGGTACAGGACCCAAATCAATATTCACCTACCCTAGCTCAGGACATATGTGGGAGGCTTCTTTTACCTTGCATGATTGTGATAAATATGTTCATCAGCAGATTTCAATTCTATTGGATTTATGGGTCTTTGGGATATGACATTGCTCTTTAAAGCGGGATTAGAAAAAGACGTTTATTTCATAATTCGCGACAACGCGGTGAGTGTCTGTGACTGAAGCCCATTTCCTGGTCATTTCCCCCAGTTCCAGTGTGGCAGTGTCTCAAGGTGAAAAGAGCCCCAGACAATAACCCTTCATTAAGTCCTTATACCACGACCCAGATTTGGATTCTGTACCAAAGAAGGCAAGCTGAGTTTTTGTCATGTGTGACCTACAAAACTAGGCAAGCTTGATAAATTCTTCAGAAATGAAAAGAAAGCATG
The DNA here is from genome assembly GCF_014851395.1 of Micropterus salmoides. Taxonomy (NCBI): domain Eukaryota; kingdom Metazoa; phylum Chordata; class Actinopteri; order Centrarchiformes; family Centrarchidae; genus Micropterus; species Micropterus salmoides. The sequence goes on from NW_024044459.1 coordinate 4,562,308, forward strand.
TGCATCCTATCAGACCTGTTTAACATACAGTCCTGGGACTTGAGTTGTAGTTGTAGTCATTGAATATTTACAGCTTTTACGCACCAAGTGGGGCACTCTGCCTCATTATTCAGTTTGTTTGTTGTCAAGTTATCAGACGAATGCTGCATTGTCTGTTCACACTGCTGCCATTATCCACTGATAGTTAACAAATCTTTCTTATCCCTCATAAAATGCATTGACTGCACTTCCATGTTGATCTGCTTTTCAAATGCAGAACGGCAGATAACTGCTGCTGAATGCTTGCAGACTAATAGTTTTCTTTTCTGATTTTTCTAGGACCTGCCATATGGCAGAGTCTCAGCAAAGGTGAACTACAGTGACGATTAAGTTTGTCAGCATGGGGCCCTGGCTGAGTTTAAAAGAAATGATGCCTGCAGTCCCCCCAGACAGCGAATCTGCTTATCAATCTCTCAACCAATTGAAAGTAAAACTTGTGTCTAAAAATGTGAGACAGTAGGAGAAAAAGAACACAGGTAAAGTAATCATCCACTGAAGATTTATTTATTTCCATTGAAACAGCACTGTCCAAATGGAAACAAGAGCAATGTAATAGGCCACTATAATAAGATAGATCTTTGCATGCCATGTTGGGCTGGGGGTATACAGTAGCTTATGGGGATTTGTGCGGACTCTTATCTTTATCCCTTTGGTCTTCCTTTGTGTAAAATAAATGCATTCTCTTGATTGTCCTAAGGATTATGGTTCCAGACTTACTTACACAACATGGAAGCGAAAAGCAGAAGCACCACAGAGACATGCTGGAAAACACTTGTTCTTGCAAGGAAGGACAGAGTTACTGCTGCTTCAGCTAGTTGGATGTGCCATGTTTTTTAAATTAGACTAATGGGAAAATCAGGGATGGATCAGGGATAGAGGAGACTTACGTAAATCAGTGGATTGTAAACTTTGGATGGCACTCTTTCTTAGGGCCTATACAAATAAACAAGTGTACTAGGGATGATCCCAAATATTTGAAGATTCGATGCTTCTATGGGCGAAGCCTGATTTGACTGTCAATCTCACAGTCGCAGCTTCGCAGTGAAACGAGGATCATGCCATTTTGCTGATTTTGGGTGCTCAACGTCTGATTTTACATAAAAATAAAAATATAAGTTTTCTCCCAATGAGTTAATAAACAATAACAATATAAATATCAACGTATAATGCTGTAAAAAGGAAAAAAATATTTTAATAAAGGAAAAAAATATTTTAATAAAGGTTTAAGGTGTGGTGATGGCGCATAGATAAGATGCTTGCCTTTGGTGTGGGAGATCCGGGTTCAATTCCCACTGTGACCCATTCACCACTGTGTCCCTGAGCAAGACACTTAACCCCTAGTTTCTCCAGAGGCGTGCGACCTCTGACGTGTATAGCAATTGTAAGTCGCTTTGGATAAAAGCGTCAGCTAAATGAATAAATGTAATGTAAATTTAATGTGTAACCATAACTCTTAAGGAAGGAGGTCAGTGCGCATGTGTAGGCGCAGCATGTATGTGTGTAGTGTGTAGTGGCAGAAGAGGAACACTTGCTGATGAGATGGAGCACCAGCTTCACTGGTGTCGTGCAGAGACCATATATCACCATTGATGAACCACACAAAGAATATTATATCATTTTTAAACAGTTACTTGGAAACAACCCCTACCCGTCTTTTCGACCACTCAAAGCGCTTTTACACTACATCTGCATTCACCATTCATACACATTCAATCACTGAACCTAAGTGCTCAAACAGAAACTAACACACACTGGTGGAACAGCTACCAATGGCAGTTTGGGGTTCAGTATCTTGCCCAAGGACACTTTGACATGCAGCCTGGAGGAGCCGGGGATTGAACCGCCGACCTTCCGATTAACGCTCTACCTCCTGAGCCACAGTCTGCACAAGACAAGTGAATGGCAGGCATGCAAGAGAAGAGAAAGAGAAAGAGAAAATTATTAACAATATGCCTCAGTTTAGCTGGAAATGTACAGTGTAAGTTACACTGAAGTTACCCCCCAATAGCCGTGCACAAACACACGCAATCCGACTATCAGTCGACTATAGGCAAGACTTGACAATTCTGATTCAACTATGTAAATCCTTTGTCGGGGACAGCCCTAACATGTACATAATGAGAAGGTCCTTCCCAGAGAAAACATTTTAAACTGAACGAACATTTACAAAAAAAACCCATATATGACCGGAATATTCTTCTGCGGGCTGCACGTAAGTTTGGGGGTCTTTTGGAGACATCTGTATGGCTGTTTAATTGATTCAGATTTTTGGATATTTGTAGATATTGTTTTAGGAGTGGGGGCAGGGTTAGGGTCAGGGGTTGCGTTTTAGGGTTAGGGCACCCCTTCACTTTATTCCCGAAACAACAATACCATTAAATTAATTTAACATTCCTGACAGTGAGAGACCTAATCACTTTTGAAATGCACCCCAACTGGATCTTTAAATCCAGCTCTCCGCTGTGTGTTTTCATTGGACTCATTCACAACAGGGTAATTTAGATCAGTTGCACCAAATGTGTGCGTGCCAGCAGGTCTCCCCTGGAAAAATTCGACTTGCATTCAATGAAAAGGCGGACAACAAGCTTTGTTGCTGTTTGAGAAGCTAACTATAGAGTAAAACCAAGTGAGGGAATAACAAAGCAGCAGCAGTCAGATTGTATCAAGTCCATGTCTACAGTGCCAGCAACCAGCTGCATTAGCATAGTGCCAGGGCCACAGGGCGCTCATGAAGGAAGTCCAACCAGAGCAATCAGCTCTGTGTTTCTCAGGGTCACACTCAGCTTCTCTTACTGTGATTGTTCTGCTTCATATTAAACACTAGTAGATGGCAGCTAAGATCACAAAAAAAGATTTTTTCACCAACTGGAAGTCTCTTCTCTTCATCTATTTCTGAATAAAGCAGAGTTTTGCCAGAGCCACAGATCCTCACACAAAGACCGCTTTAGTCTCTCAGGGTTGCCTCGCTCAGAGGTCCATGTGGAGAGCAGCCAGCCTTCAAAGTGAGAAAGCCAACCATCCGCCCAGAACTAAAACCTTAGCAGAAACTCAAAGCAATTTTCTGGCTATTTTGTTGATTTAATCCCTAGTTTGTGATGCTTGAGCACAGCAGTGTGACTGTATTGGTGTGTGTGGACACATGCATGTGTGACATAGTGTGTTAGAGAGTGAGACGGGGGGGGGGGCCTGAGGGCCCAGATCCTCAGCGCTCCCATCAGCAAGCTACATTATCACTTTTACAGTCTTCCCATCACAGAGGCACTCATCCCTACCTGTCTAATCAGGGGTCTGGAGGGTTCGGGGAAAAGGGTGGGGGTGAAGGCGTGGGATCCCTCCAAGCTGAGCTCATCTGTCAGCTTGTCTAATCACACGTCATGCCAGGATGAGGAGACCAAGCACCGCTTCCTGGAATATTACCTGCTGACTGTCAGCCTCCCTGTTCCTGCACACATGAAAAGGACCTGCAAAGACATCCTGTGTTTTTGCTGCATTCATACCAGTGTGACTAAGTCAGATGTAGTGGAGAGAATTAAACTCCTTCATACATATTCCTGCAATCATGCATTTTCATGTTGGCTGCTAACAGCTTCTATTAACCTTTGGAGCAGCCAAGGCACACACTAGTTTTATTAGAGGTAGGAAATAATCGACATCAGCATCTTTGACCAGGTGTGGTAAAAAGTGCTATTATATAAACGCAGGCTGAGCCAGACACTGTAAAAAACAGGAAGTCTATTGCTGCGCACGGAATTTATATTCATAATTTTGTGCTCCCTTTCCCCTTTCTAGTACTGACGGGCCAAGAATTTTACTCTAAATCACTTGTCATCTTTCAGCATATGCATGACCTGAAACCTGATTAGTAGATAAACAACAAAATGCTTCAATCAGTCCTCTTTTTCACAAATAAAAACTAATGTTGGATGTAACAGACCCAGACTCGCATGTAGCAAACAGCATACTTTTAACCAACCTGTTTAATTGAATTCTAAGATTGAAGAGCAAGAAAAAAACAGCAGCTTTTAAGGTTGCTACAACCTCAGCACGTTCTTCCAGCAGTCCTTTTAAAAGAATCATGTCTAAGATGTATTTGGTGAAAGCAATAAGAATCATGTTATAGAAATAAAAGAAAACCCAGTGGCTGTCAGGAGAGCTATCTGGGAAAGCTGAACTGCCGGTTTGCTGGTAGCAGGGAAGTTTCTGCAGACCTCTGTGCTTTACGGGAAGTCGACAGATGGTTTAACCATACACCGGTATTAATCTGTCAGCTTGGGTTGTGGTCTGGACTGGGAGGCTGGAGGCTCCCCACCATGCAGATGTTGCTGTTTGTGGAAACCTGTCTCAACGTGGTCAGAAAGAGAAAGCTTTGGATCCCCAAGGTCACACGCCGTCCCTGCAGTAATTGCTGCTCTTGGTCCCCAGAGGAATTGTAAAAAGAATGACTCAATGTCGTCCTTTAAGTGTGTATCTCCTCCACTCACTGCACAGGGGCTAAAATGGGTGAGAAGCAGCATCAGGATTGGAAGTGGTCCTTTGTTGGGGCAACAGAAGAAGGTTAATTGCTTTTTAGTGGGATATTACAATGTTTCAGACCAGCTATGGTCCTGAGTGTGGATATATGTGTGTGTGTGGTGGGGCTATGTTCATACATCTATCCTGAATGGCAAGGGCAAAGCAGAAATGTGGATATCCAACAGAATTCTGTGTGGAATGCTCTGTGCTGTGTGTTCCTCATAAAGAAGAACAATATGACAAAGTTATGTGCCTGGAAAGTAAATTCTGTATATGAATCAAATTTCCTAATTTTCCCCTTCTGTCTGTACTTTCTTTTACTCTAGACTCAAGACAAGAATACCCATTTGATAGCTGAATAGACTCCATTCTGCACTCAGCTGCTACATCCTCAGAGCCTGCAGTGCCAGTGTGTCATCATGGGGGTGAAAGGCTTCCTCATAGGCTGCGCGACCATGGCCCTTCTCCTTGAGCTCTCCACCGCTGGCCTGGTCAAGAAGATCATCCGCCACCGTAGAGAGGCTCTGATGCCTAAGAAAACCCAAGAGAACCTCACCCTCCCCCACCCCGACCAGCCGGTAGTGTTCAACCACGTCTATAACATCAACGTCCCCTCCACGTCCCTCTGTTCTGTGGACCTCGACTCGCCCGGAGGCACCGAGCTCAAACACAAGACTGCCCCGATGGCAATGCAGAACACCGAGCACATAGAGCACACGGACGATGGCGACAATCAGATTGTTTTCACACACCGCATCAGTATCCCCAAGCAGGCATGCGGCTGCGACAACCAGATGCCAGACATCAAGGATATCCTGAACAGGCTGGAGATGCTGGAGTCAGAGCTGTCTAGTCTGAGAGAACAGTGCAGCAGTGGTGCAGGCTGCTGTGGAGCTCAAATTACAGGCAATTCTATACCTTTGTTACAATGGCAGTGTGTTCATAAATGTAAATGTATACATTTCTAAAGTGCTTCCAATAAACCGTGTTTGAGAGTAGAAAGGTCATGAAAACGGATTTTAAATGAGGGAACAAATATAACACAATTTTAAAAGCTGATCCCAGGTAATCAGTTTTGAAGAGTCCATTAACTGCAAATTGGCTTTTACATGACTGCCATCACTTTTCCAAATCATGGATAAGTTCATAGATTTATCTTCCCACTTAATGCAGTGAACATTGTCTTATTACTATTTATTGTCAGTTGCATTATTGTCAAATGGTGATGCACTTCTGTTGTCAATGCAAAATTCAGACTGTTACTTATGGGCTGTCAAAGCATCCTTGTGTGCACCAGCAAAGATATCTTGGAAACTTGCAACTGCAATATCACACACCAAAGTGTAACACATACATCACAAAGTGCAACAAGAGAAGACAGAGAAGAGTGCCACATCTAAATGCTATGGATTCACCCAGTTTGCATTAACAACGTCTTCCATTCAAATCTAATTCTCACCTTTGTTTAAATACTTGTTTGTCCTTTTGGTAGCTTTCAAGTTGCCTCGTGCAGCTCTTAGATAAGAGGCTACAGTTTATGTTTGCATTGCACATGTTGTTTTTGTCACAACAGGCTGGTTTCAAAATACTTCCTTTTCCTCTTTTGCCTTCCCCAGGTGAAGTGTCCACAAAGCCTTACTGTAATGGCCGTGGGAACTGGAGCACTGACACCTGCAGCTGCGTATGTGAGCCTGGATGGAAGGGCCCCAACTGCACCGAACCTGAGTGTCCTAACGACTGCCAGGACCAGGGCCGCTGTGTGGATGGCAAATGTGAATGCTTTGAGAGCTTCGGTGGGGATGACTGCAGTATTGAGCTCTGCCAGCTGGACTGTGGTGACTACGGGCACTGTATTGATGGGTCCTGCCTCTGTGAAGAGGGCTTCATAGGTGAGGACTGCACCCAGACCAAATGCCTAAACAACTGCCTGGGCCGTGGACGCTGCGTGGACGATGAGTGTGTTTGCGATGAGCCATGGACCGGCTTTGACTGCTCCGAACTCATCTGTCCGAACGACTGCTATGACCGCGGACGCTGCGTCAACGGCACCTGCTACTGTGAAGAGGGCTACACTGGAGAAGACTGCGGTGAGCTCACTTGTCCTGGCAACTGTAACAACCGCGGCATGTGTGTGAATGGCCAGTGTGTGTGCCAGACTGGCTACAGCGGAGAGGATTGCTCGAAGCTCACCTGTCCCAAGAACTGCAATGAGAGAGGTCATTGCTTCAACGGGAAGTGCATTTGTGATCCAGGATTTGAGGGTGAAGATTGCTCCATCCTGTCGTGCCCCGACAACTGCAGCAACAAGGGCCAGTGCATTAATGGAGAATGTGTATGCAACGTAGGATACCAAGGTGAAGACTGTAGCGAGCTCTCCTGCCCGAACAATTGCCAAGACCGTGGCCGCTGCATTGAGGGACAGTGCATATGCGACAAAGGCTACGCTGGGGAGGACTGCAGCATCAAGACCTGTCCAAAAGACTGCATGGGACGTGGCGAGTGTGTGGATGGCAAGTGCGTGTGCTTTGTCGGCTTCAAGGGCAAAGACTGCGGCGAGCTGACCTGCCCCAATGACTGCCTGGACCGTGGTCACTGTGTGAACGGACAATGTGTTTGTCATAAGGGTTTCGCTGGTGAGGACTGCAGTGAGAAGACATGTCCCAAGAACTGTCTTAACAGAGGTTACTGCGTTGATGGCAACTGTGTGTGTTATGAAGGTTTCACTGGGCCGGACTGCTCCATACTGACTTGCCCAGGAGACTGCCAGAACCAGGGTCAATGTGAGAACGGAGTGTGTGTTTGCGATGAGGGCTTCATCGGAGAGGACTGCTCTGACGGTAAGTATACATACTGTGCAGCTTTCGACAGGTTCATTACAGAGTTTCAATAGAATAAACTCTTAGACATGTGCTATTTAGGCCCTATGGTGTGCAGGATTTTATTTCATACTGGTTGTATCTTTGTGTCTTGTGTCTTTTTATTATACTACCAGTGTGTGCAGCAAAAGTTATCCCGTGACTGTGAAGTTGATATAGCTAATCTTTTGAAATGGTACGTTGTTAACATTGTGAAACAACAATTTGGTTAGGTTTAGGCACCAAATGTACTTGGTTACGTTTAGAAAAAGATCATGATGTGGGTTAAAATTACTACATTAAGTACATCAATTAACTCACACAAGTTCCGTAAGAAACCTTACTTGTGTAACTTATGCAACTTACATAACCTACGTAACTTAAATAAAACATTCAATGTTGACTTTTTTATTCACAAAGGAAACTCACATCAGTGTCCTGACTGAAAGTCCGGTTTCTGATTTTTTGTATTTATTTGTGATGAAATGACAAGTCATCATCTACTAATTAGATAACCTGCCATATTTACACCAGGACAATATTCCCAGTGTGTATCCAACAAGTGTGATTACAAAATAAAATACTGCATTAATATCATAATCCGTTAGTACGCCAAGAAGTAAAGATTTAAAAAATTGTTTTTATTTTAAAACAATCTTTACTTATTGCTTACTATATTTTCTTGTTGTCCCCGATATTAAATTATGATTTGGCAAACAAATCAAATTAGGAGATAATTCTGTGATGTTTCATAATTTATTGCCTATTCAATACAGGTGTCTCTGTATATTATATCATCAATCTATGGTTAAAACCTTACATCAGTCACATCCACATGAAATAAGAGTAGTTTGTCTTTTTTGTGTGTGCATATTTTGTTCTGTCTTCATCAGGCTACACCAATGAGCATGCCCAGTTAAATGCAGACTGCTCTACACTGTTAGCTTGTACATTTACATTAAGGCAGAAAGCAGGAGGAGTTTTTAAGCATGATATTCTATGTGTAGCTTTGAAAAAGCCTGACAAAGCGTCGATATCCTGTGTGGATGCTTGACTGCAGTAAATAAATAAATGAGAAAAAACTACTCAAGTAAGAAGTAGAGAGTTAAATTCTGTTTTATGAAATAGTTTGTAGTGGATACTTTCAGCCAAGCCAGAGGAAAAATTAGATAATGGGACAGATTTTTGAACTTTGACGGGTTATCGATCTTGCAGCCCCCTACAGATGCATTCAAACTAGTACAGTACAATTTACTAAAAAGTTACAAATGTTAAAGTGCATGTAACAGAGTAAATGTAACTTGTTACTAACCACCTCTGATCAGGAGATTATTTGGAGTCTTGCTCCTGGTGACCCCAATATAGTAGTCCAAATTTCTCTCTCAAGCTCAGAGCTTTTTTGCTGAAAACAGTTGAATGCTGCAGCTGGAAACAGGGTTTGTGAGAAAAGTGAGACGGAACCAAACATTAAAGTAGCTGGCTGTAAAAACACAAATAATTAACTAAAAGAGACTAGAAATATTCTGTAGAGCTGTGGGGTGCCGCAAAGTGGTTTGACTCATTGTTTCTATAAAAGTATTGGTTAGTGCAGCTTTTAAGTAAAAACAACATACACACTGCTTGATTTCAGATACAACCCTGGTTCAGAGATGAATGACAAAATCACTGAAAATCTTTAATAGCCTATATTATAAAACGACATCAGTCTTCAGTGACATTTACAAAAATGTCAGCATGGCTCTGAATCCTGTCCAGTCTTTAGGTTATATTTATATTTTCTATAAAATTGAGTTGACTTATTTCCACAGAAAATCAATTACAGGCAACCAACCTGATGATATCTTATCTCTTCTTTCAAAATGTCCCTTCAAATGTCAACTAAATGTATCAGCAAGTCAGTTTATTTGCCCATAGACACATTTCTTACCATAAAATAAGTGGAGAAAACTGCCATTACAATGTTACTAATATTTGAAAACTCTCAATGCAGATCACTGATTTTCAGTGTCTCTCCACAGTCTCACCACCTACAGACCTAACAGTGATGGAGGTCACCCCAGAGACGGTGGACCTGTCCTGGGTGAATGAGATGCGTGTGACCGAGTACCTGATCACCTACGTCCCCACAGCCACTGGAGGTCTGGAGCTGGACATGAAGGTGCCTGGGGACCTGAAGATGGCCACTATTAGGGAGCTTGAGCCTGGTGTGGAGTATCTGATCAGCGTCTATGCTGTGCTCAACAACAAAAAGAGTGTTCCTGTCAGTGCTAGGGTGGCTACACGTATGTCAAGTCCTCTCTGTAGCAGTTTACAAAATGCAGGGTATAAATGTAGATGCGATGTAGACGGAGTTTTGTTCTATGCCTCTCAGATCTGCCAGAGCCTGAAGGACTCAAGTTCAAGTCAGTACGGGAGACATCAGTGGAGGTGCAGTGGGACCCGTTGGACATTCCTTTCGATGGCTGGAACCTCATCTTCAGAAACACAGTGAGTCCTGCCATACAATATGTTAATGGGGCTTTTGTATTCCAGGAGGTGGTTGAACTCTAGAGCCCACCGCAGTCTCTGTCATTATCCACATTTTCCTCTGGTTGAAACCATATACGACCCACTGCAGACCCCCTACTTCAAATTCAGTAACTGCCTAATGTGCATACATGGGGATCAGGGTGGGTATCCTGTGGAAAACAGTTTAGCCAAGCCAGAATGCAAAAACACAGCAGTTAAAACTGGTAGCATGTCCTGACATCTCCAATGACCATACAGCACAGAGCGAATGTTACTTTGTTTAATGCTTTATTTTGCTTTTTAGAGTGCTCAGTGAAAGTTCTACTGGGATCTACTCAAAGCCACACTCTATTAATCTGAGTCCCCTGTCAACTCTTAAGTCTAAACGCCACCCAGAGCGCCATTATGTATGATTTGGCTGGTTTTTTTTCTCCCACTCCACACATTATGCCAGGACTAGTCTTTGTAGTGGTTGATGACTGGTGTTTTTTGGTGCTGGCAGAAAGAGGAGGATGGTGAGATTCGTAACCCCCTCAGCCGTCCAGAGACCACCTTTGAGCAGTCAGGCCTGGGCCCTGGCCAGGAGTACGAGGTCAAACTGGTGGTGGTAAAGAACAATAACCATGGACCGCCTGCCTCCAAGAACGTCATCACAAGTAAGTGTACTCATTCACGCTGCTAACTGGCTTATGGTTGTTTTGTTTTAGACTTACTGGAATGGTTTCAGTCCAGTAGGGTGTACATATACTCATTTTGCAATGGGTTCTCTAACTTAACCCTCCACTGCAACAACATATTGTCATATTGTGCCCTGTTGCCTCAGGGCACAATATGAAGTAGAGAGTTAAATTCTGTTTTATGAAATAGTTTGTAGTCGATATTTTCAGGTAAGCCAAAGGAAAAATTAGATAATGGGGACAGATTTTTGAACTTTGACGGGTTATCGATCTTGCAGCCCCAAACAGAGTACTGAAAACAGCCCTGAGTGATTAGCTCATTAGATTTCATTGCATTGTTGTGATTTAGCTGGGGTAGTGAAAAGAAACATGGAATTTCAGCCCTATTGGCAAGTTATGAGATATCTTCAGAACTCCATTAGGCTATAAAGCCTGAGGAACTCAGGGCTGGGCATCAATATAAAGAGAGAAAACAGGCCTGAATGACTTCACCTGCCAGACCAACCAAGAACCACCAGACTATTTTTAGATGTCTTTTAGGTGTCTTGATGGGGGGTGAGTGAGAGGCTAAACTGCTAAAGTTTGTATAAGTAAGGCCCAGTGGCTGAAACCTAAACCTGGACTCAAACTGTGCTGGTAAATTACTGCAATAACTCAGTGTAGAGCACATTAAGGGCCTGTTCTATAGTTTGATGGTTGGATCTCATATTCTGCATTATAATGGAAAATGCACCCTTACCAATAAATCTCACTTGAATTGAATAAGCTAAAAGATTACTTAATTGAAGGACTTTTTAATAAGAAAATTCTTTACAATTGTATGGCGGTAAAATGCTGACAACATGATAACAACCTTTTTGAAACATGAAAATGTTCTGTCACAAAATAAATAGCCTTAGAGAGGTACAATATGAGGTAGGGAAGGTTGTCACCGCTGATGAGAGAGAGGCTGCTAAATTGAATGTGCGTTTAAAGAATGAAGCTGGATCCAGGATGAACTTTGCTTAGCATTAAAACTTCTGTCATCACTATAAGATTGTAACCCCCTGAGAGTAGAGGGACTATACTGTAAAGTAGTATTTGGGGTAAGGAAGGTTAACCCTGGGTTTTCAGTCCTACGTCAGTGGTTCACTTCTTACTGGGATACATTGCCATGGTAACTTCTGCTAAAAGTCCAACCTGCTCCGGAGCAGGTTACGTTTGAGATAATAGGTCAACACTATAAAAACACAGCTTACTGATCAATCAAATGTCTTGGAAAATGGCATCTCCATCCATAGAAGATCCCGCAGACTGTTTAATAGGCTGCTGTAGGTGATGCGGAAATGCTTCCAAATAGCGATATCATCTTACAGATACACCAGAGACTGATTGAAGCACTAAAGCCTTGTACTTGTTACTGCTGACCTACTCACCACTCACGCTTTAATGTTTCTTTTTATGTTAGGCTGAATATTATGAGAATATATGTTGGTATATAAGTTAAGTTTATAAATTGGTTTATTGTAACATTTGGTTGTTTTTCTTTCCCATATTACAGAGGTTGGTCACGTACTGTGCACTTTTTGCAATTTGGCACTGATTTTTCTGTAAAGGTTGAGATACATTCTTTCCACCACTATTTAAGCACTTTTTATGGCATGAATGGATTTTTCCTTTTGTTACTTTATGAAGTTAATTTAGAGCAATGTTTGGAACTTTTTTGTTAAATAAAATTAAAAAATCAGATTTAATTAGAGGTTCTTGAAAGTAAATTGGAATGACCACTTGTTCAGTGCATGCAGCTTTTAATGTGGAAACACAGACACACAACCGCTGCAGCTGAAAGAGTAAGGCTAAAATTGTTATGCACGTCTTAAGAATACATCGAAGCAACCCATTCATTTAATGGAATACACAAATGTAATCTTAGTCAGATCTACTCATGGCCCATTGATGCAGCAGTGATATTATAAGCCTGTTAACTTACACATTCACACAGTGTACAGTTTTCTTCCTGCATGTCGCAGCTCCAGCTGTGTTGCTTTTAACCTGGATTATGTGTTGAACTTCTTCGTATTTGTCTAATATAGTTTTCTCTTCGTTTGTAAAATGTAACAAGAGTCGTGTGACCACGTCTGATTGTGATTGTTAGTGTTAGTGAAGCCAGATAACAAAAGCATATCCTGGGTATGTTGAACTTGTTTCGTAGTATTGGCTATTAGATTTCTTTAACTCTTAGGCTACATCCACACTCCAACATTCTTTACGAACATAATCATTCCTAATGTCTAGTCATCCAGCCAGGAGGCATTGGCAGCATGTTTTCATCTAGGCTAGTGTTTCGCTTTAAACACTGACTGGATCTTTTTCTTCTTTTAGCAACATATGGAAGCTTCTTGTTCCATTCTACTACATACCATCATATCATGTTATAATGAAATGTTTCACGCTTTAATGAGATGACATCATTTACACATTTCTGTTGTGGCAGCAGTGAGCTGCTGGAAAGAAATGCATGCTACTAGTGTGTCTGTGAAAAAGGATTTGCACACTGACATTGGTGACAAGTTAAATGCTTTCTGTAAAAATTCCTTTTAATGTATTTTGAAGAAATTTTGGAATACAAGAGAAAGTAAAGGAGAATGTTTCTTCTGTCCACTGCTTATGCATGTACACACACACACTTATGCCCATGTGTCAGCACTACAGTACTTGGATTAGAAGGTTCAGAATTCGTCAGTCAGGCTCTCTTAATGTCTTCCATTACACCGGTTTGCGGGTGCATACTGTGGGATTTGCATGCTGTGGGGGTAATTGTGGAAAGCGAGTCCTTTCGTCCTCCCCTCTCTCCTCCCCCTCCAACCCAACCGACCATGTGTGGGAGTCGCCAGTCAGTCAAGCAGTCAGGCTCAGAGGGACACCGGCCTCCCAGGAGAATGGTAGCGTGACACCAGAACGACACACTCGCAGCCTCCTCAGAAGATGAATCTGTGTTAAGCTCAAATAAAGATTCTTCATATTATCAGCGCTGCACAGAAGGTTGACTTTCCTAAAGTTGTTTGCGTGTGACAAATCAATTTCAGTGCCTGTGAAAATGCGCCCTTCATGGTGTGGGGATTTGATCTGTAAATAGTTTGAATAACCCCATAAATGCAAGAGGGTTGTCACAATTTTCATCACCTGCATTGCTGAAATGACTGTATTCATGCAATATATATATATATATAAACCTTGACATGTTCTGCCTTTACCCCACACCTAACTCATCGATTTGCTTCCTACCTACATTGCCTATGGTCAGAGTTCAACTTCATCGATGTGTTAAGAACAGAAATATCTTGACTCAAATGCAAGACTCAGCTGAGGTTAGTTCAAATACAAGATTCGTTAGGAGTCCAAAAAACACAGAGGAAACAACAGTGACTAAGAGCACTTGGCCGTGACGTTATACCACATTTGCAAGCTGAACGATCTGGTGAGGACTAGAGTGAAGGGTAGATGTCCTGCAGAGTTTTGATTAGTGGATGAGTCACAGGTGTCCGGGAGGTTGGTAGGAGAGGATGAGGAACAGGTGTGCAGGTGATTAGCAGCAGGAGCAGGATCGGAGTGCCACACCTGGACAGACAGACAGACAGACAGACACACACACACAGAAAACAAACGGGGCAGGGAAAACGACAGGAAAACACAGGAATGACAGAGAGGCAAAGCTGGACGATGACTCAACTAACACCAAAAGTGATATAACCAAAACAAAAGATGTCTACTGCTAAATTCTATCTGGAAAGAAATGAAGTGGAGACAGAGACACAAAATTGGACATCTACTGCGTTCAATCAGCATTCTAGCTGACCATGAGCATAAACAATCCTCTAATGAAAACTAGCAACGTGTGTCTCAGATGTTGACTGATCTCAAAAGTGAACAGGAATTCTAGTTTGATTTGGTAAATGATTACAGCGACGTAACCTGTTTAAATGACTATTGTTTTAAGACAGACTTGAAATGTTGTTATACTTTTAAACTTAAAAGACACACAGAATACTAAATAGCAGACCAGCCCGTTCTCATCTCAGGCCTCATATACCCACGCTGAGAAAAAGGGTATCAAAGCGTAGTTATTTGTGTATGAAACGTCTCCAGGCACGTCTGTATATGATGCCCTGGGGTCAAGATAGCTGGCGAAGTTTGTGTTTAAGGAGTTGATAGTCCCCTGAAGCGCCTTACCCTAACCTTATTAACCATCACAGAAGTTTGTGCCTAAACCTAAGTCAGTGAATAAATGCATGTCAACCTGCTAACCCTATAGCTGTGCACATCAGCTGGTAGGTTTGGCCTCCTTTGTGTTGCAATGCAAAAGCAAACTGCAGCGTTTCATAAGTATGCTGAAGGGTACCTTTTATGTAAAATAACTATGCTGTCTCAAAGTGTGGGTACATAACGCCTGAGATGAGAACGGGTTGGGCAGACAGCAACAGCAGCACCTCTTAATAACTGCTGAGTGGACACTTTTCAGTTCAAATGCTGCAAAGGCAGAATGCCTTTAAACGTAACTGCTCCACAAATTCAACAGTCTTTAGTTAAATACCTTTGATCATATGTGTATAGAAAGGCATTGGAATTTTAACAATATGGGTCCTTTAACATACTTTACAATTTTATCACATATCTCTCCAGTGATTGATGCCCCCAGCACAGTGGACGTGCGTGACGTGACGGACACCACAGCGCTGGTGACCTGGTTCCAGCCCGTGGCTGAGGTGGACGGGGTCAGCGTCTCATACGGGCCCAGCTCGGACACCGCTGATCGCAAAGTGGTAGAGCTGTCCTCCACTGACACCCAGTACCACCTGGGAAGCCTCACCCCCGACACCCAGTACGAGGTATCTCTGATTGCTCGGAAAGGAGAACGGACCAGTATTCCTGTCTACCAGTCTTTCCTCACAGGTACTGTCTGACTGAAATAACAATTTGATGTGCTGTGTTTTAGATCTACCTGAACTTTTTTTACATTAACTATTAACAACCTTCTTCCCAAATGAAAAACTTTCACAGGCATTAACTGTTTATTATAGCCATGTTTAATGAGCTGTGTGTCAGCTTTTGGGGGAGGGGGGATAGACCACACATACTTTACTTATGGCTATATGTTTATGAGGGAGGATATCCTGCTGATGTGTGTACGTGGATGTATGCATTTCTTGTAGGACCAAATTACCTCCGTATAGAATAATATGGAAAATGTCAATATTGTCTTCTATAAGGAACTGCTTCAGGTTTGGGCCTAGATTAGTTATTTAGGTGCATCTATCCTAAGTCCATTTCTGTGTTGTAGACCTGGATGCCCCCAGAGACCTTCAGATGGTGGAGCTGACGGACGAGAGCATCACTCTTGAGTGGAAGAACAGCCATGCTCAGGTGGACAACTACCGCATCAAGTATGGACCTTTGTCTGGAGGCGAGCACGGAGAGCTGCTCTTCCACCCAGGACCCAAGGATACAACCCAGGCCAAGATCACCGGTACCACACACAGACACACACACACACACACACACACACACACACACACACACACACACACACAGACACACACACACAGACATACAAACATCCATTGTCACCAAAAATTTGACATTACAAGCTGACTTAATGGTAGAGCTCTTGTACTGGGGACGGCACAGAGTGAATACTGCAGATAGATACGCCTACTACATAGTGAAAAATATTCTAATAAGGCACCCTTTATCTAGTGTTTTCTTAATGTTAATAAATTATGTATTTATTATGTATAAGCCATTAAAACATTTGGGTTGCCAGGTTCTGAAAAATCTAATATGCCACCACTTTCACTCTAATAAACCATCATTTAGTAGGGGTTTATAAGTTGTAACTAACAGGTTAGATCGAGTATCTTCAACCAAGTTGCCTTGACTATAACTATGACCTGGAGGACTAAGAATCTTCACAGACAAAATGGGTAATAAATAATTTACTAATTCTTTATAGATTATTTATGAGCCATTAATTAGAACAACCTTTACGTTGCCAGGTTGTGAAAAATGTATTTAGCTGGTGATCCTCTCAGCAAGACAAGTGTTGCTAATGGCTTATATCTTATCTAAAACACATTAGTAAAAAAAATATTGACCATAGCATTAGTTACAAGTTAAAGGATTTTGCAGTAGCTTACAGTTGAATTCATTTATGACCCAGCACCCACTCACCATGTCAGATCAATTAGGCTACGACTAGCACTGATCACAGTTACAGTAATAAACAACTATGTCCTCCTTAGCCAAATGGACGGGCTGTTTCACAGCGGACATATTCAGTGTTTTCATTCTTTTGTCTGCTTTGAGTTCACATTAGCACTTTACCACTTTGCATCCAAATGACACAGCTGAAAAGCGTCTGTGTGAAAAAAAATTATACAGTGTGAAGTGTTTATTCTCCTAATTCTTCGGGCAAGTGTTTGTGGCGCTCCCCGTTAAATGGTTAGTGTTATATTCAGCCTGCTCATTTCCAAAATGGGTTGCCTTTGTTTTGTGTTGTGAAATGTTTGCCCGTCTACAAAAGGCCCACTTTATTAGAAAACCACCCAGGGGGGTTTGGCATTCAGACTTTAAATGGAATAACACTGCTGCTTGTTTTACTGTGAGATCTTGTTCGAACAAGAAAAGCAGGCGCGTTTTCATCAGTCTGCACCGCTGACATTATAAAGCCATGCTTTGAGGCGGATGTGTTTTTTTTCTGTTTGTTTCTACACTGTGAGCTGCAGCAT
Source organism: Micropterus salmoides (assembly GCF_014851395.1). Classification (NCBI taxonomy): domain Eukaryota; kingdom Metazoa; phylum Chordata; class Actinopteri; order Centrarchiformes; family Centrarchidae; genus Micropterus; species Micropterus salmoides. Next base: position 4,579,663 of record NW_024044459.1, read on the forward strand.
GGCAGGATTAGACACCATGAGAAACAAAAAAAAAGCTTCCAAAAACGGTCTAATAGTGTCTTTGTCTGGCCCAATTCTTTGTCCTTGGGAGGCCCATCCCATGGAAATAAAGCACTGTGTCCATTCAGCCGACGTCCCCCTCTGCTCCACACACACCTCAGCACTTCTTTCACACAGTTATTATCTGTAATTGCCTTCACGCTCGTGATTTTATTGATAATGAGTTTCCTGGGCATTAGGTGTAATTTCATGCTGCAATACTCTGTGTGTGATGACCTCTGTGGGAGTTAATAAAGGAATAAGAGGCGATCAGGCCAAGAGAGGGCTTAATTGTAGAGACCAAAGGGCCTCCAGAGCCTGCTGTATCATAGCAAGTAGTGTTTCTACTCTACTCTGCGACAAGAGCCCTATAGATCCATCAATGCAAATACCACACCGATGTTCCACAGTGAGCACAGGCTTACCATGAAATGCAATTAGGCTGCAATCTATTGTGCAATCAAGGCACATGAGAGCGTTTTTGTGTTTGCCATAGGCACTGGATCCATTAGCTGAAACAGCTGGCCACTTGACTACAGAACCTCCCCATCGTTCATTTGGTGACACCAGAGTGGATTTGTACAAACAAAACATGACACTGCTTTTTATTTTGCCCTGTTATGTAGGCCTGAGACCTGGCACAGAGTACGGGATGGGTGTGACGGCGGTGAAAGACGAGCGGGAGAGTCTGCCGACAACCACCAATGCAGTGACTGGTAAGATGCTCTCACATACAAATACCTACTATATAATCACATTATATTGTATGTATGTGCCTCCACTCTTTTTCACATTGTCCCCGTTTGACGTCAGTGCATATCTCCATACTAAACAGAATCTTTTTTGTGATTTATTTTATATTGATGTTGCTATGTAGACAAAAAGCATTCTTAAATCAGAAAATAATAAAAAACTAAATAATAATGTTTAGACCAACAATAATTCAATATTAATAATTAATTAATTAATAATTATACTAATTCTTATATCTTTTAACTTAGATATAATTTTTCCAAAGTTCTACTTGTCCTAAGTTCTATTCCCTCATGATGTGGTCAGACAAAAAGTGAAGCGAATTATTGCCTCATGTCATTCGCTCAAATTTGACCACTGGACCATTTTTATTTATTCGCCCCAACCAGCCAATGTACTGTACCAGATGTGCACACGGACGCACTGACCGTGTCTGTGGGAGTGTGCCTGTGTGCTTGAGTTCATCTCAGCCTCTGACTGATTTCAGAACTCACCAGAGACATTGGTTCTTTCTTTTCCTTCCATTTCCATTCAGTCTCTCTCATTTTTCTCTCTGTCTCTGTACGTTTATAAAGTAGATTCATAAAGCTTTTCTCCCAAGCTGAATCATTTTTAGCTGGTGCGGATGGATTTTCAACTTTGCCTCAAAAATTAGCTTTGCGTTCTGTCTTCTGAAAATACATTCACCATTTTGCTGTTGCAACAATCAAAGTTCACCCCAAGCATAAAGGGGTTAACTGTTAACTGTTTTTTTTTGTTTTATAATTGTATACACTCAATTCATTGTGTTTTCACTGTGTTTCATTTTATTAGAATATTCTGTCCATCAAACATTGTTTTGCCAGTTCTTTCTTCCCATATCTTTAGTTATTCAGTTTTACAGGTATGGTAATGCTTTCTTTGAACTCTTTATTTGAAATAAAACATGGACATAAAACAAATTACAAAAAAACAACAGTTTAATAAGATGGCTACTGTTTGAATTAATATTGTGTTACTGTATGAGAGTTACAGAGAAATTCATATAAAAATTATAAAGATAATGGCTGTAGTTGCTCTGTAGTATTAAAACTTAAACCTCTATTCTTAACCTCTCCTCTACCTCGTTAATTAGCCCTGGATGCTCCCAAGGACCTGACTGTTGCAGAGGTGACAGAGACCACCATGATGTTGGAGTGGAAACGCCCCCTGGCCAAACTGGACTCCTTCAGACTGGTTTACGTATCTGCTGATGGCCACAGGGCCGAGGACGTGGTCCCAGGCACCTCTGAGTCTCACACCCTGAGGGGCCTTACACCGGGCATGCTGTACACCATCAGTATCACTGCTGAGAGGGGCCGCAGGACCAGTGTACCCACCACCATCTCAGCACCCACAGGTCAGCACTGCCAAAAACACACCTTCCATCTTCAAAAGCAATGTTCTTGACATAGCAGCAGTTCCTAATTTGACATTATGGTGTCTGAAATGTCTGGGAGGAATCAGTGGAAGACAGAGGAAGCTTTTTTGGCACAAATGTCTGGAGGTTTATAGTTATCAGGTTGGCATTTATTCCAACATAAAAACACTGACATTTAAGATATTTTACTTTACTGTGGTATTACCCAGATAAGATTTTGGCTATTTTGTCAATTCATCCAACACCTTATTTACACTTATTTCCCAGTCACCTCTAGTGGGAGCCATGGAAATAGTTTTGGCTTTTCAGAAACACCCTGGTTATTCTTACGCAAAGATCTCGTCTCTGATAGTTTTCAGTGGAACTTCTTTCTGTTAAAGAAACTGCCCTATGGAAACCATTACAAATGTGTTTTGTGGGTTATCCAGAGTAGATTAAAAGTTAAAGCTGCACTTATATCTTTATATGGGTCATATGACTGCACATAATATGGAAGGGGGTCAATAAATTGTTTTAATTTTAATACAACTAAAACAGTTTGACTGTTTTGGTTCAGTCTCACTGGTCAATCTTGTTTCAATCCACACAGATAGCGGTCTTCAGCGAAAATGATAAACCTAATGTTCGCTATCCGCCCAGCACCGAACAGCAGACAGACAAAGTTAATAACTAGCTGGTGAACATAGTGGAGCATTTAGCAGCTAAAGAGCAAAATGGTTGGCCAAAACAAAGCTAGAAGGAGACTGGATATTGGACATCTTTCAGAAACTCCAAATTAATTATAATGCTGCTTTCTTTGTGTCTGATGGATTTTCAGTAGCTGTAAAATGTGTCTGAATGTAGCCCACTGTTTCAATGAAAGTTTCTAGCTGGTGGCACGGGGTTGAGAGAATAAGAGAAGTTCTCATTAACCACAGGTTAATTTTTTTTTGTCCTTCAGTAGGCCTACTGCAGCCAAACCGAGGCAATGAATTGAATTAATTGTTAGCTTCTCAATGTAAGTCACTCTGTCTGTACCCCCTGCCCCCAAGGCTCATTTATAGCATGTGGGATTATTTTTCTTTTTTCCCTGTTTTTTTCAACCAAAACAAGAAAAGACAAATGAGGTGATTGTGGCATATTTTTCGTGCTGCGGTCAGGTTGCCTCCAAGCCAAACATTTCACAAGTAAATCTCCCAGTTATGCAACGAGCTACCATTAAATACATGGCTAAGGGCAAAAATCGATATGGCATGAGGGAAACATTGGTAAGTATTGGAATAACTGTCTTTTGTTGCATTTTTTGGGTTGTACACTGACAAGAAGAACAGAATACAGATTTCTGTGTGTGTGTATGTGTGTGTGTGTGTGTGTGTGTGTGTGTGTGTGTGTGTGTGTGTGTGTGTGTGTGTGTGTGTGTGTGTGTGTGTATGTGTATGTGTGTGTGTGTGTGTGTGTGTGTGTGTGTGTGTGTGTGTGTTTGGATGTGGGTGGGTGAGTGTGCACGTGCATGTGTGAGCTCCTTATGTCCACTTGTCTGTGTGGTCATGTGTGGCATGTATGATTGAGAGACTGAGTGGCTTAAAAGACTGAGATAAAGTGAAACTGAGGGTGTGTGTGTGTGTGTGTGTGTGTGTGTGTGTGTGTGTGGGAGGCTGGGGGTTTGTATGGACATGTGTGCGCTCAACACAATGTTCATTCATGTGATAATTGTTGGCGTGAGCCCCGCTCCCCTCTGGTTTTGTGCGATTTGACCACGATGAACTGTGGGTCTGTCAGATAAAAGGCCACATGCTGGGACCTCTGTTAAAACATTGTCTCCGAAATCAGCACCCCTCTAATCCACAGCCCGGCCGATCTGCAGCCTTTATCATCTCCAGACACGAAGTACAAACACAGATCGCGTTCGTTTTACAGGAGGGATTGAAGAAAAGAGGAGGGGTGGAGTGAGGTGAGATGAGGTCTGGATGGAGGTTGGGGGTTATTCTTGTGCCTGACAATCATCAAAAGGATTACAAGAATTTTTTTTGAGTGTTTCAGAGAAGCCACTTAAGTGACCTGCTGAGAATCAATACTAAGCCAAAACGTGCTTATAAAAAACGCGATTTTATAAGCAGAATGAAAGATGTAGAAACAAACCGATGTATATAAAACATGGAAATCAGGAGACAAAAGCCAGGATTATCATAATTTAAATTCATCAGCTGACTGGAAGAGAACAACAGACTGGAAGAGTTGCGCTCAGGGAACAATGATAATATGGGAATGATAACATCTTCAGTAGTGGTCCCAACATTCAATGTCCATATTTGTATAAATGAAAAAGTTTAACAAACATGTTTGACTGCCATTGTACATTACATTGTTAAAAACTCTGCAAAGTGTATATACACCAGTTCCAGCAACAGTCAGTTTGTACATTTGTATATTGCTTTTTGGCACTATGTTGGGGTGTCTTACTTCATATTCCGCTGATTCTCTGCAAAGAAAAACTGGGAACACAAAGCATGAAAATGTCCTGCATGCCTTGACATGATCTGTGCAGCAGTGTATGAAAGCACAGACATTGTCTGGGTTAGAGGCTTGATCTCATTCTTAAGATGAGTGTGCTTGTAATGCTGTAGTGTGATATGAATGAGTGTGTATCAAATGGCAGATATCAGAATGAAAAGGTGATATCTCAGGAGACCATTTGATGTAGTCATGACACACATCTTCAACTGCATGTGACAACCAGAAATGAAGCTCAGCTTAAAGGTTGGTAAAATGGACATTTTACCTTCACTTTAGCTAACTAAAAACGATCATATTTATTTTTATTAAGCTAGCTTTAACAAGAATGTTTCTACGTTTCCCTTTACCCAAATGAGAACTTCTTAAAATGTAAGAGGTCTCTTCAAAAGAATTACAGCAAAATAGAATGTTTGTCTTAAAGGTTACAACCCTATTTAACATTTTTAAGCAGTGTACAAACATTGAATAAATGATTTATAACACAGTATAATGTAGTTATTGTAGTAAAAAAAGCTATATTTGATATTTGACATATTTGATGTTTTACTATATTGTCATTCATTATCCGCAGCCTCCACTTACAAATATATTAACACCTAAATCTGCATACAATTACATTCTAATGGTTATAAACCATTTATTAAATGTTTTATGTGCTTATAAACGCTAAATGGGAGTATTGCTGTTCTTAGTACTCCTGTTTATCTAAAGTTTGCAGCTATGAACACAACGCTGACTCAAATACTCCCAGAAACTGATCAGACACATCATACAGTAATTGCATTTTGCTTGTCCGTGGCTCTCTTAAACGATGATCAGCTAATTCCAGTAAACCCCCGCCTACCCCAACCCATTCCTATTGTCTACCATCCCATTTGCGCTCCACTCTGCCACACAGTGAAAAGAGGATAATGGGAGCCTTGATGTTTACCTGCACCATCTATCTCCATCTCTTTCTAATCTGCTATCTGAATGCTTGCACACTCAGTGGACTCCTATTACAGGCTGCTGTGTGTGGCTCTGCATGGCCTCTCCATAGGTTTGAAGTGGACAGCGTACTTCTGCCATTCTGGCCGGGCTACGCTGCACCTTCAATTGTTAATGGCTCATTCACAGTCATTAATGCACACAAGCTGCATCAGCATGTCTGCCCGCTGCTTTCTGTCTTTAAGTCTTCCCATATGGTGATATAGAGGAGATGACTATAGGCAGCCATTGATAATGAGATTATTTTATCTCTCTGGCCTTTTGTAGTGGAAATAAGGGAATATTTCCACTCCAGACAAAGTAAAGGTCTTTTGTCTTTTTTTCTCTTGACAGGAAAATGAAGTGATTCAAATACAAATGAGAGGTCATCAATGTTGCCCCCTTTTTTTTGCAGCTGATATTGTCTAGGAAGACTCATCCACCTTTGAGCAGTAGCTCAGTCTTGTTTTCACAGTGTACATTGCTGTCAACAAGAAATAGAACCCAAGGATTTTCTGCATATCTGTGTTTGTATGTTGTAAGGTTGGACCGATATATGGAGCCAATTCTGGATTTTTCAACTGGCTTTCAAAAACCTGCATTGGTCTAACCTTTTGTCTTCATTCTGTATGTCTGTCCGAGTCCTGTAACTCCATGTTGATGTGTTTGTCATCACCCAGAGGAGGAGAAGCCTTTGGTGACCAACGTCACCATCAGCGACTTATCATGGGACAGCTTCCTCCTGTCCTGGTCTGCTGAGGACGGGGTGTTCGAGGCCTTTTTGATCGAGGTTACTGATGCGGAGACGGGCGCTGAGTGGCAAAACCACACGGTGCCCGCCGATGCTCGCAGCCTCACCATCTCTGGCCTCTTCCCCACCACCTGGTACAGGGCCAATCTGTACGGGGTGTACAGGGGGGCCGTCTTAGACCCTGTCTATGCAGACACCATCACAGGTATCAACCGCCGCCAACGCTAGGGCTTCGCTTTTTCCTTTGCTTCCTTCTTCTTCAACTGAACACAGTGAATTAATTTTTCCGTGTGGACTTTTCAAATTACAGTTGCTTGCAGTTGTCAAATGGTGTTTGTCAATTCATATAGTTCTGGTGTGGCTGTTCAGTACTGTGTCACGTTGTATTACAATGACTCTGATCGGTGTAATAGAAACACCTTGTTTCTACACTGTCAGACTTAAATTGGCACTGTCGATTTTCCAATGCCCTTCAAAAAAAGTCACTCTTAATTAATCTTACTAATGCGCCACTTTCATTGGCTTCAACAGAGATTTAATTGCTTTGTCAAGAATGTTCAAGAAAAAAAGTTGTCCCGCAAAAGTGGAAGCAACATTATTTACTGAGCCGGGCATTTTTTGCAGACCTTAATTTGACAGATCTTTGTGACTGTGTAACTGTAGGGATGGAGGCTTGTTATACTCATCCCCATAGACATATTTTAATAACCTTCAGCATTGGAAGTACATTTCAAAAAGGTGTATATAAAGACAATCTACCTATCAGCCACTGTGATGGAAATTATTCTTCATGGGGTAAACAAAATCTCCTTGACATTCAGTTGGCTTGCACAGTTCCAATCCACAAAAATCACCCCCTCATCAGCCATCCATCATGCACATACCCTGCCTTTGATGCAGGAAATGGGCTAACACTTTACAGCAGCACCCACACAAAACCCATTCAGTCTATATTAGTCCAGCCCCAGATCCGTGTTTGATCCATCTTTAAGCTGTCAGTCCGCCTGTTGGTACTAGTCCAGCCTTGAAACAGCACCTGGTCTGTTATGTGAACTGGCGGAAACACATAAAAAAGCTCAGCGTGCTGTTTAACAGGGGCACAACAGGTGCGCTGGATTCCCCACCCACTACACCAATCACAGTCATTACCAGTGATTAACATGCTGTGAATTACAGTACGTGCCTAATAAGTGGGTTGTAAACAGTGAAACCAAAATCTGCTAATGATGGCTTATAATGGCCTCTGAGCACCTTTACTGGTAAAGCATAACCAAAACAAAATACCTTTTAAGGACATACATCCTCACCATCACTCTATAAAACCATTTTGAGTACTAGAAGGTCAAAATGAATAGGTTTGGGCTGGTTGACAATTTTTTCATGTCAGCATCTAATCCGCCATCATCATTCAGTATTTCACTGATGAGGATCAGTCAAGTGGAAGAAAGATGGGAGGACTGACAGAGGACAAAAAAAACCCTGAGGCGCTTTTGTCACTTTGTGAGAGGCCTCTCTTCTGTATGCATCCCCAGTTCCCCCAAGCCTGGACCACTCTTCATTCTCATGCTGCCATTGCCCCTGGGCTCTGGTGCTAGGGTGCCAGGGGCTTCTGGGGCCACGCAGAATATGGCATGCGCTCAACATGGCCCATTGTCTGCATGCTAATGGCTGGTGAAACCGTCTTAACATTTTTCATTAGCATCACTTAATCCATAAAACATTCCAACTTGTGAATACAAGCGCTGACTAATTTGATTATGTTATGCACGGTGGTCATCGTCAGTCTACCAGAGGAAGACTTCATAGGGAAAATAAAGTTCTTCTCTAAAAAGGGAGTGAGGAAACTTTGATTAACAGAGGGGGAGTTTTATACAACAACTGACTGATGGAAACACAAAGAGATGTGGACAGCGCCCAGAACAAGTTAGACTCAGTTGTGATTCATATCACCACAAGCTGCTCTTGTAAAGTTATCAGGCAAGACTGGAACCAGCTCTGAGCTTCTGTTTGCAGACCCCCTTTTCAGCAGGTTAGCTGGCGCCGGTGCATACCTCCTCCAATAACAGGCTCCCTTTTGTGAGCGGGATTGTGTTCCCTCAGGTCTTGGGGGTGTGGAGGGATATGGGGTAGAAGCGTAGAAGTGGTAATGGTGGGAGGGTGAAATCAGTAGCAAGCTAGCACATGTTAGCTGATGGATGTGGCCCTCCCTCTCTTCCACTGACCAGCTAAAGCTGCCCTGCGGCTAATGAAGAGTGACAGCTCCCTGGGATTTGTCTGCTCTGCTTCTCATTTCCACCGCTTCTTCTCACAACAAATGCCTCATGCGTTTTCCCTCACAATAAAAAAAGGGGTTTCAGGCTAGTTCAAGGACCCCTGAGAGCCTCACATTTGGTGTAGTGTTTTAATGAGCAGTGGCGCTCGGCTTTATTGAGGCTTTCCTGAGCCCACTTATATCTGCTTCTATCCAGGCTACTTTAAAAGCTCTGTCCGGTCCCTATATCCATCTGTGTTGCTACCATAAGTTCCTCCAGCTAATTAGCTTCAGCGGACTCATCCTCTGGAGAAACAGAGCTTTTTCTCCAGCAGCTGTAGACTCCTGCTGTCTCTCAGCCTCTCTTCCTATCACTGTCATTACTAGCTGCTGCTAATGACTGCTTAACTACCAGCTTTAACAACACCACATGCACACACTCTCATCTGTATGCACATAGTTATATGTCTGCACTGTACTGTATTTGAGCACTATTCTAAGAAAAGCAGCTGTTGTTTGACAAAACCTCTTTATTTTGAAATTGCTAGGAATTGCACAAGAATGAGATGGTCAGACCAGAGTTTGAATGAATCTGAAGAATAATGTAATTTATTCAATTTGATTTACTTTAAGTGCAGAAAAATCAATTAATTCCAAAGTCAACATATTCTCACTCGCAACTTGTCATATATGGACACTTGGTCAAGACCACTTGGTGTGGCTTCTTAACGCCCTGGGTACCAGTTTGCATTGTTATAGGGCTCCACAGTCAAGTTAGCGACAAAAAGTATGCAATGGTCAACTTTCAAAATAAAACTAGTTGTTAATGTTGTGAAACGGCGCAATGTGATTTGGTATAGGCTAGTATAAACAAATCTCCCCACATTTGCTTTGTACTGTTAAATCATTTCTTGCAGGCAGGATAGTAATACAAGTTGCATTAGCTGGTGAAGTAATGTAGAAAGCCATATTATTTTGCACCATGATTTGCAGTATTGTTAGTTTATCTATATAATAAGATGAAAGCCAACTCGGTTTTGTCTGTTCCAAAGTGGAGGTCTCCCCACGACTCAAGTCTTTCTGATGTTGACTGTGTTTTCAACTGAAGTCAATTTGATTCTTGTTTGGCCTGACAGGTTTCAGCACATAAAACTTTAGTGTTGGTTTTTATCCTTAAATGGAGTAGTGTTGGAGTCTATGTTGTGCTCCATCTTGTTAGCTGTGGTGTTGTTGCTGTGTGTACAGAACCAGAGGAGGGGGCAAGAGGCTCAGGAGTGTGTATACTGGAAAATCCGAATTGAAGTCTTCACAAAGAATTAGGCATACTGACCATCAGATGTAACAAAGAAACCCGGCAAGTGGATAATTTTTATGTGGGATTCCAATCCCTTCACACACAGCCAATAAAAAAGTGATTCACTTCATTAAAAAAACTACATATAGCCCCTTTAAAATAACAGCGTTACTAACGTAACTAACTAACTTCCACACTTAAGTCAAGATTGAAAGTCTGGTTTCTGGCGCACCTGTCCACCCTAACCACCTTACTCAGACTTTTCTGTTAAGTATTCCACACCTTCATTAAGCATTAAAGAAATGACAGTACAGGGTTTCCCCCGGCGCACCACAAACTAACGCCAGAGGGCCTTGATCATATGTCCATATGTGACGACTTGGAATCGAGTACGCTATTGTAGCTATTTTAGCTGTGTGGCACTGTCTGCTTTTATTTAATATCCTCTGTTGGAGAGTATAAATGGCTCTACAAAAGGGGAATGTTTTGCAGATAGTTAAGAGACAGTAGTCAATGGTACTAACTATTAGCGCTGGTTAGTTCGGCGAGCTGTATTTCCAATCTTGAATACGTTAACACTAGAACCGCCAGGGTTCGCTGAATACCTATAACCACCAAAGTGGGTAAAATGCATTAAAATGCATTTATTTTGTTATTATTTCTACTACATTACATGTGTCAAACACACTTTGGCAAACATTCAGCACCTTGCCTTTGCATTTCCAGCAAACAGCATCCTCACATTTCAGGCATTCAAATTGTTTTTTCTTTTGACTCCATCAGGCATCCAAACAATTGCATACAAAAGTTTAAAAGTCCAAATGTAGGGCTACAGGCGGTTCCACTGCAGCATTAGTTTTGATGATCATGTAACACACAAGTTACAAATCTATATAGTCCTGCTGTACTGGCTGATGAAAATGAATGCATGCAGTGTTCAGATGCTGATTCAACCCAGGACACATCGTTCAGTCCTGAAACCTCCCCACCATGAGACTCTCCTTCACTCACTGCGTTGAGAAAGTCTAATGCCTGTTTTTTAGTAGACAAAAGGCGTTGCTTCTCTACAGGGGTAAATTTTACTTACTGGCACTTATGAGTATTAAAACCCATGTTTGAAATCTGGCTTTATCTTGCCTTTTTTTAACAATAGGGGGAGCTACATAGCATACTTTGAGGAAAAGCCAAAGACGGGGGACTTGAATATTAGAGGCTACTGAAACAAAGTTACATACAATGGAAAAACAGCCATGGGTAAATCAGACAAAACGATTTACAGCACACAGACACAGGCCTTTAAAGTTTATATTTTTACTAGCGATTCTGCTGACTCACTTGAGTGACAAGCTAATGTCAATGTAAGATTTGGAGTCTGAAAACTGCTTTATGCTTCCTCTCATTACTTCTCAGATGGTTTGGTGTCATGTTTAGCGAGCACACAGCTCATTAACTTTCTCCATTTTGCGGTACTGTGAACAATAGCCTGGTGTTTTGGGTATGTAGCGAATTAGGTAGACACAAAAAACAACCCTGCTGGAGTACAAGGCACAGCCTGTGGCCCTCACACTTGCATTTTTAAATCAAACAGATCATTACAGATCAAACATAAGTTTATTTTATATGTTTTTTCTATATTTCTAAATTTTGAAGAAAAAGCAGCAGCCTACATGTATTGCATTACTGAAATTTTGTGAAAATGAATTCCGGTCAGTCACAAGCTGAATGACTGAATCAGTTTTTCATCATACTAACCACAGTGGCTTTGATAGGTCAGTTAACTAAGCCTAAATGATACTGGATACTTCTGTCAGGCTCAACAACCTACCCACTGTCAGCTCATTTCTTCCTTCTGTGTGTTTTTGCAGTAAAACTCTCATCTTGCCGCTCTGCAAACTCAAGCTTTTTATTTGTTGACTGATGCTGAATTTCCATATAACAATGCTCGCATTTGCACATGGAGTGATACGCTCTCTTTCGCTGCCATGTTCCTAGAATGTCAAAGCACACATTCTTAAATTTCCACAGAGGAGGAAAACTGACTTTCCCCTGTCACTCAGAGGCCGAACCAGAGGTGCAGGCTGTCCTAGTCTCTGACATCACCCCTGAGAGCTTTAGGCTGGACTGGATGGCTGAAGAAGACGCCTTGGACACCTTTGTCATAATGGTCAGCCCGGATGAGAGCCCAGGCCAACCAAGAGAGCTGGTGCTGGGTGGCGAGGAGCGAAGCACAGCCATTACAGATCTTACAGAGGACACCAAGTACAAAATTGAAATCTTTGGGCTCATTTTTGGAAGACGCTCCAAGTCTGTAATCGAGGGGGTGAGAACAGGTACACAGTGAAAGGATAGAAACGAGAAATCAGAACTGTGAACCGAAACTCTGCACTGATCTGATCAGCATAGTCAATGTTCGTCATGCCTTGTCAATTTGGTCTTTTATGGTAACAGCATGACAACATGGTCATTAATACCTGTGTTCTAACATTTGTCTTTTATATCACATGTATTTTTGTCTACTAACCTAGTAACAAAGTGTCGTGGTATTTGTCCAGGGCACGTAACGCTGCAATTTGACAAAATAATAAAGGTTATCTTTAGAAGTTATTTAGAAGCTCTGGCTTCATTGTGTGCCTTGTGTCGGCGGCTGTGTTGGGGTGTTCAGTGTTTCAACCTGCCTGTCAGTGCTCCTGAGTGGTTCCAGTAGAGGGCCTTTTGTCACAATCCAAGTCTACAGCAATATCCGAGAACACACACTCTGGGTTCAGACAGACCACATGGCACCTTACGGGGCTTCTGATCTCATGGCTCCAGACTGCTGCTGGATCAGAATTATGATCCAGAATGGGTTTACGGATATGAACCTTCTATTAAAAGTGGCTCTTGCCAGTCTGATATGATGGATATGAAGTAACTATATTGATGATGCATTATTATTGTACAGTATTGTCCTGGTTGTCATGGAGAATTTAGTGTCCCATGCTAAATGCTGTTTCACATGTTTACTCATCCTTTAATGAATATTTAATTCATAAATGAATGGTCCAGTTGAAAGATACTGAATATTTGCACAAAATCAGCATAGCAGCTTTAATTCAAAACAATTAAAAATGCCTTGAAAACTCATATTGGTTGACCCCCACTCAGGACATTTACTCAGCTCTTTACTCTGCTTCTTTCATTATGTGGTTTACGTCCGGTCATCTACCAAATGTTGTCTCTGACTGTCTGACTGCCTGGCCCCATGTGTCGGAGTCGCTCTTTGTAAAGTGATGGTGGTAGTGGTGGTGGGGGGGGCGCAGTTGTCTGTGTCACATAGAATGGGTGTCTATGGCTGTGTCCTCTGTCCTCCCTGGGGGTAAGGCTTTACTCTTGGGCGCATGTTTCACTTTTGTGTTGCCATGAAATGGGGGCAAGTTAATCTCCTCAGGTCTGTCACGCAAGATACTGTGGCTCGCTGTTCGCTGGGAAGGGTCTCTCCGTGAGCCCGGGCCTCCCCAGGCCCCCTTTGTCTGTCTACCTCTCTGTCTTTTACGCACTCTCTCTTTTGCTCCATTCTGAAACCAGTGCCTTTCAGTGGTGGATCTGCCCTGGCCACAATAACCTAATTCCTGTGTGTCTTTTCTTGTATTCTTGAAAATACTCACTAGTATATGTCTTTTTTGTGGGTTTATTGGTGTTCAGTAACACACATACTCTATGTTCTGTTTTTCAGTCTTCACTAGTCTAAGCAGTTCTCATATTGACTAAACCTTCTGCTTTTTGTTTGTTTTGCCCCCACCTGCTGTTTCTGTCTTGTTTGTGTCAGACATGGGCTCACCCAAGGGCATCCGCTTCTCTGATGTCACCGACACGTCCTCTACCGTTCACTGGGTGGTTCCAAGAGCTCGGGTGGACAGCTACAGGGTCACTTATGTGCCTGCTCATGGAGGTCAGTGTGAATAATTCGCTACAGAGTCAGGGAAGATCTGACCACAGCACTGTCACGATTCAGGAAAATCCCCCAAAGTTAAACTAATCTGGGGGGAAAAATGAAGAAAGGGAGCATTTATAACATGGGGATTTAGCCCCAAACAAGCTCAAAGCTCTAATAGTTTTAACCTCAACTACATCCCTACTTACATCAAGAAAAAGAGATTTCAAGGTTCAAGGTTATGAATGACTTTATAGCCAGTATGGACGTTCTCGCTGCTCTATCAATCAGTTTAATCCTCCATCATCTGCAGTGCAAACTCTTTTTTCCAATGATTGACTGATTCTGCCCCCTAGTGACTTGTTACAGGTATTTCTACTGAAAGAGGCAAAAAAAAAAACATGATGGCATTGACATTAATGGATATCACCCTTTAATGTGCGAAACCTAAAAAGTCATCACTTGCCAGGTAACAGGGAAAGGTACCACACAAAACAATTGTGAAATACAGATGAAACCGGAAGGAAGTGGAGTAAAATAACTTTTAAATATCAATTTATATCCATGTATGCGCCCCCTTTTTTGAAGATACAAAAGTAATCATAATAGAAGTTAATTTGCAGATGTAGAGAACACAGGACAGTGACATAAAAAGGCAGCTGAAAACATTAACCTGAAATCAATATGAACTTCATTTCGTAAATTATTATTTATATTCTGAAATTGATATTTCAAATTGATATTTTATTTTCAATATGAAGCTATAAAGCCGGCCATTTCCAACCAACCAAAAACTGAGATGTCTCCTCAATCTCAGACCCAATGTAAATGATTTTTGACCTGATGATGACCGACACATGTGCTTTGTGTGTTTCAAGAAACTTTGCTCGGAGGTTATCAAAACCGTATTTGGCCTAAAAACGACAAAACTGATCAAATGACCTAAAATAACTACATTTGAGTAAAAACAACACATTATTAGGCTTACTTTTGTGTTAAAATGGGAAAATGTTTAAATATTTTACATTTTAAATTATACTCTCTTCACTGTAACTCCAAAAATATAACAACAAATATTTGTTTTGACTCACAGGTAATGCTAAGACGCTGACAGTGGACGGCTCCGAGTCTCAAACTGTGCTGCCCAACCTGACCCCTGGGGTCACCTATGAGGTCACTGTTATTGCTGTCAAGGGCCAAAGGGAGAGTGAGCCTGGATCAGACAGCGTCACCACAGGTAAGACTTATCTGAGACTTATCCCACCCCCCCCCCCCCACACACACACACACACTCATCCTCTTAAGGCTCGATATAAAAATTTATTTTTGCTTGTATAGCAGCTGTTGAATAAAAATTACATTCACAACAATCATTAAGATCAATCCAAATAATAGCCTATATGCAGCATTGATAAGAAAAAACAAAATATGAATAGAATTGATGGGTTGTTGTACAAGTAACAATTACAAAAGCAACTACTTAGCTAAAGTGAATCACTAACAATGTTTGATTCATGTGTTCATCATTTGTGTTCAAGCAGCAGCATGTCTTAAGGTGGAGAGTTGTCGCTTCCTTCTACAACACAACACAATAGCTGTGTCCATAGAGAGATATTTGAGTGCGATCTACTCATGCTGACTGAGTGTGTGTGTGTGTGTGTCTGTGTGTGTGTTTCTTACAGCTCTGGATAAGCCCCGTGGACTCACGGCAGTTAACATTACAGACACTGAAGCTCTGCTGCTCTGGCAGCCCGCCATCGCTACTGTGGACGGCTATGTCATCACCTACAGTGCAGACTCAGGTATCTAGTATTTACACACACATACACACAATCTAACACAGATAATACATATAGATATATATAAATAAGCATACATACTGTACATAAGACAGCAATTTGATTTTACAATAGTTCTCCCACCATCCACAGTTGAATCATGATTGAGATGTTGAAAAACAGTGATGATCATTATATGACCATGGCTGCCTTTCAGTGAAGAAGAAATGAGAATTGCTTCCTGCCCCAACAAATTTGTTGAGATGTGCAAAGACAAGTTTTCTTAGATGTTTCCAGAAAGTTTTCAAAGGGAAGGGAACAATTTCATATCTGAGTTAGAGGTCCGTGCACCATCCAATGATTCTATTAATCCATTCAGTCTGGTAAAACTAAATAATGGGTCAGATTTTAGTTTTTTGTTGGCTTTATTAAAGGAAAATTACCCTGTCTTTTCTTGGGCAAAATGGGTAATCTAATAATCAAGAACTGAATCAAGGCCTAGCCTGATATGAACATAGTGCACATTGTAACATTTCATGCAGTGTGCAAGGTTTCCTGCATAAAACCCCACCATCCTCCTCACTGATATGTTCTTAAGCATTGGAGTTTAGACAGTTATAGTAAGAGGAGACAATAATGCCTTCTGTAGCCTATAACTTGGGATATTTCTGGTCTAATAATGCCTATATGATTATCATGCAGGCTACAGGCCGTCTATCAACACTGGTGAACCGGATAATAAAGGTTAATATGTGTCATTAACACTACATCACCTCAGAAATCATTAAAATGTCTGATAATATTCCACTTACTCTCGTGAGGTGCTGTGCAGTGATCATTTTTAGTGAATGCGCACCGTGAAGAAGAGTCAGAAATCCACAAATCTGAAAGAAAATCCACCCAGAAAAAAATAGGTTCTCTATCTAATAGTTCACAGTAGTCCTCTTCTGATGCTCACAAAAAACGTAAAAATAAATTCTGACCTTTTATTCCTTTTTTCGTTAGCCAGACTGAATGGTCCAGTCCAAACCAAATTTGCTTCCTGTTGTACACCCAGCCTCTTATCCTGCATGTTCAGCCTTCATGTGCTAACTTAAGGCCTGCTTGTTTGTATCTTCCCAGTGGCCCCAGTGATGGAACGTGTGTCAGGAAACGTGGTGGAGTTTGAGATGAGCTCTTTGACGCCGGCAACACATTACACTGTGAAGGTCTATGCTGTGAGGGACTTGGCTAAGAGTGCAGCCACTACAACTGAGTTTACCACTGGTGAGCATTCTGGCTGAAAAGTTCATTTATTTATTTCCTGAGACTGATTGTTATCTTTGCTGATCTGAAACTAAATCAAAAATGGACATTTGCCAAGTAAACTAAAGTAGCATCTTTCATCTGAAATAAAAGTGCAACCAAGAGGAGGAACTCTGTAGATATACTGTTGTTTGTTTCTTGAATATAAACAGGATTAATAACTAAACATGAATGACATCACACAAAGGTCCTGGAACAGCTGAGACAAAGAACATCCGACAGAGAAACTAAAATATGAAATTGGCTGTTATGTTTTTAGATGTGGACGCTCCTCAGGACCTGGCAGCCAGTAACATCCAGACAGAGAACGGCATGCTGACTTGGAAGCCGCCTCGCGCTGACATCACTGGATACATCCTCAGCTTCGAGTCTGCAGACGGCACCGTCCGGGTGAGCAGACATCAGAACTCCACAGACGCTGGTCTAACTGGTATTACATTAAATTTATAAAATGGGGTTTGGGAATAAAATGTTTGAACATGTTTCCTCCTTCAGGAGGTGGTCCTCAGTCCCACTGCTGTCTCCTATAACATGGCTCAGCTCAGCGCCTCCACGGAGTATTCAGTCAAGCTGCAGGCCATTGCTGGTCCTAAGAGAAGCAGAGTCATCACCACTGTCTTCACCACCAGTGAGTGGACTTATATACACACTGGGCAGGTTGTCTGTTGCAAGATATGTCAAAAAGTATCAAACAGATTTTAGTAGGTGTATTTTATAATGATAATGCAGTGGAAGGGCAAATGACCCCATTTCAAATGACTCCTGAACTATGTAAAACTCCACGAGAAACAAGATCCTCAAAGATGAGCAAACTTTAAGGGCCCTATCTTTGTGCAGTAGAGAAATGCTAACTCTACTTTGGTAGAAGTAGGGACCTTATTGTTAGGGCAGCCCAGAAGTCCAATGGTAGCACTGGTGCCTCACATCAAATAGCTCCTGGATTGGTCCCAGGGCTGGTTGCCTACAAGTATTTTTAGTCTAGTTTAGCTAATTTGACAAGATAAAAAAACACATTGCATGTGAAGAAATTGTTAAGGATAACACGAGAAAGTCCTGGACTTATTTCCATCGTGGTCCTTGATGTTCCATCTGCCATAGCAAGGTGTGCACAGGCGTCAGAAGAACAACGCACATTACAATGGCTGCTTGAACTGGCAGCAATTGTAACTCTTAAAATTGTTCTGATTACACAGTATAAATTACATAGTCAACGACTATTTACTATACCTCATTAGAGGTGGTTCAATGTCCTCCCACAGTCCAAAAATATTAGCATTTTGGGTTAAGTGGAAACTTACCAAATTACTAGCAGGTGTGAATTTGAGTGAGATTGTGTTCATTTACCCACAATGTTATCCTGGTGATCGGCTGGTGACGTGTCCAGCTTCACGTGCCTGCAGCCATAAAAATACCAAAAGTGATCTGCCACTCTTTCTGTATCCTACGCACTGTGCGCTTTATGCAGTCCACCATTATTCACAAAACCAGTAAGAGTCACCAGACAACCTAGACATCCTTTATTATCCTCCTTGTTATGGAGTCTGTTTAGTCCACTTTGTTGATTGTTCCACAAATCATGCGTGTGTTTAGCTGGTGTGCTGTACAGATACCCCAAGGACTGCTCCCAAGCCTTATTGAATGGCGACACCTCATCAGACCTGTACACCATCTATCTGGGCGGAGATGAGAGCCAGCCAATCCAGGTCTACTGTGACATGAGCACTGATGGAGGCGGATGGATTGTAAGTCACTGGCTAACAGGGACACACACACACACACACACACACACACACATATATATAGTATATGTATGTATTAATATTTATGTATTAATATTTAAAGCTGCACTATTTTTACATTATGGGACAAATGACTATTTGTGATGTGAAAGGTATCACTTGTAGTGACGAACCCACAAACAATGATCCCTCAAATTATCAGCTACTCTCAGCTCTATAGAGAGTTTTAGCGTCTTTCAGTGTAATGTTTACTGCTGGTCCCTCTCTACCCAATTACACATAAAAAATAACAATATAATATAATACTAATAATTTATTTTAGCTTTAATATTAGTTAAGAATGAAATCATGGAGAAATTATTGAGATTATTGAGATTGATAATTGCATTTCTCTGGTGATGAGACTATATTCTGCTGTGCATCTATGTGCCAGTTGAGTTTTGATATCCATGATATATATTTTTTGAAAATGTCATTTTGCTTTGAAAACCCATATATAACAGTTATGATTGTCAGATATTTCACATAAACCTAATTTGCATTGGGAATGTCTGGCAATCAGTAAAATCACACAATATTCATTTCTTATTGTCTTTCTCTTTGCAGGTTTTCCTCAGACGCCAGAGTGGTAGACTGGAGTTTTTCCGCAACTGGAAGAATTACACAGCTGGCTTCGGTGACATGAATGATGAATTCTGGCTGGGTAATTTCTAGCAAACATCAGAGCACAACACAGTATTCCATGATTGTATGATTTATACAAATGAACAGCATCCAGCATCACCCATTACTCATGTGATATGTTTTGGGTAATTATCAGGTAATGTGTTCCAAAATTTATTAAGCCCCGTAGATTTTGATCAGACTCTACAAAAGAAGTTGATATTAAATCAAAAATATTCAATAATGGAATAAAAAGCTTGAATCCAAATAGATGTATGAGCCCTCAAATAGTATTTATCCTTAATTCCTTACTTATTTAAATGTAAAATAATGCATTATCTGATAATAATATCTTATCACTGAATTGTTATTGCTGTCCAAACATCTATATAATCTTCTCTGTCACTCAGGTCTTTCCAACTTGCATAAGATCACAGCTGGAGGACAATACGAGCTGCGAGTTGACCTGAGAGATAAGGGAGAAACAGCCTACGCTCAGTACGACAAATTTTCTGTTTCTGAACCTCGAACTCGCTACAAAGTCCATGTAGGAGGATACAGTGGAACAGCAGGTAACGCTGACTTCTGGAGCCTGCAGCCAAACATGTACACAATGCTTTTACTTTCTGACTTCGCTATTCTGTCTGTGGCACTCATCCCCGTTGGTTCCTACTGAAGGAATATAAAATTGTTTTCACAAATAAATACATACAGCTCATAAATATATAGTTTCATATTTATATTTCATATATACTGTAGTTTTGAGCAAACCTTACTCTAACAGGAGGAATAGTGCATTTGTTGGGGACTATTTTCAGCACTTAGCAGTTTGTGTACACACAGCCATACCTCCACACAGCCCTGTGGGAAGGAGCCACCTTGCAAGATTTTGTGTGAATGCAGCCGCAGCCACGCTTCATCCTGTCCTCTCCAGCTCAGCCACTCCTCAGTCAAAGAGACACACAGACCTGCAGCTCTTTATAAACCTATAGTCTCACATAGCCTGTCCTAACTTGTCTCCAAACGTTGTTTTACAGACAGAGAGCAGAGAACAGTAACTTGGTTGCTACATTTTAATTGTCCAAACCTCAGACCCAGCTCGCTGCCAAAAGGCGGATGCCCAGAAAGTCCAGAACACAGCAAAATAAAAATAAAATTATAAAAATACAGGCAGAGGGCACACACCTCCACACACTTCTAGTGGGTCATAAGTGATGTTTGAGAGGAAACATTTTTGCACAAGTCTATACATTGTTTTTTTTTTGTAGGAAAATCCATTATGCCTTTAAACTGTGTGTGTTATGTTATATACATAAACACAGTTTACAAAACTGTATAAATAAAATGTTAAACTAAAGCTGAAAATACTGAGATATACTTGTGCCTTGAAGTTCTGTTATCTTAGTTTATAAATTATGAAAATTTTGTCAATGTTGTCCAATTTGGTCTATTGTTTATATTATTTGTATAAATTTTATAAAGGTAGTAGTTGAAAAGAATGATATCTAGATCAAATTATGTTCAAATGGACTAGAATACAATACTGTAGTGGCCAGGTAGTGCACAGTTTGTACCTGAAATGTTCATCTACACTTAAAGTGTAACAGTTCAGAAACTGAGCTGCAGTTTAATTAGTTGACTCTCTCTGTGTTGTGTGTCTCTGTAGGCGACTCAATGACCTACCACCATGGCCGTCCGTTCTCCACTTACGACCATGACAACGACATTGCTGTCACCAACTGTGCCCTGTCCTATAAGGGAGCCTTCTGGTATAAAAACTGCCACCGTGTGAATCTCATGGGTCGATATGGAGATAACAGTCATAGCAAGGTACAGTATGGCTGCATAAAGCACAGCTCATGATGCAGTTACTGTATGTCATAACATGGATTGCAAATTAGGATCCCAAGGGGCTTCCTGGGTCACTGACTGTCCTTGATGGAGGTCCAGTGAGATGATATTTCAGGATTTCTGAAGAGGGTTCAGCTGTTTTTGAAGGGGTTCCAGGGGTCCCTAATGGGGTTTCACTGGCTTATGATTAGAATCCCTTAGTCCTTCAGTAGTTTTAGAGAGTCTTTGATGGTGTTATTATTCCTTTTGAAGATTCTGAGGATCTGTCATGTGGTTCTAGGGGTCGCTAGGAAACATCGAGGTCAAGAAGAAACTGTACTAGCAGGGTTTACCTTGTTTTGATTAGACCTACTTTGATTAAAGCATGATATGGTCTTATCACGTACATTTGTCTTATGTGGTGGTGATATCAAGGGGGGAATCATATGCTGAACCATAAATCCAAACCTGCACTGTAGGTATTTATTGTGGGCCTGCTGTTAACCCCTTGTGTCAAGTAATCCATCTTAACAATACCTTAAACATAGTTAATTTGTCATAACCACACCTTTTCCCAAACCATATCCATAACATAGTTGCCATATAGAGATACTTTAGAAAATAGGGCTGGACGATATGGCCAAAAATGTTACCATGATAAGAAGTTATAAATCTTTCGATATTGATAATTATCACCAGAAGTATCAAATCATTTAAAGGCTGATTTTTGCTCCTGAGTGAAAGTTGAAGAAACCTGATGGTTAGTTGGGGATTAAACTCTTTTGTTGTTGATCCATATAGAGGACTTGTATAATGTTACAAGGGAACAGCATTGTTTGTGTATTTCACTGTAGAGCTAGTTAGCCTAATTGCATGATATTAAACCTAAAATGGAAAATTAATTACATGTGAATTAATTAATTAATTACATGTTTTTGTTCTAACTTAACCCTTGAATTGTTTGAAAGTTTACTACAGAAAAAATGTACTTGGACAAGGGGTAAGATTGGGGCTATACTTTAGTGTTTGTATTTTCCACTACTACTTTCTACTAATGTGATTTGTCCATCTCCTCTCCAGGGTGTGAACTGGTTCCACTGGAAAGGTCACGAGCACTCAATCGAGTTTGCCGAGATGAAGATTAGGCCATCCAATTTCAGAAACCTAGAGGGAAGGAGGAAACGATCATAAATGATCCACCACCACCACCACCACCACCACCAACAACAACAACAATAACAACAACAACAACACTGCTACAACTCTGTCTGGACTCCCCATAAACCACCTCGACCCCTACACCCACACACCCTGCAGCGACCAAAGCCACTGCCAAGAGCCCCGCTGCCTCCACACAAAACCAACACACCTTCCCTCCTCCCATTTGCTCACAGATCAGCCTCAACTCCATAGCCCCCCTTTCCCCGTTATATGGTTGTAGAGATGCTGCCAGTGCGGAAATTGATGTGCATGTTACAAACTGGACTCTAACAACTGGATTCTACTCACGCACCAAAGAGAGCAAAAACAAACCCATCTCACTTGATTCTGATCCTTTCTCTTGTGTTGCAGCATTTGTGGGGAGGCAAGTGTGCAGCTTGGGCATTATGTTGTGTACAGTAATTAATACAGTTTCCTATTTCACATCCAAGCCACGTTTGGGGTTTTACAGAACAGACAGGCTGATCATAGTACAATGTGGTCTTGTTTAGGTTCAGAGCCTCTTTGCAAAAACCGACAATACAGTGATAATTCAACTGGATTGTCATAGAAATTCTATTCCTTGTACAATACTGTACATGTATACATCTGATTTAAACATATGAATAGGAATATTCCTCAGATGGCACTGCTCAGATGTCAGATATCTCCATCTAACCTGCCATTTGTTTGTCTTTGTGCGACTTAACTCGTGTCAGTGTCACTTTATCCTCCCCAGGTTCCCTTATATCCCGCCACGCAAGCCAACATCTGATGTGATAAAGACGGAAATGAAAACAGAAAAAAAAATTGTATGGAAAAGTATTTTACCCACCACATCCCATGTCCATGTGGATGTTTCCATTCATTATGTGAGCCCCTAAAGGCATCATGCTACAGCCACAGTATTGTGTTTTAAAAGCTAAAAAGAGAGAAAAGAAAAGCTGATGTGTTTTTATTTGTTTTGTTTCTCTTAAGAATCCGAGGCAGGACCTGTTATTCAGTATATAATGAAATGCGGTGATTTTTTTTCTTTGTTTTTGCAAAATGTGAATACAGTACATATATGTGGAACAAGAGAATGTTATGTGTTGTTGACACAAAAGATGTTGATGCTCAAAACATAAAAAAAGGTCAATTCCAATTGAATTCTATTTGACATAGTAAGGTCTCTATGCTTATGTTAATAACAGGCCAAATTTAGTTAAACTAGTTACTGTTTCTACCCTCCCAACCCCTAAACACCCATCACCTGCTACAGCAGCATACTAAACCACTGACCTTTTAAAGAATGCCTGTGTAAATTAAGTTTGTTTTTATTGTTTTGTTTGTTTATAACTGGGTGACAGGTGTTTCTCTGTAAACTGTATTACAATAAAACAGTTTGTTTAAAGGGAAGATGTTCATGTATTTTTATTTTTCAATGTCAGCGATAAAGAAAAGCTGACAAAAATTCCTGACTCAAGGTCCGCTTTCTACCTACTTCCAATCACAGCTCATGGTCTTCCTCACTGGACAGAGTTTGCTCAGCTGTCATGGATATTCTTCATGTCACAGTTCAAGTAAAGTGATGCATCATACTAAGTAGTTGCTTAGTAATCTCTCATCGCTTCACGATTCCCCGACTATTAGTTACCCTTTTTGTGCCCCACCAAGTGAAGTAAATCATGCCCTACAAAACTAAGTAACTTACTATTACACTGAGCAAATTTAAACTAGCTCCTTAATAACAAAACAGAGACAGTCTTTAAATAATCATTTTGATGCCACATATTACTATTCACATGCATGTCATATTTTGTAGCATTAGTGATGCTAACCCAATAAAAGTATGTAGTGTAAGCTTTAGGATTTGACCATGGAGTTCTGTGCAAAGGGATTAACTGCGTTCACAAAGTGTAGTGTATTGACTATTATAATATTTATAAAAATGTTTAATACCTAGCCAATATAATATAGGCAATAGTATAAATACTCACTGGAAGGCTTAGAGAAAAATTACAATACTTTATCCATAAGCTTAAGTGTCACACTCAACCTAAACCCAGCCTATTATTATTATTATTATTATTATTATTATTATTATTAATAATAGCATTATATTAATTATATTATTATTGATTGTTAATTTTTGTTTTGTTTACCACAAACTCAATCATGGACAAACAGAAGTCACCAGTGGTGTTTTGTTGGATGTGACCGCTCTACGTTAAGGCCCGACTGCCGTCATCAATAGCTATAAAATCCACCAATCACAGTGCTGCTCTCTAACATCGTGCTCAGCCAGTGGACACGGCTCTCTTTCCCGCTGGGTCTTATTTAAGTGCTGGGTTTGGCTCAGTCGGACACCACGCCCCTCGGCGTCTTTGGCAGATTTCTATTTCCTGCTTCGCCCTGCTTGCAGTGGCTTCTTCCCCCGGACAGAAATGCTGTGTGACAACCTGACTTCGCGGTTTTACAGTTTCATTTCGGACTTATACCACGACTACCGAGTGAACGGCAGACTTTGAGACAATGAGGATAACTTATTCCTGGAGGTTAGTGAAGTTACTCACTGTTTCAGCTGTGCTCGTCCTGTCTGCTCAGATCTTAGTGAGTAGAGTTACAGCGAGGGAGCATCCGCCAAAGCCAAGTCCTCTTCCTGTGGAGGCGTACAGGGTAATATCACCTGAAACATACCAGTATATTCTCAATCAGCCTGCTGTATGCAAGGACAGAAGCCCCTTCCTTGTTTTTATGGTCCCAGTTGCCCCTGTAGAGACTGCAGCAAGGGATGCGGTCAGGAAAACATGGGGTACTCCAGGTCAGGACACCCTGACTCTGTTTTTTGTGGGGCTCCCTGAGGGGGTGCAGGTGTCAAGCATCCAGGACAAGCTGGAGGAGGAGAGTAGGAAACATGCAGACATCATTCAGATGAATTTCCAGGACAGTTACCAGAACCTGACAATCAAGACCATGGTGATGATGAACTGGCTGGCGACCCACTGCCCAAACGCCTCCTATGCCATGAAGGTGGACGCTGACATCTTTGTGAATGTTTTCTACCTCATCAGACGATTGAGGAGCTCCCCCAGGCAGGGCTTCATCACAGGGTCAGTGATAAGTGATGGCAGGCCAAGGAGGGACAGCAACAGCAAATGGCATGTGTCAGAGGAGCTGTACCCCGAGGACAGCTTCCCCCCTTATGTGTCTGGAGCTGGGTACGTCTTCTCTGCAGACCTGGCCGCCAGGATTTCCTGGGCATCCAGGTTTATCCGGATGATCCCCCTGGAGGACGTCTACGTGGGGTTGTGTTTGCGTGTGCTGGGCGTCCGGCCGGTGTACTCCCGCAGCCTGCTGACATTCAGGAACCTGTTTGAAATTGGAAAGTTGGAGTACGACAGGTGCATTTTTGCCAAACTGGTCATTGTCAATGGGTTTAAACCACCACAGCTGCTGGAAATTTGGCAGGACTTCTCCAAAGGCCACACTAGCTGCTAACAGCAAAGATAACCAAATATGAGAGCTTGAAACGAGATTTCATATAATGAAATTGGTAGCCTGCTGTAAAGGAAAAAAAGCCATTAGACACACAGCCATCAGGGTGTTAAGCTTAAAGTCTGATGGAGTAGTGGGATTAGTTGTTAGAAGGTGGAAATTATATTATCAAAGAATTTAACAAACGGAGAACTTTACAGAGATCTAGAAGAATGTGTTCTGAAATAAAATTAGAAATCATTAAGTTAAAAAATGAATGGCAGCAATTTTGATAATAGATGAATTCTTTAAGTCAGTGGTTCCCAACATTCTTAGGCATCGCAAGACAGGAAATAGACTAAAAGAGTTTTGACAAGTCACAGTAGGAAAAACACAGGTGTAGGTAATAAAATCAACAATGGCTGAATTCCGTTTAGCTGCTTCAGTTTCTGGCTCCTGGCATTGTGCATGCTGGCTCACTGTATAGAACTGAGCCATCAAAAAGCTAATTAGTAACACCTGTGCTTTTCCTACTTAAAACATAGCTATGCAAATTTGATTTATTTGTTGTGACTTTTCTCTAATATTGTAAATTCCCATTGTATTCTGTGGTATTATATTTTAGGTGTACCCATCTTAGAAGGCTGCTGTAGAAATGAAGTTACAAGACATTAATCGATTATCAAATAGTTATACGATACTATAGATGAATTGTTTCAGCTGTAATTGATAATGAAGATAGCTGTTACCTGCAGCCTTACGAGAATGTATGTTACGACCTCTGTCACAAGCCGTTTGCATTAAATGGATTTTAGCCCAAGAAGAAGCAGCAGTGTTTTAGAGACACAATGTTTACTGTAGCCAGTCTAGTGTTTCAGCTGCTTTATCCAAAATGCTGGAAAAATCACAGAATTTTTACTACTGTTGGTCTGTCTGTATTTATTTTACTCTCAAGCCAAAGACTATTTTAAAATACATCCATTTCACTACCATTGGGATTATTCTTCGGTTAGTGTCTGATGGGTTCAGGGTCCACGTGTACAGTAAATTACATGGGGCCTCATTACCCTGTAAACACTGTTTAAAAAAATAAAAATAAAAAAAAATAAACATGAAATATTGACATGATGCGTTGCACTGCTACTATACAAAATGTAACTTTATAAAATAACCTGCAGCTTATTTGCCAGGTTACTGTGCCTATTTATTTACAGTATGTAGCAAATGACAGTGTGCCTATTTATGGATGTGTTGTAGTTGCACATGGCCATCAGCAGGTGGCAGTATGTGCCAGCAGATGAGCAGATGTGGTTATTCTTTACAGTGCAAAAGGATGTTGCTGGTGATTCAGTGCCTAATTCAGTTGGACTATGACAGTGAGAATTGTGGAGGAAATAAGTAACTTTCTCTCAGAAAAGCATTTAATTGTGTTTTTCTGTATTTACCAAAATGCCTAATCTATTTATACCTCATGAATGGATACTGAAGCTGTAGTTTCTGCATAATAATGACAAAATGTGCTGAATCCAGTTATTTTTAACTGTTTATCAGTGTGTCTGTCCCTTACAATGTCTCAGTGTTTGTTGTTGGTTTTTTTGAAAGGAAAGTTTCCATCACTGTTTTATTACTGCTATTATTGTCTTGCTATTACTACTGCTGCTGCTGCCTTTGTGTCCCTGCAGAGTTTTAGTTTGCCTTGCTGGAATAAATGATGTTTCCATCCAAACAAAAAGCCTCGGGCAAATATTGTACTTTGTACAATTTTATTTGTTTGACCAGTTTTACATTTAATGATGTATTCATCAAATGCATACAGTAGCGCAGCATTGAAATGCTTATTTTTGAAACTCAGGGCATTATAAAGAACATGCTTTATCAAGAAAAAATAGAAACCAAGGACAAAAGGAAAGTACAGTATATACAGTGCATTAGGAAGTAGGTTGACGACTACAGGTGTTAAGTAGTTAAGTAAGTATTAAATATGACGTTAGCAGATAATTGTTATTATTACATTCAAATGTAGCAGCTTTCTAAGCAAGGTGAGTGAGGTGGAGCTGATTAGAATTATGTTAAACAGTTTGATGTTATAAAGAGTCTGTCCTTTTCTCAGGACAGTGTGTTCATGCACAGACTGGGCTTGACTGACAGCTCTCTCCTTCCTGTTTGTTTTGTTGTGGGACAAGTTAAAACTTCCCTTCTCACACTTTGCTAACTGCAGTCTGTAAATTCAAATCTGTAGAGTCAAAGAAATACATTACACACAATGTTGTTAAAATATGAAGAACCTAGCATGTTCCTCATGTTTTCACTGAACTATAGGGATGCTTCCAAGGGCCAGGTCCAACCTTACCAGGATCCTGACAATAGAGATAAATTACATTTTTCGTGACTTTTGTTTTGCACAGGCATACATGTAGGTTCAAAATGATATAGGAGAATGGACCTGTATTATCGTTTTCAAATATAATAGAAAGCACAGCTCAACAAAAATATAGCCATAATGATGTTGAGAAAAGAAAACTTCACCAATGTTACTAGTACGTGAAGTCTGGTGTGTGTACTTGTGTCCTGTAATGTACTTAATCAAAAATGGACCACTATGGGACATGAGAATGCAGAGAAAATGAGAGTATGGAAATTTTCAGAATGATGCAATTTCTAGAGGTGAGTGTGAATTGTAGTGTAACATGTAGATATAATTGTTAGCTATTAACTGGTACACTGCTGTTATACAGTATTTCAAAAGGTGTTCAGAAAGTCCTTTCTTTCCATTCCTAATTGATTGCTGATTTGAAAAAGTTGCATATTGAATTAACAGACTGGATGATGGTGAACTAGAGACAGCAAAAGGTAGAATTACATGTTGTGTTATGACTGGCCTGCTGGCTGATGCCTGCAGCAGAGCCGGCTGCTGCTTCATGATTCACCAGTGTGGCTGAGCCTCAGCAGATGGCAGCCTCACAACTAGACAACGCTCTGCAGAAACCAATCCTAGGCTAAGGTCTGCAAGTGTTTTTCTTGTTCTGGGTTGGCAGCAAACCAAACTAAGTCTTTATCACTGGGAGGAGAAGACAGATACTTTTTGTTGTGCCAGGGTTAGCCCTTTTATCAAAATTCTGTAACAGAAAAGAAAGGTGAGTCCAGCCCTTAGAAACTGATTTCATACTAGGTTTGGTAACACTGATATATATATATATTTTTTTTTTACATTAAACTGTCTGCAGGGCTTTCTTTAGTGGTTGCAAACCTGGAGGCTGGGATCCCTCAAGGGGCCCAAAGAAAGATTTGAGGTGTCACAAGATATTTCTCTCACACTCACATTTATTATTATTTTTGTATATGTGTCTGAATATGTACCTCTTCTGGACCTTCAGATGAAAGAATCGGACAATGAAAATCATTGTTTGAACTGAACATGTATCTTGTGTTGTGGGGTCACATCTAGATATTACTTTACTTAAGAGCTCACAAGCCAAACAAAGTATTGCCTTAAAGAATGATAAATGCATATTCTTATGCAATGTTAGTATACAATATACAACATTTGCTGGTAAACCATTGACAGCATGCTCGGGAGGACTTCCTTACAAGCACGCCTGCTCTTACATAGTCAGATCAACCTCTAGCTGAACAGCCTAAATTTGTAAAATTCTATATTGTTTTGTTCCTCTTTCCATTTCACCATGTTAAAGCTCTTCTCCATTTGGCTGTTATTTGTGTACCGTCTGTTCGAGTCTATTCATTTCCCACACGACTGAGTGGGAGTTTGTGCTTTGGGCCAGAGCTCCACATTGTTCAAAACACTCCCACCTCTGTGCTGTGCTGTATCTAGATACTTCTGATCAGCACAAACAGCTTTCAGATGAGACGTCATATTGTCATTGTAAGGCAATATACACAAATGTTTTAACTGTAGACTGAATGCTGTTATTGTAAGCTAAATTTCTCAAGTGTGTTTTGGGGGGCTGAAGGGGTCTTGAAAGGTATCAAAGAAAAAATAAAGATCATCAAATAAAGAACATCTGCTATCCGCAAAAAATGTAATATCACGAAATTCTACATCAGTCCAGCACTGTTCTCCTGACACGACACAGACTCTGCCAAGCCGCCTGTGTGCTGCTCAGCTCCGCCCGGCCTCCTCTCCTCGTGGGTGGAGTTACATCCACCGACGCGCTGGTGAGGCTGGTTTCTTAGACAACCCATAAAACATGTATTTGCATTAGCGGGGCTTGTTTTACCACAGACCGCATCCACAGCGAAGTGAGCTGCTGCAAACTGACTGCCTGGATCCTGCAAGAGACTCGTTAGCAGTTAGAGGGAAAGTGTTAAGACAGCGGGGACTTCTGCACAGACAACACACTACAACGGAACTATGATGCACAGTACTTCACAGAGAACATAAACCTGAGCTGCCTTTTACTCACAACGACGCTGGGACTGAATCCAAGTAAGTAGACTATTTGCCTTGTTATCATGTGAGTTTGTAGAAAGTTTAGAACTAAAGTGCAATGCCTGCTTTATAGAAAATTGTAGGAAGAAATATGGGAGCATATATTATTCCACAGAATGTTGTTTTGTCGACAAGCATGCCACAAATCACTAATGAATTGAATAGAGAAGCTGTAAAAGCAAGCAAATTACATGACTAACTTAAGGTACAAAAAGCTTAACGCTATAGTAGTGCAAACGTATATATATTCAAACTCTCAGGCAGTGGTTCCCAACCTTGGGACAGGACTCCCCAAAGGGGTCAAGTATGGAGGGTCAACAGCTTTAAAGACAGAAAAAGTGTAGCCTATATTTCGAAGTTGGCAATCCAGACCCCTGAAATTGAGCTATTTTCTCTCTTTAGCTTAAATAGTTTTTTTTTTTTTTATGGCTGCTCTAATCAATACTGTTTGCGCAAGGCAGCTGTTCTCAGTGATAAGTGTTAAAAATCCTCTTTATGGCACCTGGCCTGGCATTAAACCAAAGTTAGTGACTTGCGGGTGGAACATTTAGCAGCTAAAAAAGCTAAAGAGCCAGATATTTCCCCCCAGGAGTTGGTGGAAATCGAAACAGGGCTAAAAGGAGCGTAAATATAAATAAAGACTTATTCATCAGGTGACCAGAAACACAACTTCAAATGTGGATGTTGCTCTGTGTCTGCTGGATGTGGAATAGGCAACTACTGGCTGACACATTGCCACATGAACAACAAAGTGACAATATGTCAGTGTTGTATTTACAGATCCCAAACAAGCCGCCAAAAAAAGTAAATGAATACCTGTTTAAATAAATTTGTGTTTAACTGACAAATAGCAAACATGGGGCAGGGTAGTATTCCAGTGCAGAAATAAATTGGATGTGGGAATGTGTGTGTGGGCGTTCTTTAGTGGTCCACAGCTCCTTTTTGGCACAAGGTCCTCTAATGGGTTAATCCATCCCTATCTTTGTCACAAAACGTCTTAGACTTTTTTGTAATACTTGTTTTTTTCTTGTAAAAGTACTGGATACTTGGCCTCTTCAGACTTCTAAGATACCTCTAAAAACAATCTGAGAGGGAAAATAACTATTTGGTTGGGAACTTATTCCATAGTGCAATCCCTGTGGGGTAATTTTATTGTGCTGTGTGAGTTAACAGGGAGATCAATTTGTGGATTTGCATTGTGTTCCTTTGAAGACATCAACTTAGTTTGATTGCACAAACCTTAGTGAGAGATCAATGTCTCATGCAAAGTATTATTACCGTCGTCTTGTCTGTCGTCAGGAAATAAACTCAACTGTGATGTTTTTGAAACAAACAGTGTCTGATGTCTGGCATTTCATGTCGTCATGTTGGTTTTCTATGTTGCTTGCTTGACATGTGTATGTATGTGTTATTTTTGTGAAAAGTCCTGTGTCTGCGCTTTTTCTCATTTGCTGTTGCATGTATGTGGTTCCTCCTCAGTTTCTGCATAGAGACCTCTGGGTTTGTTCCACCATCAACGAGATGCATATGAATAGCTTATTAAATCAATGGAGTAAGTATTGAGAGTTTCTAATACTTTTTCATCTCTTCTGCGTAGGGTTTACATTACATTTCTGACATTAAATGCATATATTTCATGGATTGTGTATTTACCAGGAGGGGATTTTGATTTCTTATCTGTATGTCACATTCAAAAGGAAGTGGCAAAGTAAAATAATCTGACATTGAACTGAGAAACCACAACTTAATCACTTGTCTTGAGCGTGATCTGCGTATGTGGTGCTGTGTTGCTTGATGTCAGTGTCTCACATCGATTACAGCAGTTGCTGTATGTGTTCAATCATTATGTCTTCTCTGTGTTATTGTGTCTTAGATGGACTGGGGCTTTAAGCGGATGAATCTGCCGTACTGTAATCATGTTTAGCTGTGCATTGCTCTGAAATAGAAAGACCTTTGCTCAGAATCCTGCCCTTCTAAACATGCTCAAAGATGGTGTGTCAGAGAAGTGTCCTATTACCTGCCCTCCACGTTGAACACATCCTGTACAGGCTATAGGTTTTCTTTCTTTATGCTTGAGCTCAAGTAAAAGAATATTTTAAAGCAGTAGATAAATATGAAACCCCAAAGTCTTCAATATTAAATAAAAAAGACTATGATAAAATGAAATAAATAATAATATTAATCAATTGTGTAAAATGTATAAATGAACCAACAGTTTGTGAAATAATTGATTAAAAAATCAATTCATTATTATGAAATGTTGTTTCTCTTTTCATTTTCATAATTACAGTTTTATTGGATATTATTTTAATTTCATTATAGACATTTTTATTTCAGAAGTCTGTTTTTTGGGGGGCATTTTTCCAATAATCTGTTTATTTCATAATGTCAGGTTTAATAATCAAACATTTTATTTCATAATGTTTTCACGACAGTGATGTTGTCACTGCCCTCACACTTTTCAGCCAGTCATGTACCCCCTGCCCCTCTTAAACTAGCAAGCTCAATAACTGCTACCTATTTTGACTAGTTTGTTCCTGTTAGCTGACAATGCTAAAGTTATTCATTATTACCCAAGTAGAGGCTGCTGCTGTAAACAAACACTGTACACATACACAGTAACCAATCCTTTAAACCTTGGCTTAACAAGGCTGCCCATGCACACTTTATTTAAATAATCTACTAATTTTATAATTACCTATTTAATTATTTATTTAATAATGAACACTTTGGGGATCCACAGATAAATGCTAGATAGTTCTTTTTTCTCATATAATAATTTTCCTGTGCTCAAGGGAATGTTCTCTTGCTGTTTAATTTAGAACACAGCAGTAGTACAAAAGGTATAAAATTCAGTGCTGACCCCAAGCTAAAGCAGACACCTGCCTCTAAGAATTTACATTTACATGTAAGAACACATGTAACAAAACAAAACAAGTAATATTTTTTGCCACTTGTGCACACAAAGGACAGTGAACAATGCACATATAAGTTTTTCTAGTGCTCTAAGGCACTTTTTATTTATTATGTGAAATGGTCCAGATCAGTAGTACATGATATTGTTTAGCCATTTAGCCTGGGTCAAATTAAGTACATTCAAAGTATGTAAAATTGTAAGTAACTGGTGTAACTTTTTTAATTAAATTCACACAACTGTTACATGCCTGGGAAGCTCAGTGACAAGATTCATGTTTGCACTGGCTTTGTAGTTTGCAGCAGGCCTTTGAAAACAGTTCCTAGCAAGCCATCTGTGTTGTTGATGTAAATCCCTCACCAAAGACAGGCAGTTGTTGTGAGAGTCTGTGCATTGGAGGGATGCAGAAGGGAGGGAATCCTAATGAACCCTCAACGCACTTCTGCTTTTGATGCTGATGCGCAGATTTCACAGGAAATCCTTCAGGCTACGGATCACAGTGATCATCACCTTTGTCATGTGCTCTCAGCCCTAAGCAGATGGTAAACGCAAATAATCTCACCATGAAATATAGACAAATCCTTCACTTCTTAGCATCTTTGTGATGTCTCACCATCAGTTTTTTCCATGAGTGATTTGGGTGTAACCCGCTACAGACACCACATCACCCCACCCTTAGTGGTGCGGTGGCTGGCAGTATGCTGCTATAGGCTAGTGCATTCTTATCGACAGACTGCACTCATCAAATACATTTTATACTGTAGCGTAAAGGAATAGTTCAATAGTTTGGAAATACACTTATTCTTTCTGAAAGTGAAATGAGAAGATAAATATTAATGTTTGTAATAAATGTTCTTTTAGCAGCTCCTGGTTTAACAAGAATCTACAGCCATGCTAGCCGATCTATGAGGCAGTAACCTACGTAAGCATAGCTGTGCATTGAGCTAAATTCTAACATTAGCAACATGCTCACAATCACATTGCTAACATGTTTGCAGGTATGATGTTTACCATATTCATCAACTTAGTTGTGTGTATTAGCCATAGACTTGGACTGATTTGTCACCCATAGGTTTCTGAAGATTGTGAAGAGCAGTGTGGGTTGCTCTGGTTGTTGGCTGACTTGCTTAATACTCGGCCAATCCAAAATTGGGCAAAGTTGTTGGAGCGTCGTAAGAGCTGAGACTGGATGCAGCAGCTAGTCAACTGTGATGGCACCCTGCTGTCATTCAAAGTTAGCCCAATATACAAGTATCTATATATATATATGTATATATACAATTATACAAGAAGACGAAAAACAATGTAGTGACGAAACGTAGCGCCGTTTGTCTGTTTTCAACTACTGTAAAAACATGGCGACGCAACATGTAAGGGGGACCAGCAGTTATGTAGATAGAAATGGCTCATTCTAAGGTAATAGAAACAGTTCATTATGTAAGGTCTTTATGCACCACTGAAAACATAGTTATGGATATTATATTGCATTTCTGTCAATAAATCCTCAGAAATATTACACAATGGAACTTTAACTTAATAAACAATTGCAACTGCTATTTGGAAAACTTCTGGATAATTCTGAGAAAACTTCCAGTAGCTGATAACTTAAAATGGATATTAACAATCTTTGCATCACTCATTTAAATCTTGTTGAGGTTTAATTTAGGCTATCATGGAAACTAAAACTCTACTGGAATCCATAATAATAATAATAATAATACCTGGCTTCAGCTACTACCACCACTACTACTGTGCTACTTGTCATGGACTTTGACTTTGCCATGCTTCAAATGCTGCATTCAGGAATGCTGGTTATCTTTCGCTTTGCAGACATTTTGTCTGCATAGCATGAACTTGACAAACATTGAGGGTTGGCTCAAATACTGGATGGGTTCAGTGTTGTGTTGGTGGTGGGAGGTAGTAGAAAGGGACAGAGATACATTGTGTTGTTTCCACATTTTGTATGACCTCCATCACTGTTTCCAGCCCACTCACCCTTCTCTCTCTCAAGTGGCATGTTGTTCTCAAACAGGATTCTTCTTCGCAGGAAAAAATAGAGCGAAGCATCTCATTCTGCCAACGTTTCCACAGGCGGTCAGGGAGTCACTCTGTTGTGGAATAAAATCAACACTCTTTGTTTGGGTGTTATGCAAAACCACAGAGGGAGATACTGGCTAATGTGGGGAGTCTCTCAAATGGCCTGAATGCATTTAGAAAAAGTCCAATTATTTAGGTTGTTTACAACCAATGATCTACTTAAAGTTTTTAGTGATGATGTGCCATTCCTTTAGACAGCATATAACTTCAAGGGCTGTAGATGTTTGTTGATGTTTTTTGTGATGTAATTGCTACTAGGTGATCCAAAAAATGGACTTTGCCATGTTTCATTTCATGACATGTCTGCATGATCGCCATCACTGTGACTTTAAGAGCCAGCTGGTCTTACTAGAGCTGAACACTAAGATGTCATCTTAATATACAGTAGTTCTTAGGATAATCTGCTGTATGTTGGTATTTCCAGTGCTATTCTGGTAGCTCAGCATAAAAGTTAAATCCATGTCATGTATTTTATTATTATTATTTTTACTTGTGAGCATTAATGCAAATATGCCTCTAATAATACCTTTAAATAGAGATCCACACTTTTTGTTTTGTTCTATCTGTGCTGTTAAATTATTAGGAAGGGAGGTTGAATGTTAATGTTTCCCACCAATATTCATTTAATTAAGACAATGAGTATCTACCAAATCACACATCACAAGTGGAATTAGCACTTGCCAAAAGTATGGCAAACACAACACATTTATGTGATGATTTACCAAACAATCCAGCCACTCTGACTTTTGCAATGTTGGTCTGACCACACTGAAATATTTCAACAACTATTGGATGGACTTCCATGAACGTTTGCACACACATTAATGGTCTCCAGAGGATGAAGCACACTGACAATGGTGATTGCCTGACTTCTAGTGTCACCAGCAGGTCAAAGTTTTCAGTTTTATAAAAAGATGGATAGGTACAAAATTTTTTATAAATATTCATGGCTTCCAGAACATGTATCTTAATGACTTTAGTGTACTTATGAGGTTGACATTTGTCATTTTAAGTTACATATCTCGACCTCTATTGGATGGATTGTCGTGATTTTTGGTCAAGTTATTCCTCAGGCTGTCTGCGTTTTTGTCTAAGATCTTTTACCCTTTGACAGTGTGTTTTCAGTTCCTAAAAATGTCTTGCTCAGCATTCGGTTGTATTAAAAGTTTTCTTCAGGTATGTACAGTTGGTTTTAAGCCTGTTTTTTGCTAGCCATAATTAGCATCTCAATTAATATCACAGTTAACATGAATTACGAATGCACCTCACTAACAGTGAGGTAGCTCCACCCTCTCATCCGAACACGGTCACTTCTAGTTCCAAAAAAACAGCAAAAATGCCAAATTTGAGGCTTCACAATGGTAGCAGACAAACCATTGGGTGACGTCACAGTTATGGCTATGTGACCTTCTTTTGTACAGTCTGTGGGCAGTCCCTTAACTTTTCATCTAGCACCATCATCAGGTTAACATTTCAGTTTCATCTGTGATAAGATTCTTGCAAAACCAACATTCCCATCAGCCTCAGCTGTACCATTTTTTAAAATAACCTCCACCATTTAATATTTTTGAACAGACCGTCAACACATCACTTCTCATCATCCTTAAGTCAATGTGTCCACAGCTGTGACGTCTTCATCTTTGTGGTTTGGTGTCTGGGATGTAACAGTAACCACATTACCAGTTCACCATGGTATTGGGAGGTGTACCGCAGGGCAGAGCATGTTTCCATCATCATGATGGTTATGAATTAAGTGTTGTGCAATCAAGCAATAAATATTATGTACTATTAGTTTGTTTGGTTTGACACTTAAATGTTCCAGTATAAAGACAGTGTGAGTTAGCGGGTGTGGCTCATGAGTTGACCACAGAAATAGTTTCTGCTTTCTGCAATTGGTGTTTCCCACAGCTTTTCCCTGTGTTCCCCACCTTCCATCCCCCTTTCTCCCTTCTCTTACAGGTGTTGTCCTTTCTCTGTGCTGTCTGTTTGTGCCCCCCCATCCCCGTGTCTGCCCCCCTGTCCGGACCGGTGACAAATCAATACATAATTAAATAAATAATAAAACAGACAAAGGAGTATTTTAAGGACTGGTTTAGAAAAAAAACAAAAAAAAAAAAAAAAGTTTCTCCAAGTGAACCGTTGTTAAACAGCTTTCATGAACTGGTTGAATCCCTGCTATGAACTTGAATCAGTGACATTTATATATACTATAATTTCATGAACTGAAAAGATTTGGAAGAAACTGATATTGTTGTTTCAAATTGGAACATTACTAAGGCCAAATGTTTCTTTTGTATTTAATTTCTCTGTAAACATCTACAGGTCAAAGCAAGATGCTAAACTAAAATTGCCCCCCTCACATCTGCAGCATTTTAAGTTAGGATTATTTACGGCAGCAGGCTCAGTCCCAGCCTTGGTCTGTCACTGCAGGCCGATAGACTCAAGAAATATTGACCTTTTGGTTCTTTGAGAATGACATATCAATAACTACTAGAGATGCACTGATTGCAATTTTCTTGGCTGATTCTGATTTCCGATTTTTTTTTAATAGTCTGACCTGCCGATACCGATTCCAGCCAATTGCAATTTTCTTTCTCACTAATAACTACAATTGACACCATACATAAACACTGTTGGATGTTTTCTTTCTTTCTTTTCCGTTAGCACCAGCACAAGCATTGGCTTATTCCTGGGGTCCATTCAATTGTCTATTCATAAGAAAAATGAATAAATAATTTCTAGCAGTATAACATGGCTCAGTGTTTCCCACAGAGTGACATTGTAACTGTGGCAGGGACTATTTCTAGTAGGTTATTCCTTATCTCGCCATTTTAGTTCTACCTAATTCTTCACCTTGCTCACCTTGCTTTTGCCTTCAGACACACACGTACACACCTACATCTGTCTTTCACAGACCGGCTTGCCCCGCCTGCCTCTGTTTCACTCCATGTATGTGTCTGCATTATGTTTAATAAAGTCGCCCAAAATACACCACTTGCGTGTAGGATTTTTTCACCAGTAATGCGTTTTTACAGCGGCAGGTGAGCTGAGTGTGGAGGAGGCTTTTTGTTAAAGAATTAGCCTACTGAAACAATCAAAACCAACATGGGAACGAATGACATCGGCACCAACAGGTGTGTTCGCTGATGCTTTAACTGGTCTGTTCTTCTAAAATCAGATAACGTCTCTTCCTGTTTCTCTGCAAAGTGCTGAAATTGGTCACTAATATAGCCTAGTGTGGTGGCCGTTAATATACCTGGATATGTCCAAGTAATATTACAAATTGCATGTCTTCTTCACTCACGGTGAAGAACGACTAGCCTGTCCTACAGAAAAACGGCTGTGTAGTTTGATTGTTCACCCATATTTACACTTGTTTTTAGTCCGCAACCTCTAGTGACTATATATATATATACTCTATGACTGTAGCAATGGAAAAAGTTAGGTGATGTAGTATAAAAAGCGAGAAAGTCCACTTAAGGAGGTGGAAGAGTTGGACGGGGTGGATGCATGGGTCAAACAAACTCTGGGCTATCACACAGGAGGCCGGCGTTTGAGTCCCATTTGAAACCAAGTCAATGGTGACTTATTTAGATTTACGTTAAGCTAAGTTAAATAGCGTTATTGACTTATGTCATGTGAGTTAGGTCAAGTGATTATAGTGACTTACTTAACGTACTTTTTGAAACCTAAACCATGATGTTTTTCCTAACACAACATAAACCATGTGTCAATGTCACTTGACTAATGTAACATACCTAAGGTTCAGAATGCCTGTTGCTGGAATGGTTCTTTAAAGCTCCAGTGTGTAATATTTTTGAGGATCTATTGACACAAATGCAATATAAGATCCATTACTATGCTTTTCTAGTGGTGTGTAAAGACCTTACATCAGAAACCATTATGTTTTTATTACCTTAGAATGAGCCATTTATATCTACATAACCGCGGGACCCCCTTCCATGGACGTCGCCACATTGCGTCATCATGTTTCTACTGTAGCTGAAAACGTACAAACAGCGCTACAGAGCGCGTTTCGTCACTACGTTCTTCTTGTTCTACTTCTGGTAGAATTCAAGCAGTGCAGACACTCATCACTATGTCGAATATGTACGTTAGAAGAAGAAGTAATAATATACAGCAGTGGACGGCAAATAAGTTTTACATTGGAATTGCAATATTTTCAACGATTAGATGGTGGATGAGAATATAAGCCATAATACTGACTTGCATCCACATGTTGTTTGGTTAGCTCAGTCAGTATGTGCAGAACTTGTAACACAAGGGTTGAGTTTAGTGTTTAATCCCACCATTTAGGGGAATCACGTTCTCTGACCGCTCTTTCAGAGGTGTGTCAAACAGGCTACAGACTCTTTTAATGTAAAAAAAGTAAAGTAAGTAATTCAAAGTAAAACCTCAGTTCAACTTCAAATACAGCATTGCAGTAAACAAGCTTCTTGCGCTTTTATTTTGTCTGCAAAACCACTAAAGAGAAAATTTATTTATTATTGAGATGTCTTCACTATAAATATGAATATGTTACTGCTAGAAGCCAGGGAGCTTAGCTTAGCTTAAAGACTGAAAACAGTGGGTGACAGCTAGCCTGGCTCTGTTAAAAGGTAACAAAATCTAACTACCTGCACCTCTAAAGTTTACTATCTTACACGTTATATCTTGTTTTATGCCATTTCCACTCTTTATGCTAACTAAGCTAACAGGCTGCTGGCAGTAGCTTCATATATTAACCACACAGACACAAGAGTGGTATCTTCTTATCTAACTCAAGAAAGCAAGAAAGCGAAAAAGCATATTTATCGGACCACAAAGCTTTGATTTGTTCATCCTAAACAAATAGTCAGTTTTCTTCTATAAGAATGTTTCTATACGATGGGAACAAGGTTTGCTAGAAGATAGCAAACCTTGTTCCCATCCTATACACCACATCATAGCCAACTTTGGTGCATGTTTGTGCACACCCAAAATATCTCATAGCACTGTTTTGCACTGATTTTGAAAGATTTCTGAGGCACCCAACTCTTGCTAAATTAAAAAAGTACAGAATCAAGTACAGAACACACACAGGACTGAAAGCCATTTACAGTCTACATGTTTGTTTTTAATCTATTTGAATAGTGAGTTTAGAGGACGTTCAATGAGGCTTGTTACATCATGCTCTATTCATTATCTGAAATTAGGTTTTGCTTCCTCACCTCTGAATTACAGAGTATTACGATTAAGAATTAAAATTATGAGTTATCATAACGCTATTGTCATTATTATTCATTGCATACTGTTTACAGGACCAAGTCAGTATTGCATTATTGGGAATGGATGATCTAAATTAGTTCTTCCGGCATCCTCAGGCTTATAGCACAGAGAATGAGGATTGCTATTTTTAAAGCTTTCAGCCAAATTGGTAATGCAGTATGATTTTTGGATGACATCAGCATGGAGGTCTAGCATACCAAATGGCTTCACCTACGTAATGTTGTGTGTCATTGATATGTGGCCTGTTGAAACTGTTGCATCATATCCAAGCACATTTCAGTGCATTTGCTTCCGAACATTGCTGCTGTCTTTCAAATTCACGACACTAGATTAAAACTTAAACTAATTAAAAAGTTTTAGGGGCTTACATTGTATTATTGTATATTAGTTGATGATGTGTAAGACACTATATTAGATGAAATTTTGAAAAATGATGCCACTGCTGTCACTGTCACTGCCACTGTAGTTAAAACAAAATTGCACAAACTGAACAGATTGGTAACACTTTAACACTTTAAAATACAATAAAGTAATTATATAAAATATGTATGACGACCATATGAAAATATTTAAGCATAAGAAATATAAAAACTGGCAGTGGTAAACCGTACATTTAGTCAAGTACTGTATTTACAGCTACAGTTACTATTTACAGATATGTAACGTAGTTGACAGTTAACCCATCTCAATCAACAACAAAATTAGTTTAACTTTAATAAATCAGTGAAAATAATGCAATAATATAATATGTAATATATAACTTTCTTTAAGGGGCCATTCTACATAATATCTACTTTTACTTTTGATAATAATAAAATGAGTATGTTTAATTTGAAAGCTATTCCTCATAGTGATGAACCCACAAAGAATTATGACCTACAGTTTCCCTCACTTTATTGTTTTGGTTCACTCTCACCACTCTCATCTACAAGTTCCAGCAGCACCAAGTAGCTGCTGTGAGTGAGAAAGTGTGGTAAACACACTACATGCCCAGCAGCAAACAGCTAACAGACAAAGTTAGCGACTAGCTGGTAAACATAGTGTAGCATTTAGCAGCTAAAGAGCTAGATATTTTTCTTTTATTTGTCAGGGGACTAGAAACCAGAAAGCTCCGAATGAGTGAATGCTGCTCCATGTCTGTATTATAAAGTATGTCCCTCATTGTGTAAATACATAGTTCATGTTCTGCAACAGTGGCATAACTCGTCATTGCTGCGTCCACCACAAAGTGTGGTTGACGCCAGTGAGGAGCCTCAGCTATGTGTGGTCTAGCCTTGTCCATCCGTCATTGATCTGATGTCGACCCATCTGACATATCACTGATCCCTGCCTGCCATCTCAGCCTTCAAAAACCTGCAGACGAAGGCAGAGCTCCAAGGCTGCTGTGGCTCCGAGATGAGCGTCACTTCACTTTGGAAAATCCATGAACCAATTAACAGCTACTGTGGCTTGGCTCAGGCCAGTTTAAATGCCCAACTTTAATGCATGAGGCAGCATTTAAAAATGTCATGACTAGAGGGCTGTTTAAGGCAGATTAATGCTCTGCTGTGGTGTAGATACCCGCATCGTTTACATACTTAACGCCTGAAATCACTAGGGCTCGGAGGATGCTGTTATCCACACCCTGAGTCCAAATAGAATGACAGTTCGAGACTTAGTTGGCATTCTTTTCCTGTTTTGCTGTTGAGGGCAGCTGGAAATCCCCATCTTTGTGTGTGCACTTGCACATTTTAAGGGGTCTCAGCCAGTCTATGTCCCCTGGGATGTTAGATTGTCATCAAGTTCATTAACACCTATTTGGTGTAAGAACGAGCAGATTGAGCAATCTTTCACATGGTGTGACTTGTATCATTCT
The DNA here is from genome assembly GCF_014851395.1 of Micropterus salmoides. Taxonomy (NCBI): domain Eukaryota; kingdom Metazoa; phylum Chordata; class Actinopteri; order Centrarchiformes; family Centrarchidae; genus Micropterus; species Micropterus salmoides. Next base: position 4,622,074 of record NW_024044459.1, read on the forward strand.
GGCTTCATGTGTGAACTCTTCAGTGAGTCACAAACTTGACGTCATCCAGTGACGTGAATCTCCCTGTTTGGGAGGTGGCACGGCCCTTCACGGCTGCTCAGAAATCATTGGTCTAAGTGTATAAACACACACAAACACACATGCTCTCTGCTTTAAGCTAACATCACATCCCAGTCTGATCTTTAGGACATTCCTCAGAGAGGAGCCTTGTGTTAAGAGGCGGAGCTCTGGGGAGAAATCTCGCTTTGGTGTTAACTGACTTGTACTGCGAAACTTTCATGAGCAAGATTCCTTATCAGCTGGGAGGACGTCAGTGTGGCTTTGACTAGCCCTAATTTTCTCGTTGATGGTGTGTGTGGTCAGACGCAGGTCAGGTTCACAGCGGGTTGTGATAACAGCACTTCACACAAGACAGACGTATTTCCTGCATGTTGCTTGTGTAACTTTCCGATTCAACACGAAGCTTCAGCTGTAGAAGAATTACGCCTTGGCTCACGTGTCAGAACTGACGACACAATGGTCAAATTAATTGTAGTTGGTAGAACATACTGTTTTAAATCCTTACAGTAGTCTAGAGCCGTTGATTGTTGTCTTAATACTTACTTGCTCGTAAGATCACGACAAGCACTAAACCCAAATAGCAGTCTTCAAAATGTTCTGAATGACGTAACAGATGTTAATGATGTTAATCTTATTTTCAGATAGTTGAACATATTAAAGCTGCATAAATCTTGTGTTAACCAGAAATTGGAATGACTATGTATAATATGAAAGGGGTCTCTTGTGTCGAATCCAAACAAAATTATGACCCAACTTTTTAGTTCTCCTCAACTCTACTGAGCGTTTTAGCATCATTTAGCTCTTTTATTTAGGTTTTATAGCCACAACCTTATTTTATTTAGTTCAGTCTCAGTGCTCTCATCAACATTGCCTAGCACCAAATGGCAGACAGACAAAGTTAGCAACTAGCTGGTAACATCAGAGGGGCATTTAGCAGCTAAAGGGTCAGGTATGTTTCTCAGGAGTTGGTAGAAACAAAAAAGAAAGCCAAATAAAGAGTTAATATTAGACTACGTACTGTAATCATACTATTGTTGCTCTTCTGCTGCATGTGCAAATAGGAAGCTGTCTGCTGACATGTTTGCCATATCTACTTTATAATGTGATAATGGTATGATGTTGTGTAGAAAAAATACATTAATGTAGGTTTATATGTTAGTAAACTGTTAAGGCTGGATCAATTTATCAAGTAATCTTTTCAAATGACCATAAAGATGTGGTGGCTTGTTTCTCAAGACTTTCCCACCCTGTCTGCGGCACTTCCAAGACCATTGGTTCCTGCTTCAGTTGCAGATCTTTAAATACAAATATATAGATTTGTTTTTTTAAAGGCCAGGTAATGTCCTTAAAGAGAGAATCTTCTCATGGGATTATTTTCAAATATATGGAATATTTCCACCCTTGTCCTTTAAAACAACGGTTCCCAAACAAGCCATTGCATTACAGCATATGTGACGAGGGGCAAAAGTGAGAAGACAACTAAACTTTTTTCCCAGTAGACAAATGCATGCATGTTACAGTAATTAATTAACTGCTGCATTGATTTGTGTGCATAAGGCTTTTCCTACAATGACATGTAAATATGTTCTATGAATCTGATAAATCTGGGGACGATAATGAAAGCTAGCAAGATTCAGGTTGGCAAGATTTATCCAGACACCAAAACAACATGTAAAGAAGAGCAATGGCCATCAAGCACCAGTCAAATCTAAAATATGTTTTGTCATACTGTCTGGCTGCCAAGTTTACTGCCAGTATGTAAGAGACGTTTGTTAGTTTCCCCAATATTGTTACCAGTTGATGAAAATTCCTTCCTTCCAAAGTGACAAACAAAAGAAGGTTTGGGAAACACAGCTTTAAAATAAATATAAACCTACTGAGAGGCAGAAAGGAAGGAGAGATGAAGGATTGAGACAGTAGAAAGTAGACAGTAGAGGGATGGAGAGAGTGACAGCTAGATGATAGGGCTGCGCTGTAAGCGTTTCTCTCTGGCAGTGCTGAAAGTGTAGTGATTGTTTAGTGTGGAGCCGAATGAACAAAAGCAGCATGAATAGCCGGGGTTGATTCCGCCGGCTTGATTGACAAAACCCTGCCAATTGTGTTAGCGTGTCAGTGTGTGCTTTCCACCAGCGTCATCCTAAAGGCAAGAGAGGCTGTTGTCGTGGAAAAAACAAACTCTGACCTTCAGTGTTGTCACACCAGTACTCTGTAGCTAAAATTAGGTTAGGACTACCCCGTTTGTGAGGAGCAAAGAGAAATGAAATATCTCACTGTGGGAAGTGGAGTTTATTGCACATAGATGTTTAAACCCAGCCAAATTCTACTCACTCCACAACAAGTGTGGCCCTTTATGTTATGTGACAAAGGGATTGGTGCATGTATGTAGATTATATTTTATGTTAAGGTTTTTTATTTATTTTAGTTATATAAAGTTGCTATTTATTCTAGTTTTATTCTTATAGTTAACACAAGGTTGTAAAATGAAATGAAAGTTTGTAGTCCCTTTATGTAGTCCCGCGGTGCGCGCTGTAATTAGTTGATAGGCACCTGTTGGTGAGCCGTGGGTGTGTTGGCACGCTGCGTGTCCGTAAAGACAGCCCGGGGTCAGGGCGGCGTCTGGTTGCAGCGTAGCAGGTGGCGACCGCGGTTATGAGGAGAGCCCCATGAACCCGTTAGGAGTAGGCTAACTTAGTCGGGGAAACCCAGGTAGGGATCAGCTGCGTAGTTGGTGGGATTTGAACATGTTTTCTATTATCTTTTATACATACATGTGTACAAAATAATACAAATGCAAAAGCTGTATAGAGTTATGTTTTGTTTAGTTCGGGTTGCAGGTAGTGAGTCACTGCACTGGTGGTTTTCTTCTCCTTGTTTTGTTCTGTTCTGATGGTCTGGCTTAGTGCTCATCCTGCTGTGGGATAAACTTGCTGCTTGCCCATTGATTGTGAGCTCCCCTCGCGCTGGGTTAACGTGTCTGCTGGTCATTATCTTTACTGCATGTCAGCTAGTGTATTTTATGGGCTCATTGATCTCAGCCAACCTGTTTCTTTGTGCTTCACATTGTTTTAATATCTATTTTTTGATTGCTAAATGTTTAGATTTTAATATAACTGCTTTCCAGTCATACTTGCCTCCAGGGTGGTGGGGACCTGTTGTTTGTGGCTCCAAGGGGGGCCTCCACTATCTTCTAATTTGTATTTCACCTCCATTTATTTTATTTCACCTATTTAACCAAGAATGATAGAGCTGGAGACTGATGTAATGAATTTCTTGGGACGACTGGGTAGTAGGATTAGGGTAGTTTAGCTCTTAGGGTTTTCTGTATGTATGTAGGTCAGTAATTATACTGCATGTGCTTCATTTATTTGTAGTATTTACAGTGTATGTATATGTATATGTAGACAATGTGTTAATACTTCAAATATTTGCTTAGTGTTTGGGCCCCTATGTACAAGCTTCAGATAGCTTAAAAAAGTAAATCTGCATTATTTCTAATGATTGTACTTGCATTTTAATGTTTTGTGAAAAAACTAACCTGGACTGAACTAAACTAAACTGACCTTGGCATCATGCAGCGACAAAGACTAAAACTTAAACTAATAAAAACTAAACTGAAACTAAGCATTGTTAAGAAATAAAAAAATAAACTAAACCAGCAAACAAAACAAAAAGTCAAAACAAAATAAAAATAAAAACTAATGAAAAAACCCAAACTAGGTGTGGATCCATTGATGTGTTTTTAATAGTTTTTTGACAACAATGGACCTCTGTGGCACAATTGAAGAAGATATATCAGGCTTTGGAAACACACAATACTTGTTAGTAGGATACATTCATTGTTGGTCTTATTAAGCTTGGTGTATTGTAGATGTGTGAATTTCAACAGCAACAGTATTACACACTACATATATTTCATCACGACATACAGTATATAACGTGAAGTGATCTTAAAAGTGTGCAGTAATGTAGTGGATATTTAGATTATATTTGCATATTTACTTTAATCAGTCTGTTTCATTCTATCAACACAATGTGGGCTGGATTTACTAACACCCCGAATAAAGAGTACTAAGTTGCGTGTACATTGTAGAACCTGTTATGGGTGATTAACTAAGAATTATTGCGTAGATGACAACAGGTGCAAACACAATGGAGGTGGCAGTATTTAAATATGGGTTTTACGTGTTTTAATGGTTTCCGCCATGGAGAGTCGGGAGGGAAAGCAGCCACTGCGTAAAAACCTTGGTTTGTTTCATTCAGTCTGTCCAGAGTATGTGGAAATTGTATGTACCTGCCCATCCTGCCTAAGATTGCACTAAGTACTAGCAGAAACAGCTAAAGAATGCTGGAATGACCAGGACAGGGTGCGAACTACGGGGGAGCCAGGCAGAATAAGACTTGAGCTCCCCTAAAAACATGAATTGTGAAATTTTGGGGAGTCTCTAAGATATTGACAGTATTTCCATATTTCTGTATCATCATGGATCATGTGTAAAATCAGCTTCTTCACCCAGCTACAGGGAACGATCACCGACCGTCCGCACCGTGTCCAGTAGCTCCGAATAAATAAAATAAAATAAAATACTTTTTTTCCCATTGGATATAGAATAACTTTTATTATTTTTAATCTTCTTTCATTATGCCTGTATCTCCTTACAACGATAACAGCAGCCATCTCTGCGCAACACGGTTTGCACCTTCCTTTCATATATCAACATATTAAATACAGATGCTGTTGCACTCACATGAAATTGCTTGTAGGCTTGGTAAATCACATTGCGTGTAGTAAATAAATGTATTTGCACGTTACCCTCCCATTACTTTTCACAATAAAATTGAAACGCCCCAGATTTCATATTCTTTAAGGAAAAAGTACTAAATGAACAACAAGTGCTATCTTGCACTTTTGAAAGACGTCATTCTGTGTGCACACTGTTAGTAGATCAGCTTAAGTGTTAATTTGCTGGTGTTATCAAGTTTGCACACGTTTTTACTCACGCAAACTTTTAGTAAATCTGGCCCTATGTGTTTTGTGTTTCCCCGTGTCAGAGATGAGATACCTTCTCTTGAGGACAAACCTCTGTTAACCACTCTGGAAAGTGTCTGTGACCATTCCTGTTATCCATCAGTCCTGCCTCTATTTTAAGCCTCACATTATTCACGTCTTTGTTTCACTCTGTAAAGTGGAGGCACTCTCCGCTCTACATGCAGCTAATAAGTGGGAGAATGAAATTAGACCTTTTCTGAGCCTCTCTTTCATCCAGGGTCGCTTTTATACTATTAAAACGGGCCAAAATTGCCCTTTTGGTTGTTAAACCGTCTTTAGTGTTGCCGTGATCAGAATACAGATATAAATGTAGATGTAGATATACATAATATAGTGTGTTCTGGTCCTATGGCTTTTTCTTCTTGACAGTCCAGTGCCTGTCATGTCATAGAATCATGAGCTGTCAGATTTTAAACTTGAGTGAATTAAAGGCAGTCTCACTAAAACATGATGGTCCACATAGCCCTTCATCAGATTAAATGTGTTTCACCTCTTTATCTCCCCTCACTTTGAAAGGTTTGTTTCACAAAATTAGTGGTACTAGTAAGGCTGTTGCTTTTTCACAAGCAAAGTTGTAACTAAATTGAAGTAACATGTAATTTGTTTAAATTAAATCAAATCCAAGCCATGCAGTCTTAAAACACATTGGAGAATTAAAGTTCTCTTCATCTAGTTGCCTCCGCTGCCTTGATAGAGTGACAAGCTAATGTTACTACTGTACAAGGCAGTAAGTTAGCATTTTATTTAAGTCATCAGTGAATATGAAGTCAAACAAACTTTATCCATGGTTTTCCATCTATAGTGCTGTGTCCTGAATGCTTCCACACATTATGTCAGATGTTTTGGTCACTAAGTTTTTTTCCATTTTGCATTGGTGTATAGGACATCAATATGCTAGTTTTCTGCTGTTATGAAGAGTGCATTTGGTATATGTTGCAGTGAAAACAGTGTGTAGCGGTTGACTGGTTGAAGTAGCTTGCAAGCAACGCTTCATTAACTAGGTCATTTCTGCTGATTTTAAATGTAATTTAAAAATTTGAATTTATCTCCATTATATTAAAGTACAGAGATCCTGCTGTAGACGCAGAAACTCTGACATGCCAGCTGTGGCTTTTGGCATAATCCTTCCGTAAAATAAAGCAGTGTGAAAGCTGCTATGTAAACCGGCATTAGCCGGCGAGCTAACAGTCAGCCTTTCTGATGTTCACTGTGTTTTTACCCAACATCAGAAAGCTAGAACTTTATAAAACTCTTACAACTCCGACAACCACATTACGCATATCAACTATATTTTGTAGAAACCTGCATGGTGACGATAGAGAAGACAACAATCAATACACACATATCCTGTGTTGTCTCAGTGAGAAGTACAGTACTTACTGTATTGGAATCCTGAAAAGAATGAGAAAGAAAAAGTTAATTGGGGAATCTTATCTCGGAGAATATAAGCCCCATGCCCGCGAGCCTACCCTGCCCTCGCTGTTGCAGAGCGCAGCGGCTCACATTGTACTGTAGCTTATTTAAAGTTGATTAATGTGACACTGCACTCCGTTGGGTCCACAGCAACACCCCCGCCACGTGTGAGGTTGATTGGATGAGCGGTTCTTGACGTAATCGAAATACAAACAGACAGAGATTTCTGCCTTCATTAGAGAGATGATGGAGGTAGATATCTTAGAGAGAGACAGCCCAAGAAAGGAAGTTCATACCAACTGCAGTGCTATGCACTGGGAGTGTCACTTTTTAGTTTAAATATGAGCTCATTTTAAACATGGGGCAAAGTGTTCAGTATTCATTGATCTGTTGAGACAAATGAGGCAAATCAAAACAAAATGTTCTGCAAGTTTTAGGTGAGCCAGCCATTTAAGATTGTTCCTCTACCTGTTTCTACATCTTGCATTGTTGTCTTGAAAAAAGTAAATAATTCCAGCACATACAAATATAACCTTTTAGCAGCTTCAGCCTAACCTGTGTCTACTTTCCTAGCGGACATCTCCAGCATGTGTGATGTGGACGTGTCCTCTGAGCCCACCAGTCCCACCCTGTATGGTGAGTCTTCTGACAAGTACTACCATGTGGACCGGTGGCAGAAGCTCCGCACCGCCGTACGCAAACTGGAGTTCTGGGAAAACTTTACAGCTGAGCTTATTGGGAGTGGCTTCTTCTCCAAAGTCTATAAGGTATTGCTTTTGTCCTCCCCCTTCTTTGCCTTGTTGCTGGCCTACGTGTGAGCTGCATTCAAAGGTTGCTTTGTTGCAGCCACTAATTGGGACATTCTTGTCATTCCGTGATTGGCCCACCAGCTTTGGAGACCATGGAGGCGTAATACTCATCCTCAGCTGAGACCTTACATAACTCCTAATGTGACATCAGGGCTGGAGTGGAGCTACAGGAAGAGCTGATTTTCATATATTTAGGCTTTGTCCCTGATGAAATGAGGTAGAAAGAGGCCACAGGATGGATGAGGGATTGTGGATGTCAGAGCTTTGATGTGTCGACACTGAGTGAGATTGAGAAAGTTAGCTTTAGCTCTCTGATTTTGGACTGATGTTCAAATTTAATCAACATAGGAAACCCAAACAGTTTATTGATTACCTAAAAACGCTTTCAGAAGAAAAAAACTGTCACATTGTCTCCATCGGTTTGCCTCCCCATCACTACTGATACAACTACCACTGCTATTACTGCTTCTACCTCCACTGTTTCTGCTACTAACGGACACCAACGTTCTTCAGGTGATGCACAGCACCACTCGGAAGGTGATGGTGGTGAAGATCTACAAAAACGACGTGGACCAAGACAGCATCGTACGAGAGATCAGCCTGCTGCAGAAACTCTCCCACCCCAACATCGTCAGGTGACAGTCCACTCATGTCCCACTTCTTACTGAAATCTCTGTGGTTGCTCCAATGGGTTAAATTCTACCAAAGCAAAAGAAGCTGCATGAGGATTGCCCTCACAACACATTCAGTCTCTCTTCTCCGTCTGTACAGACTCCACACCCTCCCACACATCACATTCACACTTTAACGCCCCCCCTCCCCTACATCTCATCTCAACTTCACAATCTGTGGTTTGCTATGGCTACCATAGTTATAGAGAGTTTATTGGAAATACCTTTTTAACATACTATTACTTACTTATACTATATTATGTTGATAATGACTGAAACAAGACTTTAAAGTGCACATTCATCTAAATCCGTGCAACACTTTGAATTGTGATCAGTGTTTAAAAGATGAAAATATGCATTATGGACAATATAAATCCTAAATTCCTTTCCGTAATATTTCAAAATCTATTAGCAGACTCCTAAACTTTTTTGAGATGTGTAATCCATCACAGTCAACATTAAGTCTATATGGATTTTTGTCCATATAGACAACTGTTTTTAATCCATGTAGTAACATTATTGCTGCACAGTGATGCATCACTGCTGGACTCCATGGCTGCTGACACTATGGCATGTCAGGACAGACTTGACTCTGATGGATTGTACAACTAATGCAAGTTTCAAGAGCCATTTGATTTTCATGCCTCGTGAAAAATGATAACCTTTCAAAGCTCATAGTAGAGAACCCGATAATAACCATTTGTGCACCAAATACATTGAGAACCGACAGACAACGATGGTTATATTTAATTGATTTAATCAAAGTCACTGCTAGGGGCAATTCAGTAGTCTCTGGGTATTGTTATGGACATGCCTCTACTAAATTCTTTGGCCTCGTATAGTGAACATGTCAGAAGCACTTGCTTATTTACACGTCCAGCAGACACAGAGCAGCATTAGCATTCACTTGGAGTCATGTTTGTCCACCTGATCAAATAAGTCCAATACTCTCTATCATTTTAACTGTGTTTTAGTCTTCACCAACTCCTGAGTAAAGTATCATCACTACGTCTTTAGTCATTTGATCCATTGTTTGTATAAAACCTTTGATTAGAGAAACTTGAAAAATTCCATAAAAAATGTGTGTGTGTGTGTGTGTGTAGTGCAACCAAAAACTCATATAACTTGCCCGTACAGTATTGCTTACTATATTTAACATGACTCAAGCACAGCCTGACTGTGGCTGACAGTAAGAGCTGCAGCTGCAGTCAACACAAATGAAATGAAGTCTTGGTGCTATTTAACACTGACCCTGTCAGCTACAGCAGTTACATAAGGTGTGAGGCCAGGCAGACATAATGTTTGCCTAAGCAATCTTATTTTAGTCATTTAGCAAGGTCGCAGCGGTAAGGTTATCAGAGTGCAGCTTATCTGCTTAAAGTACAGCAGGCTGTGATGAAAGCAAGGTTCATACTGTTAGTACCTGGTACACACCAAACAGAGTGACCAGCTGTTTTAGGAAATTACCAAGCCTTTTTTTTAAATTGCATCTTCGTAACCAGTTTTTAAAGTTTTTCAGTGCTAGATGAAAAGTGAAGGTATTACCAAAAATTCATCCTGAGCACATGAAACATCAAAGTCATCAAATTTCATGGCAATCCATCAAGTAGTAGTTGAAATTAATTAAATATAGAGACTATATAATTATACATGATAGATTTACTTTGGGAACTAAACTAATAAGGAAATTGTAATAAACATATTTCCTCTTATTCTAGATATCTGGGAATATGTGTCAAAGAAGACAAACTCTATCCGATCTTAGAGGTGAGTCCCATTATTTCTTTCTTTTTTTTTGCACATTGTGAGTCATCGTTACTGTGTATGTTCACAGGCTGGCTTCCTTCTGCGTGTGGAAAAACACAACAAATTGCACTGATATGAGTTGATAATGAAATGGTGAGCGAGTTAAATCAGGCGTTTATTGTGTAACCAGACTGGATTTCATTGTTTCAGAGTAATGTCAGACTGCATTTGAGAGGAATTATACTTTCACATAATCTAACATTATCGTATTGTTCACCTGTATGAACTTCAAATTAGCATATGAAATTACTACAGCAAATGCATTGCTACTATTTTACTTCTAAATTTGAATGAATCTATATATTTGTTCTCATTTTATGAGTCTTTCATTTTGACACTATATCTCGTACACTGTATATGTTGGCTGTTTCAGTATGTAAATGGTGGATGTCTGGAGGAGCTTCTGGTCAGGAAAGACGTTCCCCTGTGCTGGAGAGAGAAGGTGGACCTGGCCTGTGATATAAGCAGAGGAATGATCTACCTGCACTACAAGAACATTTACCACAGAGACCTCAACTCAAAGGTAAGACCCTCCATCTGTGCCCCACCCTGCCCTGTTATTTAGCTGCTGCAACAGTTCTGTGTGTCCACAGGGATTTTCCAGCTGCTATCACCAGGGTGCGATTTGCCGGGTTGGATGCGTGGGATTTCCCCCTTTCTGGTTTATATATCCCTGCCTCTGCTGAATAATTTTTATCCCAAAATTTATTCAATGCTATATATCAATGCTACTTCTCTAGTGATGCAAATGATCACAAAACTCGGATTGATCCGTGGTTTTGTTAGGGTTACATTTATTTTAAAATGCGCTTCATTAGCTCTGACCCAGCTGGCTCTCTCTGTCTGTTGGTAATCACCACTGTGTCTTGCTTAATCTCACACCCACGGAACTATCTGATTGGTTAGAAGTCTAGAACAATAGCCTATCAACAGTCACGAGACATTTGCTCCGGTGAGCAGCGGAGCTGTGTGTCGAAGGGAAGGCTGCAGATAGAAAGACTAAAGCTGCAATGAACATCACAATCTGATGATCTGTTTCTTTGATGACGAACAGCCCAGTGTCCCTGTTACACCAGTGCACATGCCCGAACAAACAGCTACGGGGTTTCACAAAGTGACAATCTTGAAAGTGACGCCATTTAAATCAGTCGCTCTTCCCTCACCCACTCACTGCACCTCAGAGTTAAACACAGTTTGCATCTGTCTTTTCTATCTTTTCACTGCAACTATGCATCACAATATCACGTTATGTATTTACTACTTTAATAATTAACAATGGAAGAAGTGTTCTTTTTCTATAAATAACTTAGATAAACTTTGCAATCAATCCACAGTTCACCTGCGGGTGCGGCGAGGCGCACCCTGGCTATCACAGCTACCCCTGCAGAGACCTCACAGGAGATGCACTGTTAGTTAATACTTGTACGCCATAGCTCAACAGCTAAAATATCAGGGTCATAGTCAAAGAACTTCTTAGAGCTAAAATTCCCAAAACAAAGTGCACCATCAGAACCTTTACTCATCTGTGGTGTCCGGCCGGACCTTTGTTGCATGTCATTCCCATTCATCTCTTTCTCACCGCATTTCTTGTCATCTCTCTTCTGTCACTATCTAACTATCGAATAAATGCATAAAAATACCCACCCAAAAAATAATAAAAATAATCCAGTGGAGTCATGTCATATGTTATGATATTAATTCCCTTTTTTTTTTAGCATTTCCTTGTCGATAAAATTTTTAAAGTTTGTTTTATTTACAATATTAGGTTTTGATCAAGTTTATAACATCTTGAGACCTTTTATGGCAGACACACAGCAAATAATAAACATTAAAATTAAGAGTGAATATTTAAATGTAAATGAAAAATAAATAAAAAGAATAGGAAAATATGATTGATATGATAAACATAATTACATTATAGTATCACTTTGATAATAAATTAAACAGTCAATTACATAATATTTAGTTAGCATAACATTTCAAATATTTATTTCATGTATCCATATGCATATACATATACTCTGTGTAACTTGATGCCCAAGACGAATGACTGTGATTTCTTGATCCGAGATAGTTAGAGGGTGCCATTATGCTAATGATAGCTTTATCAGGATTTGGGTGCAAAATGTAGCTACTCAACATGTGAAGACCCATATGAGGTAGGAGCAAGCTAAAAAAATAAGTAAGTCATCAATAAGTCAGTAAATTTAACTTAAATACAGTTTTTGTGGTGCCCTGCATGAGGTGACAGATAAAGAAATTAAGCAGAGCACTTTGGGCACTGAATCACAAACCCGATTTTATGTATCAAAGTCTCTTTACAGTTGTTGGGTTGTATTCATAGACTGTATATAAGAAGTGGACGTAGTCATCGTCGTCACCCGTTGGTTTGTGGACTTCCGTTTTGAAGCCGATAGGGCGCCGCCATGTTGAGTTTTTGCCACAAGCCGCACCGGATGTGAACAACAGGCTTAAAACTAAATTTACTCACCAGAGAAAGTGAACAGCCAACTCCTAATAAGCTTTTTCAATGCTGCTGGTTAAATTTACACAGTGAGTCACTCTAGCCTGATTGACAGGTCGCCATGGTAACAACTTGTCAATCCTAGATAATCCCGCCCTGAAGCATACTCTGCTTTCTGGTCTATTTTTTTCTAAATGGGACCATAATTTTCTAAATGAACATCATGCTGTGTTGAAGAAAGCTTGAAACTGAGAGCATAAACTCATTAGGAAAGTGTTTACTGAGGTAATAAATCAGCTGAGAAGTAGGGTCTGCAGCTCTATATTCCCTTCCACTTAAAGGTCCAGCGTGTAATATTTAGGAGGATCTATTGACAGAAATACAATATAATATCCATAACTATGTTTTCAGTGGTGTATAAAGATCTTATATAATGAGCCGTTATGTTTTTATTATGTTTAGAATCTACATATTATTATATATGTATTATCTACATATACCGCGGGTCCTCTTATATGGACGTCGCCATGTTGCACTGCCATGTTTCTACAGTAGCCTGTTGGAATAATTAGAATCTTTTTTTTCCTTAAATCTTTATTGCAAAAAGAGAAATAAAGTGTACATGGGACATGAAGACGTATACAGAACTTTGATTCATGCAAAATCACATATTGTATATACATATTTTTCAAACATGTCATTTGTAGTATGGTCCATGTAGCGTGAATTAGATATCTGTGTGTTGTTTATACGCTTTGATAATGCTAATCCAACACATCTTTGTAGTAGCGTCCATGTTGATTCGACATTCTGACTTAAGAGCACATGAACACACACTGAAGTCAGAAGAATGACTTCACAACACGGGAAATTAGACCATCCAAGGAGCATCTGAATGTACCGTGAGCCTCTGGCTGCAATTTGAAACCCTCAACACTAGATGCCACTAAAACGTACACACTGAAACTTTAAGATAAATGCCATAAATGGCAGATCTAAAACATCACATCCAGATGTAAAGCAACCTCACCTGTTTTTTGCATCTGCATACATGCTGAGTACATGCAGAGTTTATGTAGAAGGTAGAAGGTAGGTTTATTTGTCACATTACAACAGGTTGTAAAGTGAAATTAAGTTTGTAACTCCCTTCTGCTACATAGCAGACAATATACAGTTATACAAAAGCAGCCATAAATGGTAGACAGAAATAAACTGTATTCAGCAGAGCAATGCTGAGGAGGAATTTGAGTTTAGAAGTGTGGTAAACATAGACTTAGAAATCCACAAGGCCCAAGAGAAGAAAAAACAGGTCTCTGGCCTGAGTCCCTCCCAGGACATGTTTTTTCCCCCACAAATGTAATTTGCGGTTTGTTTTTAGTCCCCAAATTCTTTGGGCTTGTCCCATAATAAAATCAAATGAGTGCCAGAGTGTACACAGTCAAATTAGACAAAGTGTATTAGACAAAGAAAAAGTATTACACTTCTCTACAGCAACACAGTTACCTGATACAGGGTGTATGGGTGTGGTAAACCTCAACCATCAGACAAAATAAATTGGTGATGTCAAAAGTCCAATACACATTATTATATTTTATGTTTATGATTCCTTTTTTCATGATGAAACTGTTTGTTCCACCTTCCTTCATGTAATTATAACTGCCCCTTAACTTATATGTAATTTGTTCCTGGTTTAAATTTTCCTCATTATTTCTTACCATAACCTCAATTTAGTTTTAAACCTGCAGTGCATAACTTTTGTTTCCACTTAAGGCAGTGAGAGTTTGAGAAAACATTGTCTCTGTTTTTCCACCATACTCCTAGCTGCTGACATAACCTACTATGTCACTCTGGTTGAATTCAAGTGGATTTATTGGCAAGGGTGCAAACAATACAACATTGCCAAAGCATATCAACATAAACTATACAATCGTAATAAACAACTAACAGTTTTCAATAGTAAACATTCTCTCCCATGGACCTCGCAATGATGGATTGCGGAGCTCTCTACATTTTGTTCCACCTTCAGTTCTGGAAAACCAGTCATTGCTGGTTGACTTAAAATGCATCACTACCGCACAAGAGTGGGAATGTTGCTACAGACGCCAGTTAAAAACACAGCATTGAGTAAACTTGTTGGGCAAAGGCTTAAATGTAACAAAATACTGATCTATTTTCTGACCCCTGCCTAATATCATACTCAGAGGTCCTAGAGTGCCTTTAAACAAGGAGCGTGTTTTGTGCACACTTAAGTACATTAACATTTATTTGGAATTATGTTTTTGGTACCACGTGGTAAGTTTTAAGTCCAAACTTTACTCTCCTTCAGTTCCGTATTTGGTCTCTACCAACTCCTGATGGAAATATATAGCTCTTCAGCTGCTAAATGCTCCACTATGCTAGCCTCTTACAGTGTCAGTCTGATGTACTGTACTGGGCAGTTAGCGTACAGCGGGGTTTTTTTGCCTGTTGCAGCTGAAATTGATGCTATAAAGTTGTGGGCCAGACAAACAAACAATGACTAAACAATGAGCTGAAACTCAAAGATCTGTAGAGCCAATTGTCATTACCGCTGTATCACATAGTCACATTGTATACATATATATAAATTATAGCCACTTTAATTTCTCTTCGCTTTAATCCTCTCTAAATTATTGATGTCTCTCCAGAAACTGGATATTATTTGCTGATAGTAGTAGATAGTAAAGCATATTTATAGTGCATCTTCGTCCCATCTTTATTTAGCTTTGTTCATAGTTTTTCCAAAGACATTGAATAAGTGTAAGTGGATCGTTAATCAACTTCCCTCTAAATTTAAAATTGTGTAAACAGTTTCTAATATTGAGATATGTTAAAAAGAATGTAAGTGTGGTAGTCCATATTTACTACAGTCCCTTAAAGCCAACTTTTAAATCAGTTGAAAATGTTTTTAAAGAGCATATTTAAATTCTTTTGAGACCTGTTTTGAAAGACCTGCGATGGATTGGCGACCTGTCCACGGTGTACCCCACCTTTCGCTTGATGTCAGCTGGGATTGCCTCCAGCCCCCTGCAACTGTGGGCAGGATAAGCGGTTGACGATGGGTGGATGGACCTATTTTGAAAGCATTTCAACAGTGATTTGGAGTAAAATCTGGGTCCTTGCTTATTTCTCTTGAAATAGATTTTTCTTTCTTTCTTTCTTTTTTCATTCACATTCTCATGCGTGGGTACGCCTGTATGTCTGTGAATCCCCTGGTTGCTAGGCTTCACAAAAGAAATAGTCAGTAATGCAAAGTGACAAAGAACTTGACAGTCACTCTATTGTTAATTGATTGTTGCTAACATGGTGCTGTTGCTACACGTAAAACTTGTTGACACTGAAATACACACAGGATTTGTCTGAGAATGGGGGCCTCTTCCTCTGCACCAAACCCTCTCACCACCCACGTCACCCTGAGGCAACTCATTTGGCTCTGTCCCAATTCACTTTATTCACACAGCTGCCGTAGTTGATTTACGTCACACTCTGGCTACACAACCTGGATTGATCCACACATAATTAATTCATTAATTGAAAGGATTTATTGAAAGGATAGCCCCCTAATGAATCAAATGGCACTGTGGTAGAAAGAGTGGTTGAAGGGTTAGGGCATCTCCATAGTCCAATGGAGACAGTATGGTGGATTGTATAATGGTTTTTAATAAGAATTTCAATTTTTTTATGACGATGTTAAACGTGGGTTTTGTAGCACAATATGCAGTTTTGTCAATTTTTTTAGTACTTAGATCTCCATTTAGAGCATGGATAAGTTTGGGAACATCACTGCACTATTGTGAAATGCACACATTTTTGGAACAAGCTTTAAATGAAACAGAAAGGCCTGGTTTGTAGTTGACACACAAGATGGTATCATCCACATAAAATTGAAATTAAAGTTCTGATATAATATTATTTATGTAGAGAGAAAATCAAATGACCATGTCTAATGTAAAATGGGTTGTTCATGCAGAGCCAGTGGGTGTCTCACTCTCAAAAGGGTCAGAGTTGGCAACCATAGATAAGGCCCAAGCAGTTGAATAAGTACTTACTACCTGAAACAAGTTTTATTCATTGTAGCCTTAACAAGGCTAAGAGTCTACAGTAGAGGTCTTCACTGGTCCACCTGAACCCTAGGTATGTGTCAGGCTGCTAACATTGCATTAGTTAAGACACAGATATTATTTTGAAAACTAGTAAATTAATGTTAACCTGGTAGTAGCAGTCATCTGCGAAATCAGCGCTGGGTCTGCGTCTCCCGGCTGGGAGGTCTGACATTGCTTGGTTCTTCATAAGTCCGGGTCCCAACTTTCACGTAATAGACTTACGTTCGGATCCAACATATCTCAGCTCTGCATGGGACACTGACCCAGTAAAGTCTAAAGACAAATTAAAATTTTGACTTGATGATGGTAAATCCTAAAATATTCAGATTAAAAGAAAACTTAATTTCAGGCTTCTTGAGGGCTTAATGTTGGGGTCCTGGCTCACAACACTACAAAGTGTCCAAAAATCATTCAATCATCACTACTCCCTACTCCCTATCTAGGGAGTCCTATGTAGAGGACTATAAAGTGAGCTCACTGGCAAACTTAAAACAACACTTTCAGACACAACTCATGTCATTCTCTCTGTGCCGTTAATTACGTCATTGCTGTCGCACAATTAAAACATGCAAGATCAACGCCAGCCGGTGGACCATCCATAATAAATAACTTGTTGAAATAAATACATGATATTATACTGAGCGTATCTTCCCAAATTAAGAAATACAATGTCCTTTGTGGCCATTTGTGTTGCAATATGCTGCTCTCATCATATTATTATTAGATAATGAATTAATTATACACATTATCTTTGTGCCACAACTCTAGGATTTGTCTAGGAACAACAAACTATACTCCATAATAATAATAAAACATATAAAACAGCTTTTAGAGCTTTGTGGAAATGGCACCCAATAATTATAATTTTTTCTTTGTTCTCATTCAAATATTTCGGATTAGAAGGAGAAACAGAATTGCAAGACAGAGTAAACTGAGGCATGCTGCTCTCAAATCGTAAGTGAAAAGATGAAGATGATGCTTCACCTTTATGTTTATATTTACAATAGATATACCATAAAACTTAAATTAATAGCCGAGTCCCAAATAGCTGCCTATCCCGTTAACTGGCCTGGTGTGGAAACACATTTTGACAAATAAACGCAGGTTATTAATTATTAAACGCCTGGTCTGTTTTTTATAGAAGTTCTTTCAATGTATAAAACCTTAAACCTTAAACCTCCGGGTCACCTGCTTTAGTTGCTTAGATCGCTAATACATAAATTAATGTTTAAACATATGATCAATATGTCAGTATGGACATGCTGCACAAGTTGTGAATCCTGTCATGTGAAGTGCATCGCTCTCTGTCACCTAACTTCTGCCACACTTTTCTCATCCTGCACCCTGTTGTTTTCCTTTCGTTGCTGCCTTCAAAATAAAAGTGCATAAAGCCTAGTTCACACTACACGATTTTAAGCCTGATTTGCCAGAGCTTGGTGACCGTCGGGCTGCGATCAGGGGTAAATCAGTGATCGATCGGCGGTCGCCATTCGCTATGTGTGAACTACTCAAGATATCTAGCATGCCACATATCTGAAAGAGTCGGCTGATTCGACATCCACATCCAGCCAATTAGAGCAGGCAGCTACTTTTTCTCTGCAAAACACTTTTTACTCACCTCCAGCTCTCTCTGTAGCACAGAGTGTAGCTAATCGATTCTTTCTCCCATAGTTTTTGTCTTAATAACAAACAACAGCTTTCTCGTGTGTAGGTTTGCGTCATTTCCCGTTTCACATTTCACATGTGTTTTGTTGACAAAACGTGGCTTTGAGACCAGCGTCGGGTGACACAGCCGCTGTCAGCTCGCATAGTGTGTGACCCCCTGTCATCGATCAGTCACGTAGTGTGAACGCCACAACGACTTCAAGACTCCCGTCACAAGACGGAAAGTCGTGTAGTCTACACGAGCCTTAAGCTGTGTGTCGGAGCTAGATCAAATGAATGACGTGTATTTGATATTATTGGATAATTTTTATAAGTAACTGTTTGAAATAAATAAACTGTTTCATAGGAGCCTATTTCAGCTTTGTGCAAAGGGAATTAAAGGCCTGTCCCATATATAGACAGGGTCAATTCAGTGATTTTAGCAAATAAAAGCCCGGGCTATTAATGTTAAGTTTTACGGCATACACACATAATTTCTGAATTCACTCTCAAAGTCAGACTACACCGCCCTCCTGAGGAAACTTCACATCACATACAGTAAACTTTTACAACAGAGTGTGATTGTATTGTCACATAGCTTCTTCTCACATATTTAATTTAATGACACTGTGTTATCAGTTTAAATCTCTTTATTTACAGTGTGAACAACCCTCTCAGTATTGGGCACTTAACCACAAAGTGCCTGCCTTGGCCTTATATTTTGATGGCCAAAGTGACCTGCGATTTCAGACTTGCAGTAGCCCATCTCTTTGACATCCTGCACTTTCCATTTGACCATGGCTGGGGTCATGACCTAGAGGTTCTAGTGTTCCTGTTTCGGCTGGCAAGTGCGACTTCTTGAGAGTGTTTGACATCCCACATTTCCACATAAATAATATCCTTCACAGGGTCGCAGACAAAATAATGAGGTTCCAGAACAGAGCTTTGAACACTTAGCTGGATCAGCACCATTCGTCAGGGTTGTGGGCAGTATTGATGGCTGTCATGTAAGAATCAAGCCCAGAAGTACAGATCCTCAGTGGTACTTCAGCAGAAAATTGTTTTATTCTGTTCAAATGCAAGGAGTGTGGCTCAGTCCATGATGCCAGAGTTCTTAAAAACAGCTCTTATATGTTCAATGACTGTAGACACTGCAAGGCTATTGTATTCTGGGATGGTGGGGATCTTTGTCATGACCCATCACATTCATAACACCTTACAGGGACCCAGTAAAGAGTGCAGATGCAGTAAGGTTCAACAGGCACCATGCAAAGGCCCATTCTGTGGTTGAAAGGGAATTTGGCATTATGAAGACCAGGGGGCGATCAATATTTTTCAAGGCTCTGGAAGTGCACCCTGCATTTGTAGTGAAGGTCATTGCTTGTTGTGCCATTTTGCACGTCTGCATCAGAGATGGAGACACACTTGAGCCTGTGGAAGAGGCACTGGGGCCAGGTGACAGAGGTGGTCAGCTGTGTTCAGGGCTGGACTGTTATCATACTTGTAAAGTTTGGTACAGATTTGAGCATGTACACTGAAGTTACAACAACTTCCGGTTTCATGGTGATGCCACGCCACGGACAGGCCCTTTGACGAAAACTCACAGATAGCACAACTTTTTATCGTCAATGCCTTTAGATAAATCTATATACCAACGGTTCATCATGCTGTTGCCTTTTTGAAGGTGGCCCTGGCTCCTTTGACCCTGATAAACTCCCTGGCACTGGAGCCTGACTCTCTGGCTCATATGGCAATGAATCAAGGGATGCTGATTCGGAAAAGGAAGGCTTCTCCCTGCAGGCTGAGGCAATGAGGTGTGGAGGCTGAATAGATGCCCTGCAACTCATTGCCTCATCCATGAGAGAGAACCTCTTCCATTTTGCAGCAGTGGTCTCCTGAGTTCCTGCACACATTGCAAAAATTCAGACAGCACTACAAAATGGCATAGTGGATTATATGTGAGTAGTGAGTTATTTCGGACAAAGCCTGCACCTCTGAAATACAAGCTGAGCTGCTGCTGTCAGCCCTGAAACCTCCCAGCAGTTACTGTTCGCCTTCCATCCTCAACTTCTTTCCGAAGCTTAAGAATCCCGGCTGCCTCTTTGTTAAAGGGTCCTCCTGCAAAGACGAAGGTCCAGTTCAAACAGCAGACAAAGTTAGCGGATAGTTGTTAAAGAAAGTCAAACAACTGGCAGGTGAAGAGCCAAGGCTAAAAGGAGATTAAATGTTGGACTTAAATGCTAATGTTGTCATGTGTTTCAAACAAGCAATTAATGCACCTGGACAACATGAAGTACATGAATGCAAACATTAGCTACAAATGGGCAAACAACCATTTACATTTACAGAATTCTCATCATAAAAATAGAAGTTTGTACTTTGTTTATTTTAAAGACCAAGTCAGATTTATCCCAGCCTAAACGATGGGAGAACACTGTTTAACACATTATATCTGGGAGTAGAAAGTTTAACTCGGATTAAGTCATCCAGTTAATTGGCTGGAAATGTCAGGCTTCTGACGCCAGTGTTTTAGGATGTCCAAAAGGCAAATTACATTCCAAAGCCCGCTCAACCAATGCACTCATTGTGAATACGCCTCAGTAATTCTGCAAGTTAACTTGACTCAGAGTTTAGGCTCCCAGAAAAGTTGACATCCCTTTTAATTTGTGCTTACAAGATGCTTTTTTCCCCCTCTGTACCTACTAAAGCTTTCCATTTTTGCTCCCTAAACTGTTGATTTCCTTGGAAGAGAGGGCCAGGGCTAAATTTAGAGGTGAAGTCTGGGACTGAAGTTTTTCCCAGGAGAGCCTCGTAATGACAGGCTACTGGATGGAAAAAGCATCCGGCACAATGGGAGCCAGATGCTGAGACGTCAATTTCACACACATCCAGTCATACACACACCCACACCCACACAGACCCTTACAAACAGAAATGGAAACTCACTAGATATATACATGCAAGCACACAAATTGCATATACATATTTGCATTTTCTATCAGGCACATTTGCTTTGTACAGTCACCAACCCACCCCTTAGACATACAGATTTGTACACATGCATCAACATCACACATTCATTACACACACTACATATACACACACTTCATGCCACCCACTGTTGTTATGCAACTACAGCTCTCCCACTGTCTGCCTCTCATCACACCTCCAGTTCCCAGCCTTTAAAATTAATGAACAATGATTTGTCTTTTTCCACTTTTTATTAAATCATCCAGTCAGTGTGATGGAGCCTATCTGCTACAGCACCACACAGGCAGTCACACAGAGTCTGTTGTGTACCGAGTCTCTTCACATGGGGTCCGGGGTGAATTATTTAGTGAGCTGGAAAGGTGCTGACAACAGATCTTATTGAGTCTATTGATAAGTGGAGAGACTAAGAGAGACTGTTTGTCTGGCAGCTGAATGTTCTCTTTCCAGGGAACACATGCTTACTCAATGGAAGCATATTCAAAGATCAAGACTTTTTTAAATGAAAGACAAAGTAGACAAAAGAAACTGTTGACGCCGCCTGCTTCTTTGGAGATCAATGTTACACTTCCCTCTGCTGGCAGAATATCACATTGCAGTTGTATTAACTTGTGTTACTATTATTCTTATTCTTGTATTCTGTTTGTTTCTCAAAGAACTGCCTGATCCGGGTGACATCTCGGGGTCGGGAGGCCCTGGTGACTGACTTCGGCCTGGCCAGGGAAGTGGTGGAGCTGCCAGTCAAAGACCCTGGCAGGAAGCTCTCACTAGTGGGCTCAGCCTTTTGGATGGCCCCAGAGATGCTCAGAGGGGAGCCATATGACCGCAAGGTAACAAAGTGCTGTTTATACCATATACACTCCTGTTTCTACTACACATAGTGCTTTTTAGCTGGAAACAGAAGGATTTAAGCTCACATAATTTGTTGCAAACTTTGAAAACATGGGAGTTAGAGTTGTACTACTATACTAAATGTACTTCTATTGTAATTTTAAATAAAATGCATATACAGCATTGCTTTCAAATAGTCATGTAAGCAGGTATCAGTCTCAGAATATAATAATTATTTTCATTAATTTATCTATGAATGGTTTGGTCTTTAAGATGTTAAGAAATTGTGAAAAATACCTGTTTTACAAAGCCCAAGGTGGTATCTCAGAGCTTTTTTTTTTTGACCAAAACCCAAAATATCAATTCACTATCACATAGGATAGAGAAAAGCAGAAAACCCTCACGAGTCAGAAGCTTTGTAATGTTTGGTGCTTCAAAAATGATTAATCGATTATGAAAGTCGTTGCTCATTTAATCAATTTACACATTTTGTCAGCTCTGTCTGATGCTCTGGTATATTATTCTTTTAAAAGTATAGTTTTGGGCAGTTTATTGCTTTTAAAAAACACTAATACGTTTGGGATTTGTTTGCTATCAGCCGAAATGATTGCATCACATTTTACTTGTTCCAGGTGGATGTATTCTCCTTTGGCATTGTGCTCTGTGAAATCCTGGCCAGGATCCCTGCAGACCCAGAGATACTACCCAGAACACAGGTAGAGCTCAATAAGAAACCCATTGTCACATAAGGCTGTTCCCAAAGGGAGAACAATCATATACAAGCACAATCTTGAAATGGATTTCGTATCGGTGGTTGGAAATATATTTACCTGACACTAAGGTTGCACTGTTTATATTAAATTAATTGTTTTGCATAGAGAATGTCAGACACTCCTCATCACAGTTCTCCAGACCTCATGGTGATGTGAAGTACTTGCTACAGTTCAAAACCTAAATAATCATATAGCATAGAGGAAAAAAGCAAATTGTCAAATTTTAGAAGCTGTAACCATGAGTATTTTCATTTTTGATTGATGATAAAATACTTATGAATACTCAAAACGTCGTTCACTAGGCTTATTCCAAAGTTCAAATATATGCTCTACAAGACATCTAAAGGTCTCGTATTAACACCATGAATCTTGTTGGTCTATTCAGTACACACACAAAAATGTAAAAATTATTATTTGTGGTTTTAGGGGGAGTGAGAACAGACTCAAAGTCAACTTGCCGGCCATTACAACCAATTTTGCTTGTGCACAGGTTAAGGCAACAAGGTTCAATGTGTTAATACAGCAAGTGAGCTTTGGGGTGAGCCGGGCTAGCTGTTTCCAGCCATTATGCTAAGCTTAGCATAGAGTACTTAACCCATATTGCTTGATTATTACTTGATTTAAGGACATGGATAAAGTAAAATGTATGATTATTCAATATTGGCATGAAGTATCAGCCATTAGCAGTTTTAATGTAAAGTATTGACCTAAAAAAAACCTGAGTCAGTGTGAGTCAGTTAGTGAAACGCTATCTTATGTATCATGTATGAGCCAACACAAATTAGTGTTCCTCTTCCAAACAGCATGTGAATAGCAACATATGTTATGTTAATATGTGTTGTTATCAAGTTATCCCAAGGTGTGAAAAAGATAAACGTTCATTGTTCCAGTTATAGTAAATGGATTTGTTGCACATGACACGTCTTTGGTAAGTGTAGTGAATGTGTATAATAGTGTGCCCATTCTGCAGTGACTGTTGATGTTAATATATTTCAGGACTATGGTCTGGATGTGAATGCATTCAGGGAGCTGGTGATTGGCTGTCCTCAGCGTCTCCTGGAGTTGGCAGCCAGCTGCTGTATGGTAGGTAGATGGAAGAGTGTACATATAAAAATACAGTAGTAATTCAAGAACATGGTTACAAAATGAATCATGAATTAAAAGTTCAATTTCTTTTGTGAATCATGTCAATAGTAGTCATAATGTTTCTTTACCTACACTGTGTTACATGATCATTTAATATTTCATTGAATTAGCATTATGTGTTGTCATTAGGATTGCCTCAAAACATTTTGAGTACATTATAATTTCATAAAACACTATTTTGACATTAGAGAATACATTAGCTTAGAATTGTAGTTTTAAATGTGAGGTTGTATAAAGTTTGAGTCTCAAACCCGAAAAATGATAACTGATTAATAAGGGTTTTTTTTCAAACTTGGGAAAGCTCCTTCCTGAACCTCAGAAGACATCTCAGGTGTACTACTCATGACAAGTAGCTCTTAAGATGAAGGCCACTTATGTGTGGCTGTTGCACATTCCATTAAAAGAAAACCATACAGATATTGTTTAATGTTTATCTGGTTAATATATATCCTGTGTTCCATCTCACAAATTTGTTAAAGCCAGGTCTGAGTGTAAATTACATATTACAGTAGCTTTTATAATCATAATAATAATGAGGATAATCCGATTCTGCTTATCATGCTAATGTGTGATTCACCACTTAGAAACAAAGAGGGGTTTTGTATATCAGGCCTGTCTGCATCATATATAAGGCACCCAATGACCTACAGGGATAAACTCCTAAAACCTGTAATGAATGATCTCCAGGAGGGAACATCCTAGGACTCTAAGTTAATTGTTCATATATGAAGTTAATTTGTTAACTTAGGTTCGGGAGCTGTTCTAGGTACCGTCTGGGGGGCTTGATATAAGCTTGGGCGAAAACACTTCTGAGACAGAACCCCCACACTGAGTCTCTATGCCCGGTCTCCCATACACCCTCTCAGACCAGCCTATCAGACGACTTCCTTCTTCCACCATCACCATTCCCCTCTACATGCATTAATCCATCCTCCATAATCCATGCATTCCATATTCGCATGTACCTCTAAATCACACATTGTTGTGCCGTGGTCCTTGCTAGTGAAACATCTAGAGATATCATCATTATATGCACAAATAATGATTTTATGGAAAGTGCAAACATAAAACAAATCAAAAGGAACAAAATATTTCTTAGAGACTATACATTTGTGTTCATTTGTGGGTCCCCCGGAGGACACAGGGTATATTTCACACAGTGTAATTGTTTAAACTACCCACCTGTGTATGAAGTGTATATCAACTGACAGTACCACTGCATTGGCAAGTTGCAACATTAAAATCCTCCTTAGACATGAATGCAACAATGTTAACAACTGATTAAAGTAACAATATAATAATAGTTGAAATAGTAAAAGTAATTTTTATTTCTTAAGTAAGAGTTTGAATGCAGGGAAGTACTTTCACATTGTGGTATTGCTACTTTTACTTAAGTAAAAAATCTGAATACTACTGCCACCACTGAGTGATACCAATGAAATATTGATCAATAAGTCAAGCCCCCAGAAGTAGACATAGCCTCACAGAGCCACTCTCTTCTCCTCTGATCTAAGCTGGAGTCCTTCCGACGGCCAGCGTTCACAGAGTTGCTGGATGAGTTGGGAGAAGTTGCTGAGAGTCTGGAGCCGCCACCAAAATCTGATCTGACCACGAGCTGAGTCTCCCGTCATCCAGCAACAGGACCGGAGTGTCTGGGATTATTCGCCAATGTCTGAACAGGACTACACATGACCATGGCTGAACTTGTCTTAATTGAGGTGGTGCAGATATACTAGATGTGTTTTTGGAGAGCAGTGGAAATTTTCCTGACTTCTCATTGGACACTTTACTTTGACACACTTGTGTACAGATGAAGTTTGACTCGTAGGAGTGAATATACAGTATGGTCTGTTTTGTTTTTTTTGTTTTTTTTTTTTTGCAGCACGTCTTTCTTGACTGAAAGGTCTTATCCCCATTTCCTGTTCTTTGTGTGTGGTTTGTTTGTAACTGACGATACAGATGATCAAGTCTGTTGATGTATTTTCGGCCTCTTCTATCTGCTCACCCATCCCTTTTGATTCTGCAGGCCTGGAATCTGTTTCAGCGCTTCTCCAACAGGAAATTGCATTTGACTGAGCAAGAATGGTCTGCCCTCTAACAAACAGATCTCCGGATATCATTTCCTATAAGATGGGACACAAAACCAGTTTTGAAAGCAGAACAGTCATTGTTTCACATAACAGATACATGACTAATACATCAGGAGTTTAAGAGATTTTAAGTTGACATAAGAATTGTCAGGCATGCATGTTCGAGTTTGCAGTCATATTAAATAAAGTTGCTCTCATTTTAAGCTATTTATTATTTCCATAAAATTATATTTTTCTTGATTAACGCTGAAAACCTTCAACATATCAGCATTTTCAGAAACAAAGAAAACATTTATTCAGTATAATGACTTTGCATTTTTTAGTTTTCAGTGATGTGAATTTAATGTCCAAATCTCTTTTTGCTTTGTTCTGTTTTGTTGTTATTTTAATAAGGTAGTGAGTGTGTAAATATTTAAGCTTTTCTGTTTTGCTCACATTCTTTTGTAATTCTGCCACCTTCTGGAGGATTGAAAGCTCCACATTCTTTTACGTTGGCCGGCATTTACTACTTTCTGGTCTGTGTGTGGTCTCAGTGATTTCTCAGGCAGCTACAACAACTCTCATAAAAGCCACACTTGGTTTCTGTCCTTAAATTTATTCTGCCTTTTTTTTAAAGGAAACAGTTCTGTAACAGTAAGTTAGATCTCAAACTTCAGAGATACTGGTTTAGTTGTCTTGCACATACATGCAAGTGATAAAACGGTGAAAAAAAGAATAATCAAATACAGGTGAACGCAACAGAGAGATGGAGATGCCTGAAAATTCAACATGCTTTTTAGGCTCAGTGATTGTATGAAGATAAATCTGCTTTTCAGAAGTTGCTGTTTCAGTTTTCACATTCATCATGAAAAACTAATGGAACCTTTTTCATTTAATCAGCTTACATACATTTTGAAAAATAAAGTTTCAGTTCTATTTCATATAAATATCTGTGTAATTTATTATGAGCCTTTCTTCGTTCAGTTATCTGACATCAATAATAAAGCTGTGTATAAATAGCATTGTAAAAAGCTCATTTTGGAGTTGATTTATGTAATGCTTCTCTGTTTGCACACTTCAATAGAATTAAACACAGGAGCTCCATTGGTCCCCCCTTGACCCCTACAACTAGTGGTCACAATCTGACCAGGAGATGTTATTATCAGACTATAATGATGTTGCACTTATTTTCAACTGTAAAAAAATAAATGTTATTATTAATATTATTTACATTATTTTGCATAGTTGATAGGTAAGAACCTGTGGGGGCAAACCAAATAGTGACATGCTTACTGTTCTTTTATCCAATAAGAACATTAGTGATGTATTAATGAGCAAATGCTATTTCTGCTCCACAAATTAGCCTCATTATGGTCAGCCATGGGAACACCTGCTGAACACTGAGGCCAGAACCAACACTTATCCGCTCTAACCCAGACTCCATCCATCATGTCTGGAAGTATTCCAGCTTTGGACTCTGCTGGATAATAGACAACAACAACTCTTAAAGGTCCAGTGTGTAACATTTAGGAGCATCTTAATGGGAGTGGAGTACTTGAGAGACGAAGGAATAATCTATTGCGTTTGGGTGATTCAGGAGCCAAGCAGCACCAAAATGCCATGCCATGACCGATAAAGGGTCACTGAAAAACATGCACAAAATGACCAAGCTAACATGCAGATGATGTTTGCCATGTTCATCAGTGTGCTAATATTTGTTATTCACCACTGAACATGCAGTATGTAGCAGAGAGGGGTAGGAGAGTGTCAGAGTGGGCCTCTTGCTTTTGGGTTGAAGGGGAATGACAAATATTTCATGCATGGAGGAGAACAGAGGAGTGGGAAGTTTAGAGAGAATAAGAAAGTTTGCTGAATTTATCCAGTTTTGAGGCATCCTGGCCTTGGAGTGAAATTAAAGTGCATATAGAAGTGCTGGAGAAGCAGTGGTACCAAGAGCTGGCCAGACTTTGTGAACTTAAAGAGCAACAAAGGACTGTTGGAAACTGTGCTGAACCCTGGAGTGGGTGGGGACAACCATGTTAACATGCTCTTCAACCTGCTCGGTTACAGCCTGGAGCTTCCTTGTCCTGGTGGAAGTCTTCCTCCTTTTAACTCTCATGGCTACTCTATCCTCCTGCCCAGCTATAGGCAGGACTTTACCTTCTGCCCCATTTCAACTGAACTACACACATCCACACACACCTACACCCGTATTCCCCTCTCAATGGAACTCAGTTAAACTGGACTAACCCCACACACCTACACACTCGCCTCTCTCACACCAGAACTCAAGGAACTGAACTGGACTGCTACCTTTTGAGTTCAATGGACTTAACTGCCTGATTTCCCCCGAAACACACACACACACATCTGAACACCCACACATCCACACACACCACTCAACCCCCTCCTCCTCAAGTTGGAGGACTTGTCAGCTTTCTTTATCATTTGAATTGTGGACAGTTAATTTTGGGTATATGCATGATATATTTTGAAAAGTTCTTTATTGCTTTAAGGGAAATGTAAGATTTTGTGTTTGTATACTAACCATATGGTGGATTATTGTTTGACTTTGAATACAATACGATTTATTTGGAGTGATTGAATAAGTGTTTGGTGGCTTTCTTTTATTGGTGTATGTTTGTAGCGAAGGTAGCTGGTTATCTAATATCCTACTAATCGATCAGGGGATCACCAGAGTTAGAAAGATTCATCATCTGGGGACCATGAATGTAGGCACAAAATTTCTAGTCAATCCATTCAGTGCTTGTCAGGCTGGCCCAAAGATGTGGACCGACCAAACAACCGGCTGACATCCCCAGAGCCACGCTGCCAGCATGGCATAAGGTTTAGCCCTCCTCTCCAATAATTTTTGCACAGTCCCTTAACAGATATTGGACTTTAGTGGTGCAAATTCCTTAACAATTAAAATACCAAAGACCAAATACACAGTCAACCTGTTTATTTAGGGCTCCTTTGGTTCTGGTGCCCCATACAGTTTCTTGCTTTGCCTGGTATGTTATCCAGTCATGACAAAGTCTATTAGAGCCATTAAGATGTGTGTTCAGGTTTATCTATAAAGTAAATTTCATCAATATCATTTGAACCATATTCGTTTACTCTTAAATATTTTGTAAGTTGGGATCTAAGAAACATCTGTTGCAGTGGCTGTGGGCAAACTGCTTTCATGTCTAGTTTCTGGAGCACTTCGTACCTTGCTGGGAGCTGTTGACTATGTTAATTACACGTCTTTGAAGCAAAGCTTTTTAGCATATCAGTGTAGAAACATAATGGAAATATTTCCAATTAATGGACCAAAGTGAATGGACCCTTTGAGCTATTATGTAACACCTAGTTGTTAAGACTTTCTCCTGCCGCTGTGGTAGTTTTAGTGCCATAAAGGCAACGCATACATCGAACACATCAAATGATCATGAAAGATTCAGTGGCTCCTTTCAGGGTTTACACAACCCACACCTTCTGCCCTCCACCTCTCCCACAACATCAGAATATACAGAATAGCCTTGATGAGGATGATTTATGCAGACACTGATCTGTTCTCCTGCGGGTGTGTTCCGTCTGTTGATGATAATGATAATCGGCTGTGTAGCTCTCTGACTGTGTAAGGTCAGACAGGGCAAGAAGGGAAAGTTTCAAATAGGAGCTATTGCACATTACTACTAATGTGTTAGGACTATGTTATATGTGTTATATGGCTATAAAACTACGATATCATCACTTTGTAATGTAGTCCGACTACTTTAGCATTCTTTTCCTTGGTTCTCTGTGGGAAGGAATGCCAAATGGGAGCCACTGGTGGACAATTTGTCAGAGCTAAAGCAAAGTTTGTTGGGAACAGCCATGTTCTGTACTTTTGAGGTAAGCAATTAAGAAATAAAACTTACTACCCAGGAATGGGGGGAAAATTATTTTACAGTGTTATCTGTCTCATGTACTATGAGAATTTTGTAACAGTTTTAGCAAATAGGACCAAAAGTTATTTCTAAAATAATTTCCTACTGCTGTTTTTGATCCAGTATAGTGGATACAAAGTAAAGACGCAATTAATAATAAAGTGCCTTTAAAGCCCAAATGCAATAAAATATTGCCAGGAAAGTGAGGTGCAGGTCCTGTATGTGATGCGAAGTATTTTTGGTATTGAGCTGAGCTTTTGTAGTGGGTATGAAAATGTTTTTAAAGCCTGAATCTGTGACCTGTAAATAAACCTTACAGGAACAGTGGAGGGCCTTTCAGAATCTTTCCACTCTGCTGCCTGCCTTCAGACAGTGATGAGTCAGTGGAGATTGTTTTTGTTGTCCAAAAATGTCCAGCTTTAAAGAGAAAAATCTGCTACAGCATTTGAGTGTATTTACTGTATGTAAAATATGTGTATAAACAAGTTGAAACATATCAACTAAATCTTTAATACTCTACCAGTAATCATCAAAATTGTGTGAGGGGTTGTATTTGTAAAAGTAGAAACTGACAATGCTTCTGTTTTGTTTTATTTTTTTATTATTATTTTATAAAATACAATATTTACCCTAGTGGATACTGACATTTCCAAGAGAATCTACTTAAAATAAACAATTACAAAACACAATATTACAACATACCTACAACATATACAACAACTAAACTAAACAATACAATATTTAATCTCAAAAGGTGAAACCTGTATGTTTTCCCAGTGAATTACAAAATGACTTAAGTCTAATATCTCTCAGGTGTCAAGTGCCCAATGTACAAATCCAAAATGCCTCCCTCTTACGGAGCTACTTCTCTACATATACCCATCTCTTTGACGTTTTTTGACCTCAGCAGGCTCTTTGAAAATTGCTGAGTTCCGCTTTAGACCAAACCACCTGGGGAAAACAGTGGTGTTCCTGGTGTCAGTCTAAACTAATTCTGATCATGTATTAAAAATGATCTCAACAGAAAGTGCAGTCTGTCTTCCTAGAATCCCTGCAACACTAAGGTGGAGGTTTACCTTCCCAGAAGTTGCACTATTAATAATTATAAGAATTTCATTCAATCAGTCATTGTCTTTTTAAATATAATACCTTCTATTCTGAAAACAGAAGGTTTGTGTTGCTTACTTTATATCTAATGGTCATGATGATAACTGTGTGTCCATGATGTGGCGGCTGTGGCTCAGGAGGTGGAGCGGGTTGGCTGTTAATCGGAAGGTCAGCAGTTCAATCCTGGTTCCCCCAGGCTGCATGTCAAAGTGTCCTTGGGCAAAATACTGAACCCCAAATTGCCCCTGGCGGCTGTTCCGCCGCAGATGTAGTGTAAAAGCGCTTTGAGTGTTCAAAAAGACTAGAAAGGCGCTATACAGAGCATTTATCATGCATCTTTTTTGTATCATCCTAAGACCTTTGATTCTGTGTGCATTTTTAATTTCTCTTGGCTATTTGGGATAAGTAGGAAGGTATAAAAAACTAAACATTGACTTTGAACAGGAAGTACTTTTTGAAAAGCTCTGCATTGCTTTGCTCTTCTCTGCTTTGCTCTTCTCTGCTTTGCTCTTCACTGCTTTGCTCTTCTCTGCCATAGGCTAACGTATATAGCACTTAGAGCACAATATAGTCCTGCTTTTGAAAAAAAAAAAAGTCAAATCTTTATCATGTCAAACAACACATGTTAGTAAGTTTGAACCATAAAATTTTATTAGGATTTATTTCTTTATTTCTTTTCCATTTTGCTGTCTGTTCCGACTGTAGAAGGTATTTGTTGATATTGACGCCATCTTGTTTTTCCACGAATGAGTGTATTTTGGTAACTGGCAACTGTCCACTAAGGAGGAGTATACAGTAGGTCTCAGTAAAGCAGAATTAAGTATACAGTGCAGGGAGCCCAAAATCTAATGTCCACACATGAGGACACAGGGTCTCAGGAGGTGTAAATACTGTCATTATTACTCTTCTTAAATGTTTGACTACTGAACTATGTACACAAAATTGCCTCTTAATACCTAGATGCCTGAATTTATTTACAAGAAAAAAAAGAAAAAAAAAGATCTGTTTTCACTTGCTTTCAGGTTGTTGTTAAATTAAGTGGAAATTGTTAACTTGTCTATCGAACTTAGAAAATATATAAATTCAGGTATGATGTAGGTATGATGCAAATTCGGGACAACAGGCATAAACAAGAAACCAATGCTTGCAAAAGGTTCCTAGGTACGTATCGAATATGCAAAAAAAGGCATTTGAGGAATGCAAACGTTATCTTAGCTGCAGTCTGAAAGGAAGAGGTGTGATGTGAATTTGCGACAATCGGCGTTAAGGGGTTAAACCCATCTCACCAGTCAGCAATCAGCAGGCAAGTCATTACAAACTCATGCTGAGCAGCCAGACATTGTTCAAAAATATGGTTTAATTGGGGGGAAAACGTGCATAAAATAATACACAAAACACTTTGAATATTTGAAAACATGGAGTATTATGTTTGAATATTTCACTCCTATAGCCTCAAAGAGGAGCTGGAACATGTCTTTACAGAATATGTGATACCGTGATAGACTGTAGAATAAGATGATTTTAACAACAATTAAGCTTCTCAAGGGGGAAAAAATGTATATTGCTAAGAGGGTAAATTCAACTACTAAACTCTGCTACTCTAAACAAAGTAAAACTCTCATACACTGTAATCTGTGCATACAGTGTATGGCAATACATTGAACTAACTGTCCACAGAGTGGCAGTGTTTGCTCAACCAAGACTCTCTGCCACTTATTCCACAACTTGAATTGCCCTGGATGGATGCTTCGGGAGAAATGTGTTAGCAGCACACTATCTCAACACTAAAAACACACACTGCAAACAACATTTGAAGATGAGCTGACCGCTGTGTCTAAATGCCTAACTTGTCTAAAACCATTTAACTTACTGCCTTTAATGGTGCCTAATTGTTATATCTTCATATCTTATTCCTGGACCTTTCAAAGAGCACCAAGCAGCACAATTTGTTTCATGCCAGATTTTCTGCAAAACAGCAGGTTTCCCACCAAACCCAACGGCCCTCTATGAAAATTGCAGCGCCAAGCTTCTTACTTGTTTGTGGTAATCATGTCTTTACTACTTACTGTAGTAGTATTGTTATGGTGGTTTGGAGTGGTTGAAAAAATATGAAAATGCTGCAAAATGTGTTATGATTCTAAAGACAGAGGGAAAGAATGACAGCAACATTAAACTCAAAAAAGATTAAAGCTGCACTAATCAATATTTTTAATCAACAATGGATCAAATGTGTAATGTGAAAAGTATAGCTCATAGTGAAAAACCCAGAGAGAATGACAACCTGCAACCACCTTAACCTTTATGGAACTTTGCTGTTTTGGTTTTCTCATCAACCTCCTGCAGCAGCAGGTACTGTGCACTACCTACCCAGCACCAAACAGCAGGCAGAAAAATTTAGAAACTAGCTGGTGAACACAGTGGAACATTTAGCAGCTAAAGAGTCGGATATTTCTCTAAGAAACCTCACACCTGTAAGGACAGTGAATACATTCATCAGATGGCCAGAAACACAATTTTAAATGAATGCTAATGTTGCTTTGTGAGTCATAGCTAACTTTTTCGCTAACATGTTCGCCACATCAACTGAATATGTCAGCGTGGTGTTTACCACTTGAAATGTTAGTCCTTCCACCTAATAAAAACTGTAATCTTTAAAATCTACCAACTTTTTAAAATGTGTTTCAGCTCATTGTTTAGCTGTCTGGCCTGCTGCTCTCATAGCATCGTTTTTGACCTCAGCAGGCAGCTTTAGCAAAACAGCTCTAAAAACCAATTGGACACTACTTGCTCAGCACCAAACAGCAGGCAGACACAGTTAGAGACAAGCTGATGAACATAATGGAGCATTTAGCAACTAAAGAGACAGATATTTCAGACAAATGCATGATAATGTTGGTCATAACTGCTGGATGTGTAATAAAAAAACTGTTCGCCAAGTCAGAAAAGATATGTTATCGCAGAATTCAAAAATATGACTCCTTATAAAACCCTTTTTTGTAATTACAGGCCTACAGTTACTTTATATTTGCTGATAATCACAACTAACCTCTTACAGGGTGAATAAATGTTTATGTTGAGTGTATGTCTCTCCTTGATTGTAAGACATGAGCACAGATTTAGCCTTCATGGCGTCTGTCCTAGTTAGTACCTACAAAGAGGTGTATAAGGTGTACAAAGCAAATATATGTGCATGTGTGTTTCTGTGTGTACATGTCTGTGTGTGTGTGTAGGACATGTATGCACCACCTTCTTGACACATGGATTTAAATGTGATGAGCCCACACCTGGCGAGATAATGAGTTTCTTGACTTGTGGGCGAGACTATGAGGATTAATCTCTCCTCTGTCTCACTGAGCTCATGCAAAAAACCAGTGTCCACACGCAATATATAAGGGTCTCTGTGTGTATGTTTGTGAGGACAAGTGAGTACAGAACCGGTCTTTGAGCTATTTATGCATGCATGCCTGTATATGAGTATATATATTAATATGCCTTAGTGAATGCTTTTCTGCACCTACTAGGCTGTTAATGTGTGTCACACGGGCCTGGAATTGAAGTTAGATTGCCATATAAAAGGCACTGTTAAGATTTTTTACGAGTCTTCCTGCTCTGGGAGGATATCAGCGCGGTAATCACTGCAAGCCAGACAGAACATCTTCCAGTTTAATGTTGTGTGTAGAATGGAGGCGATAACTGGAGTCTTGGTGGGAGGATGATTTCACTCCTTGAGGAGTCAGGTGTGTTCAGTCTGACCTTCAGCTTACACCTCAAAAACCCACTCTGTACACAAAGTTTAGAGTAATTACAGAGATGAGACAGAGACCTACATCCTCTTGAATCACATTCATACAACAAGTTAAACAAAATTCTGAAAAAGACTTTTCTGATTAGGATCTGGAAGGCGTCTTTGAAAGGCAAATCATGCACAAAAAAACAGGTTACCAGGACAAATTAGGTTAAAGCAGGAAATCAGCTAATGATGTTCTGCAATGGCCTGGTATTATACTTTGGTTTACAAGCTGCTGGTAAATTTCCCTCTACCTTTTAACTTTGGTTTTTTAAACTATAGCTGGCCTTTTGCAGCTTTTTGTTGTTGTTTATTTCAAGAATCACTGGAACCTCTGGAAGATTAAAAGTCCTACAAATGAATTGTAAATGGTAAAAAAAATATATGGGCTGATTTTCTGTTTGTTCTCTTGTAACAAACATTTTTTATAAGAATCACTTCAACCTGCATTCATTGATTTTTTTTTTTGGCCACCTGGGGGCAGTGCAACAATCTGTGCACACAACACTGACATATCTCAGGTTATTATGTGTTAGCAAACAGTTACTTATTTATGCATCCAAACATGGATTTACATTAGCATCCATTTTAAGTTGTGTTTCAGGTTACCTGTTGAATGTAAGTCCACAGTCACTCTCCCTTTAGCTCTATTCTAGTCTTCTCTATCTCCTAGGAATATCTGACCCTTTAGCTGCTAAATGCTCTGCTTCACCAGCTAGTCACCAACTCTGTCTATAGCACAGATTGAGTTTTTTTTGTGAACAGTGAGACTGAACCAAAACAGTAAAGCTGCGTGCCTTAAAATCAAAACCATGAGCTGAAAAACACTAAAATGCTCCTTAGAGGGTGATACTATTCTGAGGGTTTGTCACTAGAAATGACCCTCTTTGATTTAAAAGTGAATACAACAGTATTGATTAGCACAGCTTTAAAGTATGTTATTAATTAAAGAGATGGGACGAGGATATGTACTGAGTGGGACATATTGCAGTTTAAAAATTAACTTGTCGGTGCTCTCTGGTAGACAAACTATGAAATGGTGACACTACAATTACTACAATTTCTTGTCACTTATCGTCAATCATACAGTATATGCAGATACTGATAATGTGTTATGTGCTAATATAGTTTGATAATATCAGTCTGCAGGTGTATCTTTATTATTTATTAAAACACCGAATACAGCCAAAGCTAATCTGCATGAGTTTTATCATCTAAGCTGTAATACCACAGACCTGACAGAACCAATGCAATAAGCCACAGTGATTCAAATTTCACAAAGGGTTAAAAACAAGACAAACCTTTCCTGCCCTTTAAGATATCTATTTAAGATAGCTCACACTATCATATCATGTCAAATCTCATGTGGTCCATTTGTAACTCAGGAAGTTCCTAAACTGATCCATTCCAAGCTTTGATGTATACCACAGCTGATACAGTTTACACCAACCCCCAGTGCAACAAGGTGCAGAGGACAGGAAACCTTCAAGAATCCGTTCAACACACTCTCTTTTATGAAGAGGGAGCAGCAAACAAACAATCAGAGCTGACCTGTTTCCAGCTGTGTTCTGACTTACATCACAAACAGGAGCTCAAAAGGAAAATACATACCACTTTGCTTTCACTGTCGCAGTCAAAGCCCTTTGTAAACTCTGTTTTTAACTGCTGTATGAAGTCGGATATTAGAATTAAACATTTTTAAGTGTTTGGTATTTAAATGACATGTTTAGTAGAACATACAATGAGCAACACTACAATTTGCTTGCATTCCTTCTGAATCATGTCTTTTTATTTATTTATTTTTGTCTCTGTGCAACGCACTTTGCACTTTAATCTCTTACGGACTTCAAAATGACAAATTGATGTAGTCTTTGCACCTTTGCTAATATATACCTGGCTCTTTCATCATATAAATGAACAACGTGCCTTGGTCAGAAGAGCAGCCTGGAAATGTCAGACCCCAGGCATGGAAAAAGCAGGCCAAGGGGATACTGCGGAAATCAGCGTGGCAACAGATCAGCCCCAATAGCGGCGTTTGTTTTGTAATTGAGGGTTTTTGAATAGCTTTCATTTTCAGGTCAAAGTCAAGAGTCACACATTGCTATGTGTGTGTGTGTGTGTGTGTGTGTGTGTGACTGAAGTAGGCCAGGAGTAGACTCTCTGGTCTGCAGAGAGGGGACGAGCAAAGGTGACCTAATATCAAAGAATGAAGCACAAATTGATTTTGGAGGATGGATTTTTGGAAGGACATTTGTGTCAGGCTGAGGTGACTCACAAGCCAGCAGTGTGTGCATTTTTGTGTAACCCTAACCCCCATTGGAAAGACCCAGACCAATCCACTATGAGAACCAACTCCCTATCCATATAAATTGGCAAGCGCCAAGCGCACCTGGCATGTGGTCCCAAACCTCCAAACTCTTGCGCTTTTTTCCACAGGGATGCAGTATCTGATTGGAATCTCTATGAGCTGTCAGAAATGTCCTTCTTTTTTCTCTACACTTGATACATAATTGCTTTGTTATAATAATAATATTCTACAACAATAATCTATAATAAGAAGGGGCCTGCGACCCCCTCAGCAGCCCTAAAACCAGGCTTTATAAAAAACACGACTTGATAATGAAAACAAAAATGTGTGACATAGAAAGGGAACATGGATGTGGATAGAAGTGTGGACGTGATAGAAAAACTTTCTTTGATCATATAGCCTAATGTCCTTGTCTGTTTACTGAAAACCTGTGCCAATCAGCTAGTTGATGTAATTACTGACATATTCAGCATATCACTGTCTCAGGAGAGGGTTCCCACCTGCTTCAAGACAGCCACCATCGTTCCTGTACCTAAAAAGTCTGCAGTGTCCAGTCTGAACGACTACCGCCCCGTGGCACTCACCCCCATTCTGATGAAGTGCTTTTAGAAACTGGTTCTTCAGCATCCCAAAATCCCAGCCAGCCTGGACCCTCACCAGTTTGCTTTCAGAACCAACAGATCCACAGAGGACGCTGTCTCCACTGCCCTCCACTCAGCCCTCACACACCTTGAGAAAAACAACACCCACATCAGAATGCTGTTTGTGGATTTCAGCTCAGCATTCAACACAATCTCCCCAAGAAACTGTGTGCTCAGTCCCCTCCTGTTCACGCTGTACACCCACAACTGTATTCCCCAACATGGAGAGAACTCTGTTGTGAAGTTTGCGGACAACACCACCATTATCGGACGGATTTCAAACAATTAGCCTTTATATCAGGAGGAAATTCATAATCTTACAAAGTGGTGCACAACCTACTGCTCAACGTCAGCAAAACTAAGGCGCTGATCGTTGATTTCAGGAAACAGGAGATAAAGACACACACTCCTGTCTGCATCAGTGGAGCTGTGGAGCAGGTGCCAAGTTCTTGTCAGCTTTGACAGAGGAGCAAAAGAAAGCATCCTGACTGAAAACATCTTTAACTGGCAGAGGGCCCTGCAGCGGGTGATTAAAACTGCTGAGATCACTGGTACCATCTCCTAACCATAGTGAGGTGAGGTGCCTACACAGAGTCCAAAGGATACTAAGGGACGGTACATATAAAGACGTCACGTATCTCTAGAACTTATTTCCACCACTTCTCAGCGCACACACCTGAAATCATCAAAGTGTCAGCTCAGTCAGAGATAATGAACAGAATCTGTTGTGCGTGAACTCCTTAAAGTGAGGTTTTTGCAGGATCTGACCAACATGCTCAGGGAGAGTCATTGCTTTTGAACCCCTCAGCAGACCAGTCATTCGATTAATGGCTCAGTGGCCCCACGAGGGCCAGGGCTATTCATTGGTCTCCCTGCAAATGGCTGACCCTTAAAGTGCTGAGAGAAGTGGAAGGCAGAGTGGATGTGTTTGACTGTGAAGGCGTGCCGTTAATGGATAGTTGGAAGGAGATATCTTTAAAGCATCTATAAAGCTTATAATAGCTGGAGGGAAGAAGTGGAGTGCAAACAGGAAGTTTGGCCAATCCTGGAGGTTGTACAGTAAAGATGACACCACCCGCCCCCTAATCCCCAACCCCCACCAAAAGAGCTTCATCAGTATTCTGGGAAAGCTCTCCCTCTGCTTTCAGTAGGTGTAAAAGGGGGTTGTACATTACTGTTGTTTTCTGTAATTGGAGTGTGCCTGCTGACGGAGGATTTACTGGTGTGCCAGAAGCGGACGATTGAAGATAGATCAGGGCTGGCAGAGCAGCAGCATATTGTTGTTGGGCCTCGGTGACAGAGCTGTTTGTTATATGCTGTCCACTATCCAAAGCTGGCTTGATGCCGGCATGAGTACTCCAGCACAGGAAATGTGAGCGAACAGTGATTAAATGCAAGCATGAAGGATTTAAAAGCGGTTGCAGCAGTAAGAAGATTGTGGGAGAATGAGAGTGATGATAAGAGTTTTTGAAGGGGATATTTGTAGGTTGTCCATCAGTTATGGTTGGGGCTTGTATATGCTTATACACAGAACATAAATAACCCACAATGCCACTATCTTAAGGTGTTAACAAAGGGGAGATTGACTCTTAAGTAGACATCACTCTCATGCATTCAGTCTCTTCTTGAGAGCAAACAGAGATTGTAGTAGGATGTCACCCAGTAAATACCAACTCCATGGACACAAACAGCAGCTGTTGTCATTTTACTAGGACAAAGGGACATTGTCTGATTCGGTTGCTATTTCAGCACATAAACACTTCAAAGGTGCCATGTTATGACATCATGAATGCAGTCATTTAAAGCTCTACCAGCTAAGGTACAGTTTGTGTTATATTGTAATTGAGTGTTAGTTAAGTTTCCCTTTAAAAGGACCACAGCACATGAGTGGACAGCCTTTTTCAAAATCTTGGATTCAATTCTGTGACAAAAGATTCACATACAATGCCAACATTTTTTTCAGTTCTCACTTGCAAGGCAAATGTAATCACACCATCATCAAGGTAAGGCGAAGATTGTGGTTGACACTAATTTGAGTTTTGTGACTAGACGCCTTTTCAATACCCTGACCGTAACACCCTTTTATCACTTTATTGCCTACTGCAAATTAGGCACATCACTTACTGCATTAGCACTAAATGTAAATTGTGAGATGTCGAATACTCCAGCCCCCCGCGACCCTGTACGCAGGATAAGCGGTTGACGATGGATGGATGGATGGAATACTCCACGGTGATGTGTCGTAATTCCTAGGGATAATGGGCTGGCCTGGAGCAGAAGTAACGTTTGTGCCTATGATGAGGGTGTGCACTGCACTCATACTGGTTGTTCAGGGAGTCAACTAGGGATGTATCGGTATCAAATCTTTGAATAATCATATTTCACAATATCGCAAGCACAAAACAGATGTTTGGAAAACCCTCTTCCAGTGACAGGTCACATCTGTCACATAATTTTCTTTAGATTGCTGTAACAACCTTTAATATTAGTGGTCTTTTTCGTGATTGTAGTTTTGAAACACAACTTCTGCTTTTATTACATGTTATCCACGTGTTACATTGTAATTAATGTAAGCTAATTTTAGTATCAGCCGTAGCAGGAGAATTAGATTAATTACTGCTACAGCTTTTAGAAAATGTGTCAGTTCGACTCAAAGGAATGTCAGGGAGAGGACATGGAAGTCCCCTGGGTGTACTTAACACACACATCCATACACAAAGACATGTAGAACATACATAAACAGGCACAACAGCCTACATGCAGGCAGATACCTGGAAAGTTTAACTTTGTGAGCAAATATACTTTGACAGAAATGGATACTGCCCAGATTGTACTGAATCATCCTCACAAGAAATTACCTACCACAGAAGGGGGAAAACAAAAGTGTCTCTGCAGTCTTTTTGAGAAATCAGTCTTGGTTTTTCATGATAATGAAAATAGAATATATACTGACTAATTTGTGCTTTCAGAATATCATAGCAATAAATATTTTGTTACATTTGACAGTTACATTTTAAATCTGAACTGCATAGTTAGATTGTTGTTTTGAGGCTCTGAGCAGGCAACAAAAACAAGCTAACTGTTCAGGCCACCTAAGGGGAGATACAGAAGATAATGTTAAATAACAGCTATCAGAATAAACACGGTATTATATTAGCATCAAAATATAACATCATCACCTTGTTACACTAGAAAGTAATTAAGTGCATTTACTCAAGTACGTGCAAGTACATATTTGAGCTAGGGAAGACCTGGTATGATTGTAACACATCTTGCTTCAGCAACTATAATTCACTGAATTTTTAGCTAGAGTTTTCTAACTTTTATACAAAGTACCCACATTTATTACAATTTGTTACTACAAATGGCACCAATTCAGTCCTCAAAGAGAATATCAGACCTCATGAGTTGATGTCAATTACATGGTGTTCCTTTGTTACAATCTACCCTACTACCAGGGTAGGTTGTAAAACATGCTGGGGTAAGTTGTAAAAATTAGACAAAAGAGGCAAAAATGCCACACCATATGCTTCAAAAACAGGTATAGTGAAATAAAAGAACAGAAGAAAGTTTCTCTCCCTGCATGTGAGAGAGGACAACAAACAGCGGCAGCTGCTGAGCCATTTATCATAAACTTTGGCTTTAAAACTTCATACAACAAGACCCAAACAAAGACGCACTGAATGCAAATATGTGGTGAGTGAACATGTTTAGCTCAGCATTGGCCATCTAGCGTTAGCTTGCGACTTGCCTCAGCTACGAGAGGTTTACTCCGACTGTCATTCGTTATGAAAAGATGAATGAGCGTTTGTTTGCAACCGTTGGCTGGAAAGAGGTTACAGGTTTTTTGTTGATCATGTAAACTTACAGTTTTATTTAGTTATAACATTACACTGGTTTGAGAGTCTGCAGGATGTGTTGACTTACAGTAGTTTAAGCTGTCACTGATTGCATTGCACATTACATGGTTGTGCTCTGTAAGTTAAAAACATGTTACAGCTTTATTGTTGATTATGTAACCTTACAGTATTATTTAGTTAACACTGGGTTTGAAACTCAACAGGGTTTGTTGACTTACAGTAGTTTATAAGCTTATAATAAGTCATTAATTGTAGACGCATTGTACATTAGGCTACATGGTTGTGCTCTGTAAGTTAAAAATTAGAAGAAAAAAAAGACAGATTTA
Source organism: Micropterus salmoides (assembly GCF_014851395.1). Classification (NCBI taxonomy): domain Eukaryota; kingdom Metazoa; phylum Chordata; class Actinopteri; order Centrarchiformes; family Centrarchidae; genus Micropterus; species Micropterus salmoides. Next base: position 4,663,859 of record NW_024044459.1, read on the forward strand.
TTGTTGGTTAGAAAGAATGTGCCGGTACTCACAGCTACACAGTACCGGCACATTTTGAATGAATGCTTGTAACCCTGGAGTGCAGGCACTGTAACAGTATTAACATCAAAGTCCCTATAGGGGATGAGTGTAACACTTTTTAAAGAAGCCCTACAACCCACCCCACCGGTCAGCCATTGTTTAGCTAGCTGTATTTGCATAATGGTTTGAAATTAGCAGGGGAAACATGCATCACATGTTGCCTAAGAAAGTACAATTCACTCTAATATAAGTCATACAATTTTCATGCAACTTTTTGCTTCTACTTGACTACAATTCATTGGGAAACAGTGTACTTTTTACTCCATTACATTGATCTGACAGCTTTACTTTGAACATCATTTAAAAAATATTTCAACCATAAAACTTCAACTGAAAGCCTAGCCTTGTGTGGCTACACATTTTGACAAAGAAATGCAGGTCTCAATTAGACTCTGGGTCTGATTTTTATTAGGCCTGGGCAAGTTAACGCATTATAATCGCATTAAGGCATTAATTAAGAGACCGAACATAGACTGTTTATTCTGCTCTCTAATAAAAGAAAATTTCTTCTGCTGATAACTGTTCAGAAAAAAAACAAGAAAACACTTTCTGAGCAACAGGTTATGTTATGATCGTGGCTCTGGACTCTGATGGTAACTTGTTTTAACAAGCTAGATAAAAGGTAATGCCCTGGCAGTGGCAAATAGCTTTGGTTTATATTTTGATATTGATTACATTAATGTTTAAGTTGAGAATATTTTATTGCTACTATGTAATGGGAATACTGCTGGTAAAAAAGCACTTAAAGTGTTTGCAAACCACATTATTGCACTAGCCACAGTGCAATAAGTGGTGGAAACTATTGCAGTACATTTAAATTAAAAGTGTGCAATACACAACTTTTGTCACAGCCAGTGCTGTAACTCTGTGGATTTGTGGTTTTGTTTTTGTATTTTGGGCAGTCACAGCTGTTCTGCATCGGCTCATTATGGGCACTACAAGACCTGCTGGTTTTCCTGCTCCTTGTCCCCAGATTATTCCTAACTATTCACGGTGGAGTACTTCAGGCTTATCTCTCGTTTCCTTGCTCAAATCACTCGTCTCTTGATTTTTTCTGAGTGCTTTTCGAGTTTCCTGCCGAGAGGCTGCCAGCCGACGGAGAAGTTGCCTGTTCTCTCCGCACTGCCTGTGGATCGCCCTTTTCTGTCCGGAACACTTGCCATCGCAGCTTGCCTCACCCCTGCTCGTACCCTCTCCCAAGAAGTACCTTTTTGTTATTAAGAGGAACATTAACCCCTCTGCCGTTTGTCTCAGGTTGCCTGCATCTATGAAGATTCATTCTGCTTTCCATGTTTCCATGATTTTAACTGTGCTCTCCTCTCCTCTGAGTCCCCCAGCCGTGCCGCCTTCTCCTCCCCAGATTACTGATGACCACCCTGCGTTCACTGTCAGGCGTATTATGGATGTTCGAGTGCTTCTGAAGACTTTGTTGAGAGACTTTTATGTGGCTCAACCAGAGAAGCCTGGGAGGGCGCCAAGAGGCGCCCGTTGAGGGGAGGGTACTGTCACAGCCAGTGCTGTGACTCTGTGGATCTGTGGTTTTGTTTTTGTATTATGGTGTGTGTGTGTGTGTGTGTGTGTGTTGTAGGGCCCAACTAAGGATTTACATAGTCGAATCAGAATCATCAAGTCCTGCCTATAGTTGAATCATGTGTGATTTTTTTGTGTGCGGCGATAGCGAGCGTGGGGGGGTGTTACAAACTGTAGCTCCACTTTAATCGTGAGAAGCTGCAGAGCTGCAGTCTCTTTTCATTCAACTTACAAAGTAAATTTCCAGCTAAACTGAGGCACTCTTTCTCTCTCTCGCCTGTCATTCACTGGTCTTGTGCAGAGTTTTACGTGCATTACTTCTGCCGACAACTGCATGCACGTCGCGGTTCTCATGGGTCTATTTCAAGTTGCCGGCTATTTAAAAACAATAAAATATTCTTAAATAATAATAAATAATGCGAAAGTCCCGCGAGGTGCGGACAACTTGGCACAACACCAGTGAAGCTGGAGCTCCGTCTCTTCAGCAAGTGTTACCTCTTCTGCCACTACATACACGCTACGCCTACACATGCGCACTGACGACCCAGGGTTAGGATTACAATTTTGGATTTATTCATGCACTTTAAAAACATTTATTGAAAGTTTTATTCTTCTTACATATTTATTTACAGCATTAAACATTGAAATGTATATTGTAATAGGCTGTATATTAACTTATTGGGAGAAAACTGGTAGTTCTATGTAAAATCAGACATTGAGCACCCCCATATCATCAACATGGCACGATCCTTGTTTCACTGCGAAGCTTTGACTGTGAGATTGACCCAATTGATCGAATCAGGCTCCGCCCATCGAAGCATCGAATCTTCAACTATTCGGGGTCAGCCCTAGTGTGTTGTGTGCGTTCCCGAGGCCTGGAGGCAGTCCCCAGGTTTGGTGGAGTCACAGCTGTTCTGCATCGGCTCATTACGGGCACTACAAGACCTGTTGGTATCTTGCTCCTCGTTGCCAGATTATTCCTAACCGTTCATGGTGGAGTATTTCAGGCTTATCTCTCATTTCCTTCCTCAAGTCACAGGTCTCTTGATTTTTCTGAGTGTTTTTGACTAACTGTTTTTTTTCCCTGTGTCTAGTTAGTTTCAAATTTCCTGCCGAGAGGCTGCCTACTGACGCAAGAGTTACCTGTTCTGTCCACACTGCCTGTGGATTGCCTTTTTCCGCCCAGAACAGCAGATCGCTGCCTGCCTCGCCACTACTTTTTGTTGTTTATTAAAAACCACGTGAACCTTCCTCTGCCTCTGGTTGTGTTTGTGTCTGCACTTGGGTTCAGCCTTAAGCGAAACGGAAAAACTTTAGAATTCATTATTAAATTTTTCGCACAACATTTTTTAATTGTTGTTGTTTTTATAGCCCACTGGATTGCCCACTTGAGCAGTTAGATTTCACATACAGAACATATGTACATCAATATAACACAACATTAATTTCACGTAAACCTTTTGCCAATAAGGATTCAGCGATCAAAAAGAATCAAAAATGTTTTTTCATAAAAATGTATCAAAGTTGAAATAACTATAGTAAGCTTTGGCTTTTATCCTTTCTAAGGTAGGTTACTGCTACTTTGATACAGGGCTTTCTTTCTCTTTCTGTCTCTCAGTGTGCATGAGGTTGGTCTGTTGTGCTAGATTTTTATACAAGCAATAGTCACACTGGCTTAAACAACAATTTCATCTTTGCTGAGCAAAAGTTTTGTGGGAAAGGAATTAATAACCTGTCCCATATAGACCCCTGTCCCAGATATAGGCAGGGTGAGTTCAGTGATTGTAGCAAATAAAACCCAGCCTGTTAATTTAACTTAAATGTTTTATACAAAAGATTATCAATTTATATACAGACATTAACTGATAAAACTGTTTTGCATGGTGCAGTGCTGAGGATGAATTAAAGAATCTCAGAGTCTGAGGGGAAAAAGCTGCTCTGCAGTCTGTTGGTGCGGCAGCAGAAACTTCCATATCTCATCCCAGAAGGCAGCCGGGTGAAAAGGCTGTTGCTGTGGGTACTGTCTTATAGTATCCTTGAGGCTGCATAGGCACTCACCTATGTCACTGATGCTCAGTAGATGGGTACCAATGATCTTCTGAGCAGTTTTAATCAACCACTGCACCTAAATAGGTGTTCTTTAGCATTTCGTATATTGTGACTTTCTTTATTAAGGTCACAATATACAAAATGTGGTTCATCAAATAAGTTCTAATCCTAAATTTAAAGTTTGTGAGAGAGGAGGATTGTGTTGCAATGTGAAGGTACTCAGTGGTGTACATGGTCCAACAACACTACACGTGAATCAAAAGATGAACGTTACATTAACTAGACTACATACAGTATGTCAAAGATGCCACCAGTGTTTGAGGAAATTAGAAAATGAAACACAAATATCGATTTTGATGAGTTTCTTTACACCTTCAGTGATGTAGGAAAATGGGTTTTCAATGTAGTGAGTTCCACAGGTGATAATTTGAGTGGGACCAGGTAAATTGAGTGGGTACCCAATAAAATGTCGCTTTACATATTGTAGTGTTAAACATGCTTAGGGATGGGTATCATTAGGTTTTTATTTATACTATTACTCTTATAGACAGTTTGGCTGTTTATCAATTATATATAATAATATATATAATATTGATAAAGATCACCAGCTCCTTTCTTCTATTACCCAGACATTTTGTGTTCTTGCCTGCTTCGTTTTTGTTGTGTTTTTGGACTTTCTGCCTTGGTTATTGAATGAATGAATGAATGAATGTTACTTGTGTTTGAGCACTTAGGCTCAGTGTATGAATGTGTATGACAGCGCTTTGAGTGGTCGGAAGACTAGAAAAAGGCGCTATACAAATACAGAGCATTTACATTCAGTTCAGCACACAATCCTGGCTCTTCTTTAAGGCTATTCCTGACCAATGTATTTCTGTATTTTTCGACGCTGCTCTGTTCTGTACACCGGGGGGGGTTGGTGCAGCTATCTCTGCCCTGGGCTTTCCTCATTGGCACCTGGAAGGGCAGAGAGGTGTGCTCTCCTTGTCCTGTGGCTTTTCACGTAGGAATGTGGAGAGCCATGAGCAGGGGCGTTCCAGAACAGAGCCACACTGCCAAAAATAACTACTCCAAGCAAATCAAGTATTTGATAAAGTGTTCCTGACTGAACTAAAGTTGGCTGCTGTGGTTGGTGGAAGTAGATATTTATGCACGCTGGCATCCAGGTTCCCCTGTTAAGGCTGGCTGACCAGGTTGCTGGAGCTAGATGGCAGGACGCTGATGACCCACTGTCATTTGTCATGTATGATGTAGGCTGCTGGTGCTGTTGCTGAAACCCTGAAGAGACGTGGAGGCCCCAGAATTCCGGTATTGGGTGCTCCAACTGAAGGTAATTGTGAGAGATGATGGTGAGAGGTGGTTGCTGATTACTTATTTGACATACTGAAATGAGATTGTTTTGCTGTATTGTCTGTTCTGTAAAAAGGAATCCATTTATCTTTTTGCAATTTTGAAGAGTGGCTACAGTCCAGTAGGACACGAAGGCTGGTTGTTGGGGGAACTTGCTGGAGCATGTTAACGCTGTGATCAGCGGCCTGTTGCGACGCAAAGGACTGGTGAATTGTTCTTGAATGTTGAGGAGAAATGAGCCATGTGAGAGATGGAAGAAGTTAGAGCTGGACTCACCTGCTTCCTTGGTCTCGGTTCTGGCGCAGAACTTGAGAGCTAAGAAGAGGAGATGGGTTAGGTGTGGTCCTGCTCCTGAACTCCCGATTTCTCCAGTAAAGGATCTTTGTAAGGTTGGTGGCAGCCCAAACAATACCAAACTACTTATTTTATTGACAATACCAATTGATTTTATTCTCTTACTGCAAACTAAATAAATATGACTTGCAGTTTCGTGCTTTCTCTTCCCTCTCCTCTCTCCTTCTGTCACTTTCTGCAGATATTTCTGCCTAGGGAGCTGTAGAGACTGAATCTATAATTGCAAGCCAACCTACTTCCCCCATGTTATTATTATTAGTCTTGTAACTTTTAGCATTAAAATAATTGATATCTTTATCATTATTTATTATCTATTATTATTTGTACTACATCTTTACATCTCTTTGTGGAACTTGCATTGTGCTACTGTGTGTTGTCTTTCCTCCAGCTCTCTCTCTAACCCTCTCCCTCTCTCTCTCAACCCAGCCGGTCGAGGCAAGTGGCAGCCCACCCAGAGCCTAGTTCAGAGTTCTGCCAAGGGTTTCTGCCTGCCTGTAGTTGGGTCTCTGTAATTAATATTATAAAGAGTATGGTCTAGACCTGCTTTATGTGAAAAGTGCCCTTCTGTTGTGATTTTGTGCTATATGAGTGAACAGCTGTGGCTCAGGAGGTAGTGCAGGTCATCTACTAATCAGAAGTTAAGTGGTTCAAACCACTGCTCCTCCAGTCTGCATGCAAGTGTCATTGGGCAAGATACTGCTCCAGATGGCTGTGCCTGTAAGATGCAGTTGGCATCTTACAGAGCAGCAATTGCCATCAGTGTATAAATGTTTGTAAATGGGGTGATTGTGAGATGCAGTATAAAGCACTTTGAGTGGTTGGAAGACTGGAAAGGCGCTGTACATGTACAGTCCATTTACCAGATAAATAAAATGGAATTGAATATGATTTTTCCAAATAAATCTTTTGTCAGTAAGTATCATATAATTACAAGTTTTTTTCAATTTAAACCATTTAGAAATGTCCTATAATTCAAAGTGTTTTTTTTAACGATTATCAGCAAAACATAGATGAAGTTGCATTCACTAAGTTATTAATGTATATGAGGAACAAAGGGGGTCCCTTGTTGGACACCACAAGTAATCTGCATCCTTGGGGCGGCTGTGGCTCAGGAGATAGAGCGGGTTGCCCGTTAATCGGAAGGTCGGCGGGTTCCTCGGCTCCTCCAGGCCTCATGTCGAAGTGTCCTTGGGCAATTGCCTCTGGTGGCCGCCAGTGTATGAATGTGTGTGAATGTTAGTTCCTGTTTGAGCACTTAGGCTCAGTGAATGAATGTGTGTGAATGGTGAATGCAGATGTAGTGTAAAAGCGCTTTGAGTGGTCGAAAAGACTAGAAAGGCGCTATACAAATACGGAGCATTTGCATCTATCAGAAATCCATCCATTAACTCTTACAATTTGAGAGCCATTGAAGCCATAAATATAAAATATTGACTATAAAAATATAGTCAAATTGTCAGACAGGTGAATGCAGCAAAGGAAGAATCCAAACACAAACATCTGAGAAAGACAGGGACAGCTCAATGATTTATTGACAAAAGTAATGGCTTACCAATTCCAAAAACAGGTGACTGAGAATCCTCAGACAAATTGGACTGAGGCAGGGAAAAGGTGCAGGCAGGCAGGTACAGATTCCAGGGTACAGGGTACATGGGAATGGGCTGACAAGGAAATGTGAGAGAAGATAGGGAAGGTCAGGTAACTGAAGAGCAAGAGGGAGTTGCTGGACGTGGGAGTGAGAGAGGAGAAAAAGTCTGAGGGCATCTGGTGGACAGGCAGATCATGTTTATAGAAGCATATTGTGACACAAAATACATTCACTATTGTTTGAAGCAATGTAAATTTGATCAACTAGCTGAATAAAGCCATGTCTCTTCTCTTTATTATACACCAACCTTTCGAGTACTTTGGAAAAACATTGAGCGATAGAAATAGGGCAATAATTACTAAATGATATCAGATCCAAATATTTAAAGAGGGACGGCTTTTGAGGTCAATGGGAGCAATTCTACTAAAAAGGATTTGGTAAATACTTGAGTTTAGGGCTGACCCCGAATAGTCAGGGGCTGCGTTCGAAAAGTCTTTTTGCTTAGGAAGGTTCCTAACTGAGTGAAGTGAACCGTAAGTATTTCAGTGGCAGCCATGATAAGAGCTGTTCGAATTCTCTAAAACTAAACTATAACTCATTTGAAAGCCTTGTTCTTAGTCTTTCACACCCAAGTTGTAAATCACTGCAACCAATTCATTTCGTTATAGTGTACCGAGCACCTGGTCCGTACTCTGAATTCTCTAAATTTGCGGAATTTTTGTTAACTTTAGTCCTTAAAACGGACAATAATATAATAACATTCATGTGGACGTTGAGAATGACAGCTTCAGAACTGAGTTTATCTCTCTGTTAGATTCCATTGGCTTCTCTCAGAGTGTTCATGAACCGACTCACTGTTTTAACCACACCCTCGACCTTGTTTTGGTATATGGTATTGAAATTGAACATTTAATACTGTTCCCACAGAATCCCTCTTTATCCGACCACTGTTTGATAACTTTTGAGTTTGTATTGCTGAACTACACGCCATTGGGCAAAAATTTCTATACAAGACGTCTGTCTGATAGTGCTGTAGCTAAATTTAAGGATGCGATTCCATCAGCTCTAAATTCATTTTCAAGTCACAAAGTAATGGAAGACTCCTACGCTAGTTTCAGTCCCTCCCAAATCGATCATCTTGTTGATAGTGCTGCAGGCTCGCTGCAAATGACACTGGTCTCTGTAGCCCCTCTAATAAAGAAAATATTAAAACAAAGACGATTAGCTCCATGGTATAATACTGAAACTCGCAAATTAAAGCAAATATCGTGGAAACTTGAGAGGAATTGGCGTTCCACCAAACTGGAAAATTCTCGTTTAATTTGGCAAGATATTCTTAAAACTTATAGGAAGGCCCTCCGTAATGCCAGAGCAGTGTACTACTCATCATTAATAGAGGAAAATAGGAACAACCCCAGGTTTCTTTTCAGCACTGTAGCCGGGCTGACAGAGAGTCACAGCTCTATTGAGCCAAGTATTCCCATAGCTCTCAGTAGTTACGATTTCATGAGCTTCTTTAATGATAAAATTCTAACTATTAGAAACAAAATTCACCAAGACCTGCCCTCAACTGACACCAACCTTTGAAACAGCTGTAGAACCAGATATATGTTTAGACTGTTTTGCTTCCCTCAATCTTTACCAACTAACGTCAATAATTTCTTCATCTAAACCATCAACCTGCCTCTTAGACCCCATCCCGACTAGGTTGCTAAAAGATATTTTACCCTTAGTCAGTACCTCTATACTAGATATGATCAATCTATCTTTATCAACAGGCTATGTACCACAGTACTTTAAAGTAGCTGTAATTAAACCTCTTCTGAAAAAGCCCAAACTTGATCCGGATGTTTTAGCCAACTATAGACCTATATCTAACCATCCATTTCTCTCTAAGGTCCTGGATAAAGCAGTTGCTAAACAGCTGTGTGACTTTCTACAGAGCAATAGTTTATTTGAGGATTTTCAGTCAGGATTTAGAGCTCATCATAGCACAGAGACAGCACTGGTGATGACCTCCTCATTGCATCAGACAAAGGACTTGTCTCTGTACTGGTTTTATTAGATCTTAGTGCTGCATTTGATACCATTGACCATCAGATCCTATTGCAGAGACTGGAACATTTCATTGGCATTAAAGGAACCGCTCTAAGCTGGTTTAAGTCCTATTTATCAGATCGATTTCAGTTTGTACATGTTAACGATGAGTCCTCCATGCATGCCAAAGTTATTCATGGAGTTCCACGTGGATCTGTCCTCGGACCAATCCTCTTCACTTTAAATATGCTTCCTTTAGGCAATATTATCAGGAAATATTCCATAAACTTTCATTGTTATGCAGATGATACTCAGTTATATCTGTCGATCAAGCCAGATGAAACTCATCAGTTAGCTAAACTTCAAATGTGCCTTCAGGATGTTAAAACCTGAATGACCTGTAATTTTCTAATGTTAAACTCAGATAAAACTGAAGTTATTGTTCTGAGGCCTAAGCACCTCCGTGACACATTATCTAAAGATATAGTTTCCCTTGATGGCATCGCCCTGGCCTCCAGCTCCACTGTGAGGAATCTTGGAGTTATCCTAGATCATGACATGTCGTTTAAGTCTCACATTAAGCAAATTTCAAGGGCCGCCTTTTTTCACCTACGTAATATTGCGAAAATCAGGAACATCCTGTCTAAAAATGATGCAGAAAAGCTAGTCCATGCATTTGTTACTTCTAGGCTGGATTACTGCAATTCTTTATTATCAGGCTGCTCGAAAAAGTCCATTAAGACTCTTCAGCTGATCCAGAATGCTGCAGCACGTGTTCTGACAGAAACCTGGAAAAGAGATCATATTTCTCCTGTCTTAGCTTTTCTGCATTGTTTTCCAGTAAAATACAGAATAGAATTTATAATCATTCTTCTTACCTACAAAGCTCTTAATGGTCAGGCACCATCTTATCTTAAAGAGCTCATAGTACCTTACTACCCCACCAGAGCACTGCGCTCCCAGAATGCAGGGTTACTTGTGGTTCCTAGAGTCTCCAAAAGTAGACTAGGAGCCAGAGCGTTCAGCTATCAAGCTCCTCTCCTGTGGAACCAGGTTCCAGTTTGGGTTCAGGAGGCAGACACCATCTCCACATTTAAGAGTAGGCTTAAGACTTTCTCTTTGATAAAGCTTATAGTTAGGGCTGGCTCAGGTCACTCCTGAACCATCCCTTAGTTATGCTGCTATAGGCCTAGACTGCCGGGGGATTTCCCACGATGCACTGAGCTCCTCTCTCCTCTACTTTCTCTCCCTCTGTATGCAACCTCATCCCATTATTGCATGTTACTAACACAACTTCTCCCCTTTCCGGTAGTCTTGTGCTTTCTCGTCCCTCTCCTCTCTCCTCCTATCACTTCCTGCAGGTGTTTCTGGCTCTGGAGCAGTGGAGTCTGGATCTGTGGCTGTGGGTCACCTGCTGCCACCATGTTCCTGTTCGACACCCTCTGCTCCAACTATTGTTACTAGTCCTATTGTTATTATAATCATTAACATTACAATTGTTATCATTAACACTACTATACATATCTATACCATTTTTCATTTAGTCTATAGCAACATCACCGTTACTGTCTGTACCTCTGTGTGTATATTATGTAGGCTGCCTCCCTCTCTCTCCTTCCATCCCTCTCTTTTTATCTCTGTTCCTCTCTTGCCCTCTCTCTCTCCCTCTCTCTCCTTCACCCCAACCGGTTGAGGCAGATGGCCGCCCACCCTGAGCCATGGTTCTGCTCGAGGTTTCTGCCTCTTAAAAGGAAGTTTTTCCTTGCCTCTGTCGCCTAGTGCTTGCTCTTGGTGGGAATTGTTGGGCATACAGTATGGTCTAGACCTGCTCTTTTATGAAAAGCGCTGTGAGATAACTGTTGTTATAAAATAAATAAATAAATAAAATTGAATTGAATTGAATTAAGGAAAGGTGCCTCACTGCTTCCTTTCATATCTCCTTTAGCATAGGGTACACCTGACCATCCTTTACAAAAGGAAAGGAGAGAATGCCGTCCCACAATTCCTTGTGGCAGCAACATTTAAAGCGGCGCACGTTCTCAAACTAACGATAAAATCCACCAACCACATTTAGCACGATCCTTGCAATACAGACGCACATTACGATACTTTAATAAGACTCACAATTACCTTCTTTCTTTTGGTTTGTTTTCTTTTGGCTTTTTTGTATCTAATACTGTTTCAACACTGTTTTATGTTTCGGGTTGTTGAAATAAGCCATTAAGTGTTTTCTACAATAAAAAACACGGATAAAGGAGGTTGATCACCATGTAAATTACCATTGGCTATTAAGCCTTTTCTCTCTTATGCCATAACATGCTAATATGCATATATCTTAAACTGTCAACAATAACTGAGACCCATTCCAGCTGTTACTGGTCTTGTAAAGTGATCAAAATGAGGATAATGTTGCAGTGTGTAGCCTCACGTTATGTACTGCAGCCTTCAGCTAATTAATACTTCAGTCACAGATGCTGACACCCTCGACTTAATAAAGGCAAAGATCAAGCTGGATAACCTCTACAGTGGCCGTTTCCCACACACTGGTGAGTGTGAACAAGCATTCTCAATGTGACAACCCTGTCCGTTATTTGACTGGTAATCTGCCTTTTTGCTATCTTGGTTATTAAGTAATATATGTGTTGTCCACCTTTAGATGGCCTGCATTACAACAACACGGGGCGCAGTGTCAAAGATGTGCTTTTTGTAGTCCATCTTCAGAACATTGTAGTTTCATCACGGCAGGTCACGTCAGTAAAATCCGCAGTCGCATAATTACGTCGCTTAGAAAAGAGCAGTCGGATTCTCTTAGACCCACCGTCCTCTTTTCCTAAGTCCTTATGGATTCTCCTTCACATCTTTCCTTGACCTCATGACGTTTTCCATCAAGGTCAAGGAAAGGTGGTTAGGAAAGGAGATTTTCTTGACTTTTCGGATGCAGCCCAAGATTCAATGCTTTTACGGGCAGAGCCTGATTCGACTGTCAATCTCATAGTCCAAGCTTCGCAACGACACAAGGCTCATGCCATTTTGGTGATATGGGGGTGCTCGTCTGATTTTACATAGAACTTGTCACGATCCTGTCATAAGTTTCTCTTAGTTTATTTATTTGTCAGCTCTGTACCTGTCATTAAGGTCTGTGTTTTGGTGTTCAGTCCTGTCTTGTGTCTGTGGTTGCCTTAATTCCTGTCTTATCCTAGTTTCAGTCCTGCCTTTCCCCGTTATGATGTTTTCTACTCCCTGCCTCTGTGTTCTAGTTCTCTGTTCTCGTTTAGGTTTTGTCTGTTATGATCCCTGTGTTATAGTTGGTCGGTGTTTGTCTGTTTACATGGGTTTCTGTTACTGTCTGGGGTTAGATTCTTGTCTGATATTTTGTAACATGTTTTCTGTCTGTTCCCCCAGTAATCCCTCTGCCTCACTTTCTCCCTCTGTTTTCCCCTGTTGTCTCTCTGCCTGCCTGTGCCTCGTTAGTCCTGATCCCTGTCATCTGTTTTGCTCCCACCATGCTCATTAATCCCTGTGTATATATGTTTGGTGTTTCTGTTTAGTCCCCGTCCGGTCATTGTCGTATGATGTGTGTTCTACCTGTTTTACCATGTTGGATGTTGCCAGTTTAGAGTACCTCTGAGTTGTTTTGCCTGGCGTCTGAATCTCTGCTTGCAGTGTCGTGCCTTTGGGCTCCTACCTGCCCTACCCTCGACCATGACAGAACTACCAGGTTTCTCCCAATAAGTTAATATACAGCATATTTCATTAAACATTTCAACGTTTAATGCTGTAAATAAAACATGTAAAAAGAACAAAACTTTCAATAAATGTTTTTAAAGTGCGTAAATAAATCCAAATTTGTAACCCTGTGTAATTTCACAATTAATTTAAAGAAAACCCAAACAATTTTTTGAAAGTTAAATTGTCGTGACGGCTGTCTAATTATTTTTTTTTTAGCTCAGTCTGTCCCTTTGTCCCTGTCTCCATCTATTTCTCACTTCCTCCGGGGCCATGCATTTCTGAGGAACTTTCCAGCATAGCACAACACTTTTATCTCATGAGTCTTTCGGGGCATGTAACCAGCTCACTTTCTCTTTGCCAGGTCGTCAGGTTGTCAATGTTGTTCGCTTGCACAGCTACAGTATTTGTGCCTATGCCTGTGTTCTTTTTCCTACTCCTTGTTTTCTGCTTGAGATGTGTGTGTTTTTACCTGCTGCCTGTTTATGGCCTGCCTGCCTTGACTTTGTTGCTTGATTGGACCATCTTCTTGTATTGACTGTAAGCCGGTAATTTGAACATTGATTTAGTAAAGTCTTTTTTCCTGTGCTGCCTCAGTATCTGCATTTGTGTTGTCAGTCCTATTGCCCCATAAACACAAAAAAACAGTTAAATTAATAAAAGTTCTCATCAATAACAGAAATTTACCTTTTAATTATTACAGACAGGGTGATCTATACTGGAACAGTAATTGGGTGGAATTTAATATTTAGCATAATATATAGCATTTGGAAATACAACCCAATTGACCTAACCTTTTTTCTGGGATGCTTTTTTAAACAAAATAAATGAATATACAGTAGCCTATATTTATTCCTGTTTGCAACAGATTCCCTGTCAAACAAATATATATTGGGACAAAAATCTAAATAGGCTATAAGGTGGGAAGATGAGACTTTGGAGTTCCGATGCCCTCTCTCTCTCTCTAACGCATGACTCATGAGCTGACCTTGTGTAATAAATTAGCTGAAGTTTAGCTAAGGCAATATCTCATGGCCATACAACCTAATGTACTGATGGAGACACAACAGGTGAACACAGTAACATTTGTGTCTAATAACATCATCACAATCGCTACATTGATATGCAAATTAGGCATTATTTTCCTCAGAAATGTGCTGCGTAAATATGCAGATTAGCTTGTTTTCGTTAATATAGAATAAATCTACAGATGCAAATAGACAGAGGGTAATAGGCTTAAAACCAACACCATGTAAAGGTGTATTCTTGAGGTTTTATTTCCAATAGAGTAAAAGAAGACATGGAAGCAAAATAGACCAAAGTCTCAAAATTGACCACTCCATGAAAAAGTGCCTTAAAGAGTAACTTCATAGTTTTGATGGTAGGCTCCTCATCTAATAACTCTCCATTCTATTAGTTTGTTGTATGCTGATAGATCCTTATATAATATAGACAGCCCTCCCTCAAATGTGAAACTAAGTACATGTCACCATCAATAATTGTGTGTGTGTGTGTGTGTGTGTGTGTGTGTGGGGGGGGGGGGGGGTAAATGTAATATAATAGCAACAATAATAAAGTATTTGATCAATACATTAATGTATTCAGGCAGTTCAGTATTCTATTGCTTGGCTGTGTGAAGCTGAAGGTTATCTTTACTCATTTGGCATCTTGCTTGTGAAACAAAAAGTAAAAGTATTTAAATAACATTTATTTTAATTCTGCCTGCAGCCCAATGCCACAGTTTAGTGTGAAGATGTATGTTAAGTATTATGTATTCCAAAACACCAAAATAATTGAAACGATTTATTGCCTTGTGAAAAATAAACAAAGTATTAATGAAACTAAGTCATATATATACTTGAAACCAGTAGCATAGAAAACACGCACATTGTGGCATAGTTTGCTTTGCTGTCTCCTGCTCCTGTGATAAACTAAACTAAATTATGTTATGTAATCTGCTTCTGAAATATTAATTGGGTCCTTGATTAAGCAACCGCCCGCTACTTTTGGTGCTGATGAATAGGATGCTGGTGCCAAACGAGCAGATAAATAATCTTCAATAGAGTGTCCCTACAAGTGTTCTCTCTCCTGAGTGGATCTGAATTCATTTTGGCAGTTATTTGTAAGTTTTTCATCCTCTTCAGACCTACATCATTATGAAGCATCGGCTTTAAGAGAATTTGATTTAGATGGTCATATAAATGCTATAAAATTAGTTTTTGAACCTGAAAATGTTGTTCAAGGAGACCTAACTGAACAATGTAAGTTCTGAGTTGGTAGGACTTAAGTTGGACTGATGAACCTGCAGTCTGACTGCTGGAGATTCAAGCTGTGACCCATCAGATTTTGTCACACTAGAGATTATACTTAAGTATTCAATATAAAACCCCTTCAGACCCAGCTACAGTAAGGTATGAAAACATGAGGGTTATTTCACAAAACCTAGATTTTAGCAGTGACTCAGTTTCATAAAAACAGAAGCACGTAAGTTACCACAAACATTTGTTCTGTGCAGCTAGCCTGCTCCAGACCATTCTAAAAGCAGACTTCTTAGCCTGGTGCCTTATCTGTTCAGTCAGCAGTCACTCAGATTCTTACAGTTATTCCATGTTCCCCAAATTCCACTGCTGATGCTGTTAAAAATCATAGGATGTCCTTTAAGGATCTCCCAAAGCAGGGAGAGTTCTTCTTTATAAGCTTCAGTGTCATTTTCATGAAGGAACACTCCCTTACGTATGGGGCAGGACGTGGAGCTTTGTATAGTATTATTGGATTGTGAATTACCGTAAAACTTCAATTAATAGCCGAGTCCCAAATAGCCGCCTACCTCATTTACTGGCCTGGTGTGGGAAAACATTTTTACAAATACAGGTCTGCCTTAATTAAACCCCTGGTCTGTTTTTTATAAAAGTTCTTTGGTTGTATAAAACCTCCTAAACCCCGCGGGGTCGCCGCTTTAGCTGCTTCTAAGCTGCTTAGATCATTAATACAAATATTAATGTTTAAACATATGTTCAATATGTCCATATGGACATGCTGAGCATCGTTAGATCGGATAGATTCTCCACAATACCACTGTTAATTTAATTTAACGGACACAACAATGTTGATGATTGCGTGGCATTTGGGCGTTTTGGTTGTTCGCTGCGGGGGGGTGGGAGCACTGGTCTATGTTGTGTGTGCACCGCGGTTGGCCCGTGCGCTGCTCTTGCTCGGGTTACGCCTCTTGCGTTCCGTCGGCATTGCGTTGTCAACTGGCATTTGGATGGTCGTTTTATTTTTTATTTATTTATTTTGGGTCTGTTGGTTGGGTCAGAGTCTTCCGCGTTTGTATCGCGGTGCATCTGGGAGTCTTTTATTTATTAATTTATTAATTAATTTTTTTCTTTCTCCCACCCCTATTGGCTACTGGGGTTCTTGCCTGCCTGTTACAGTCGTGGCGTCCCACTCTCACTAACAACTACATTCTTTAACAGGCTTATGCGCACACATGTACACACAAATACACACATACAGACACATTCACCCACACGCACACAGACACACACAGTCTCACACATAGACAAACAAATTTAGGTTGTCCCTGGTAGAATTATTCCTGATGCTTTCCTTTCAGTTACTTATTTAAATTAATTGTTATTATTCCAGCTCTCGTGGCTGTGCTGCTTATTTAGTGTGCGTGAATGTTTCTTGTTTTCATTTTTGTCTTAGTTGTGTTACTATGTCAGCTGTTTATTGCTGCTGTTCGGCTGGTTGTCTTTTACTATTATTATTATTATTGTTGTTTGTTTTTGTTTGTGTTTGTTTGTTTGTTCTTCTCCGCCTCAAGCCCCCCTCCCCGTTCTCTTGCAGGTTTCATTGCTTTCTGCAATTGGTGTTTCCCTCTGCTATTCCCTGTTGTCCCCACCTTCCATCCCCCTTCTCTTACAGGTCTTGTCCTTGTCCCCCCCCCATCCGGCCCGGTGACAAATCAATACATAATTAAATAAATAATAAAACAGACAAAGGAGTGTATGTATTTGTATTACTGTTTTAGCCTGCAGTTACAATGGTATACTTGGCACTGAAAGAATTTCCACACATCTTTATTACCTTCCCTAACCACAGAAGAATGTGCTACATTAAAAACAAACTCTCCTGGTAACATGGATAGTAGATTACATGGTGTAAAGAGTGTTCTCACATCTTTCCTGTTTTGATGTGAGACAAGGTTATGCCTGTCAGCCTTGTCTACTTACTCCCTTTACAGACCCCCAGACATCAGAAGAGCACATATAGAATGTTGCCCATGCAAGAACAAGGGCCTAAATAGAAATGGCATTCAGCCTTTTCAAGTCCTATTTCACCCGAGACAGGGCTTGTGACATCCTTGTTGCCTGCGCTGTCCTTCATAACAAAAAAAAAAATTATTATTATTATTAAAAATTATTCTGTAGTGTACATCATTGCATGGGGCTGAGAAACACTTCCAAAAACCAGAAACGCTGCTGCCTTCTGTGGGCCCAAGCTCATTTAAGATGGACTGAGGCAAAGTGGAAGACTGTCCTGTGGTCTGACAAGTCAAAATTTTAAAATCTGTTTGGAAATCATGGACGCCGCGTCCTCTGTGCTAAAGAGGAGTGGGACCATCTGGCTTGTAAGTGCACAGTGGAAAAGCCTGCATCCGTGATGGTATGGGGGCGCATTAATGCACATGGCATGGGTAACTGTTGTGGTGGCAGCCCGGCTGACGGTGAGTGTCCTGGTTTTTTTTTCTCCTTTTTATCAGTTATTCTGCTTTTTCCTTGGTTTTCTGTTCCCTGCCTGCCTCCCTGTGTTTTCTCCCCTGTGTGCTCTCTCTCTCTCTGCTCCTGAGCCCAGCCAACGACCAGCACCTGCACCTCATCAGCCACCTCAGCAGCCTGCCACACCTGCCAGTAATCAACCTCATCCCTGCCTGTATTTCAACCCCGGTTCTCCACACCACTCTTGCTTGATCGTCGTTGCTCCATACCCGGTGCCGCCTCCACGTTCAGGCTCTTGTGTTTCTTGTTTTCTCACATTTTCCCTGTTTTGTCTCCATTATCTCTAACCCTGTCTCTGTCTGTTTCCCTCCCAGGTTCACTCACCCTCGTCCTCCGTTCAGTCGGCTGGGCTCATCTATCGGTCCTCTCCACCTCGGACTTCCCCCACGGCGTCCTCCCTGTTCTCCCTCGCCTCTTCGCTTCCTTGGCCCCAGTGTTCCCCGGCTCCCTGGTCCCAGTCTCCTCGGTTCCCTGTGCCTGTTTCCCCGGCATCCACCGCTCCCTCCACTCCAATCCCTCTACCCCTTTTTCCCTCAATAAACCTCCTTCCCTCTGAACGTTGCATTTGGGGCCTCTGTCCCCACACCACATGTAACAGGTAACCTGCACATTTGTGAAGGCACCATTAATGCTAACTGATATATACAGGTTTTGGAGCAACATATTCTGCCAGTAGACAATATCTTCTTCAGGGACAGCCTTGCTTATTTCAGCAAGACAATGCCAAACCACATTCTGCATGTATTCCAACAGCATGGCTCCGTAGTACAAGAGTCTTGGTGTTAAACTGTTATGCAGCTGAAATCCTGCATCAAGCAAGAATCTCCATAAGACCTGCCATTGTTTTTGTGATCTTTCATTTTCACCACTTCCAACTCTTCTAATGTGTGCTGTTCTGTACAACACATCATTTAGCACAGTAGGAATTGTGCTTGGTGAATGTCCTTCAGGTAATACCCACTACATTGCCGGACTGATTCTCAAGCTGTCCAGTGTCAGGGTTATAAAAATATCTTCTACGAGCACCACAAGATTGACATGATACATGATATACATGTGTACAACTGTACCATATACAACGGTTTGTGCAAATGACAAGTGACTCTGTGAATTTCAAATTGTGACTGTTTCAATTCAAAGCATAGGTTAGTAAAATATGTATATTTAAACTACTTATACATCCTGTCAGTCTGCCACTGTTTTATTACAACTGATTAATTATTTTACACATGCTTTTATTCATTGTAAGCTTCAATTTTTTGCTGCTCACTGGGTGTAAGTATGCGTCCTCATGCTCTGAAAAAAGCTGTGAACAGATTACTTACACCTGGCTTTACTTAGTTGTGCGTCCTTAACTTGGCGTGGCCAATGTGAAACATATCAAGCCAGGATGCTAGGTCACACAGCCCTTTTTCTGTCCTGGATTTCTGAATTCTGCTTTTGTGAAATGGCCCTCAGATAGACAATATTAAATATTCATTTCTAAATATGCAGACCTCACTGGGTATAATACTATACTAAATTCATCAAATTAAATGTCAATTTGCAGATTTGTTTGTTGTATAGAACACAGGATTATTGGTTGTCATAGGCCGTGTACAACCATGCCTACTGCATGAGATGTAATCAGATGAAATGTGTCAACTGAGATGTTTGACTTGATGGCAGACAAGTACAACACATTTGCTGTGTTTTAAAGTCTTTAACATCTTTAAAATAGAATATAAATATAAAGGCAAAGTGCTTAAAAGGCTTCTCCAGTACTTTTCTTATTTTAAAATAACAGCACCTACGTAAAATACACTGTTGGTCTATCCACATTAACACAACCATTAATGGCAAAATCCATTTAAACTGGAAAAACAGTTATTAGTGTAGTGTGATAAATGCATTATCTGTAAAGAAAAACTGGGAACACAACACTGACATATCACCTTTTAAGTTGACAAGACAAACATATTAGCAAACAGCTGCTAATTTTCACATCAGACAGTTAAGGAGCCACATTATTCATTTGGAATCGTGTTTCCACCTGATGAATGTAAGTCCAATATTGACTATTTTTTTAGCTCTGTTTTTGGTCTCTGCCAATTCCAAAGGGAAATATCTGTCCCTTTAGCTGCTAAATGCTATCATCATTCATTTAAAATGGTTATTGATGCTTCTGAATAACACTACCATATCAAAACAACTTTAATGATGCACTAATTGAAGGTTAATTTGTCTGTGTATTTTCAAAGGTCAGCTAGAAGTGAAAGACAGATGGATGTTTGTTGCTGCTGCTTAGATTACCACGGGCTGTGCTGCAAATGTGAAACTTGTCAGAGCTGCATACTCTGCAGACAGACACAGTTCCAGCCCTATTCCCCAAATTCCACTGCTGATGCTGTTAAAAATCATCTCCCAAAGCAGGGAGAGTTCTTCTTTATAAGCTTCAGTGTCATTTTCATGAAGGAACACTCCCTTACGTATGGGGCAGGACGTGGAGCTTTGTATAGTATTATTGGATTGTGAATTACCGTAAAACTTCAATTAATAGCCGAGTCCCAAATAGCCACCTACCTCATTTACTGGCCTGGTGTGGGAAAACATTTTTACAAATACAGGCCTGCCTTAATTAAACCCCTGGTCTGTTTTTTATAAAAGTTCTTTGGATGTATAAAACCTCCTAAACCCCGCGGGGTCGCCGCTTTAGCTGCTTCTAAGCTGCATATGTTCAATATGTCCATATGGACATGCTGAGCATCGTTAGATCGGTTAGATTCAATACCACTGTTAATGTAATTTAACGGAAACAACAATGTTGATGATTGCGTGGCATTTGGGCGTTTTGGTTGTTCGTTGCGCGGCGGTGGGGTGCTGGGTGGGGGGGGGGGAGTACTGGTCTATGTTGTGTGTGCGCTGCGGTTGGCCCGGGCGCTGCTCTTGCGCGGGTTACGCCTCTTGCGGTCCGCTGGCATTGCGTTGTCAACTGGCATTTGGATGGTCGTTTTTATTTTTTATTTTTCTATTTTTTGGGGCGTCTGTTGGTCTGGCGACCTGTCCAGGGTGTACCCCGCCTTGCGCCAAATGTCAGCTGGGATTGGCTCCAGCCCCCCCGCGACCGTGTACACAGGATAAGCGGTTGACGATGGATGGAAGGATGAATGATTTGTCACCGGGCGTTTGTATTGCGGTGCATCTGGGAGTCTTTTATTTATTAATTTATTAATTTATTTTTTTCTTTCTCCCACCCCTATTGGCTACTGGGATTCTTGCCTGCCTGTTGCTTGGGTGGGTATGGCACAGTCGTGGCGTCCCACTCTCACTGACAACTACATTCTTTAACAGGCTTATGCGCACACATGTACACAAATACACACATACAGACACATTCACCCACACGCACACAGACACACACAGTCTCACACATAGACAAACAAATTTGGGTTGTCCCTGGTAGAATTATTCCTGATGCTTTCCTTTCAGTTACTTATTTAAAGTAATTGTTATTATTCCAGCTCTCGTGGCTGTGCTGCTTATTTAGTGTGCGTGAATGTTGTTTTAATTTTTCTCTTAGTTGAATAAATAATAAAACAGACAAAGAAGTACATTTATACTCTCTTGTTAAAGTAAAATCTGTAGCTGGTATCCAGCTCATCATACTCTATACCAGGCTGCTGGGCAGGACAGGTTTAAAAAAAAAAAAAAAAATCGAAACAACAAGACCTAAAGTCTAATTCTTCTAGATTTACCGGTGTAACCTGCATGGTTACAAGAGATGAAAAGGAGAAAAAAGTGCTGACTCACGTTAACTTTGAAGCGCTCGTTAAGTTCGAATGTGTACATTCCTTGATTATTTATATTCCTTTAGTCTGTAAGGGTCCTACTGATTAAAAAAATCAAAACAGGTTTTCAGAGAAATTTCTCCAAGTTTTGAAGACCATCGCTCTCTGCTAACTTCTCTCTTCCTGCACCGTGTTGTTTTCGTGAGGTTGCTGCCTTCAAAATAAAAGCGCATAAGCCGTCTGTTGGAGCAAGATCAAATAAATGTATTGACGTGTATTTCATATTATTTGATCCTTTTTACTACTTGATAATTTATTAGTATTACTTTGTTTGAAATAAATAAACTGTTTCATAGTTGTTTCACTTTTGTGTAAAAAGGAATCCATATGGCCTGTCCCAAATAAAGACAGGGTCAATTCAGTGATTTTAGCAAATAAAAGCCTGGGCTATTATTCAAAGTTTTACGGTATGCTGATTTACAGTACTCATGAACACAGATTCATTTTAATTTCCCTGTTTCTCTGGCAAGTCCATATACTGTAGTTTCGAAAAGACATAACTTTCCCAGTAACAAATAGAGCAACACACATGGCTTCTTCTTATACCCCAGAATCCTAAAAACACTAGTTTCACAAATACACACTCTCCCCACAATTTCCATCCATCGTCAACCGCTTATCCTGTGTACAGGGTCACAGGGGGGACTGGATCCAATGATAGCTGACATCGGGCGAAAGGTCACCAGTCCATCGCAGGGCCACACATAGACAAACAACCACTCACACCTAAGGACAATTTGAGAGACACCAATTAACCTAGCCTGCATGTCTTTGGATGGTGGGAGAAAGCCAGAGCACCCAGAGAGAACCCACACGGACACGGAAAGGCCGGGGCAACCAGGGTTTGAACCCACAACCTTCTTGTTGTGCTAACCATTGCACTACCCACTGCTACCATCCCCTCAGTCACGACTGTTTCATAGCCCATTCCACCTGTGTCACAGTAGAGGTCATTTTATTTGGTATCACTGAATGGACAGAAAAAAAGAAGGTCTAGAAAACAGGAGGAGTGTGGAGAAGTACTGTAAGGCAAAGGTAAATTAACTCTTAGTGCTTACTGACTGACGCAATTTGTTGAAAATCACCAAGAAACCACCATGAGTCAAAACCCAGTCAAGTCTGAACACACAGACACTCTAACTTTCAGTGTGACTTCCACTTGAAAGAGATTAAAGAAAGAGACTATCTTTACTGTCCATTGCAGATAAACATTCATAAATCCACTGATGTTCTCTTCAGTATCAAAGTAATCCAGTTACAGTAGCCTCTTCGCTAACAAGGACCACGCCAATGTTAGATTTAATGGTGGTTTATTATAATGAATAGTTATGGAAGGAGGGGTTGAGAGGGGAGGGATGAAAAGGGGTCGAGGAGAGAGGGATGAAGGGGTCGAGAAGGTTGTTTAGGGTTTGGTGGGGCGGACCGACTAGGAACCCGAGGGGTCGAGACTCAGGGTGGGGGCTCGTCTCGATAAGCAGCTTGGTCTTATGAACCCCTAAAAGAATGACGGATTGAACAGAAATTGGTTCAAAGAACGTCTGTATGGTTGTTGCAGACGTAGCTATGGTAGGCGTGGGAAGAGAGACAGATGAGAATTCGGCAGTGTGGTCTAGTGCCTGATACGGAATTAGTGATCGGGGTACGGGTCCGAAGAATCTTGAATTATGGGATAGGCAGAGATGGCGACCAGGAGCGTGAGACGGCTCTGCCTGACTCAGTGGTGAAGGGGGGCGTTCCAGAGCGGTCTGGTAATGTAGTGTGTGGTTGTCTGTGTGTGCCAGGATGGCTGGACCTCGTGCCCCCCAAAAAATGGCAGCGGTTCGAAAGGGTGGTGGAAGGAGCAGGGTGATGACTGTTCTGGTGGCTGCTCGGATGCTAGCATCGCCGCCGCCCTCTGTGTAGTGTGATGTCTTCGGATCGGGCTAAGTGTTTTTTGTAAAGAAAGGGATGCCTTCCAAGAAGAAGGAAGTCGCGTCACGATCACTTGTTTAACCAGTGCCGTTGGGTACCATGTGATCATGGACGGACTGCGCTGCGGCGGATAGTAGCGGTAAGTGGGAAAGGACGGATCGCCTTGTGGGATGATGCGGATGCGGGAGTTTAGGTGTCCAATGGAGAGAGAGAAATGGTGCTTTGTATAACAGTGCGACGGGGGGAGATAGTTTGGGATGTATGGAGAAATTTGCGCTCGGGAAGGAGGCTTGAAAGGGAGTGGATTAACCTCTTGGTACTGGACCTACCTGATTTTCGCTGTTCTGGCTGTTTTACGTCCAAAGACGGCAGTCCTTTGTGTCAACGGGGACCATTTGGCGGGCCCCCATCTTAGTGAGGTCGGCTTATCTGATAGGTTTGGTTTCTGTCGTCAGATTGAAGTAGAGAAGAAGAGTTTGCTTTAGCAGAGGCGGCTTTATTGGCTTCTGCTGGCGACCTGTAAGCTGCGCAGACTATCGTGTCGATTTGTTTCTTCGATGCGAAGAAAAAGAGCCCACTTAGATCCCTGTAGGATGTTCTGTTCTCAAGCTGTGGTCTGTAAGCATGGAAGTGCTTTTGGTTGTAGGGATATTCACTTTTTTTTTTCTTTCCTCAATATTCCAATGTTTTGGAAGCTTTCTGTTATTGGAACGTGGTTGTATAGAGAGAAATGTTTTGAAGACGAAGTAAAGTAGACCGTTCTGGGAATGCTCAAAGAAGGAAATCCGGGTGTATGGGCAACGCCAGGGAGTGCTGGTAATGACGGACTGGCCAAATGAGCATTGGCCGGCAAGAAGGTGTCAGACAGATGTCTGGCTGGAACCAGGAGTGGAGGTGAACGAACTAGCGAATTTAAGGCGTCGATAGATGTGGTCTGGGGTATCTGTGCGGCCATAACCGTACTGGGTGGGGTCATGGGGGTGGCAGGTTCTGGTGTTAACTATGCAGGGCCCTCATGTGAGAGGGGGCAGCGGAGGTACTGGCAAGGCAGCTGGGGGGGATGCCTATACGCAGGGTCCGGAGTTGGCACTATGGCCCTGGGTGCCCCGAGGTGCCCTGATTAACCCCCTGGAGTCTGCAATCGCGCCGGTGTGGCCAGGTCAAAGTGTGATATCTGAATTTTACCTTTTAATATTGATATTTGCAGTTTACATTTGCACCCTTCGATATGCTAGATTGAGCAAACATGTTTAATGTGGTAGCTATATGAAGGCAACGTAAAAGTATTTGAAGCTAGGCTAAAATAGCACAAGACTCCCAAGGTTTAATTGCTGGAGGTGGAAGCGGCATGCAGCCTGGGAAGCAAGATGGACGTGATATGTAAAACCCAGTGTCGCCGAATCATCTGAGTCCGAGATGATTGAAGATAGTCATCCGCCCTGCAATGGGGGAAAACTGAACAATTGTGTCACAACAGAGGGAAACTCGACGGCTGTAAATTCTCTGGAGCGAGAAGAAGCTGTACGAGCTGGGCGGGACCTAGCGGTGAAGAGAGCTCCCTCGGCCCGGCGGCAGGACCTGTGGAGGCAGGAAAGAGAGCGATGTCAATGAAAGCACCTGATAGAATCAACTGCCTGAGTGAAGGCGAGACCGGTGAGGGCGCCTGGCCGAGGGAGGGTAAAATGGGGGGTTAGCAGAGAAAACGGGTTAGACAGTTTATATATGTGAGCTCTTGTAACTGGATTTTAGAAGCACAGGTGGATGGAATGAGTAAAGTACGGGTGGTTGATTGGAGGAATTGAATGAGCGCAGGTGGTAGAATTAGTGAGGGAGGCGTGGTCCTGTTCCTGAACCTCAGTTTACATAACTCCATTAAATTCTTTGTGACATAGCAAACAGGAACTACTAAAAGCTAATTTGGCATGATATTTCACAGTGCAAATTTGCCAAAATATAAATAAATATCTGCAGCTCAAGGGGTAGCCCACAGCAACTCACTTTCTGCGTTTATCCCCCGAAGCATTGTCAGAACTGAAGTTCCAAAACTTAAAATATAATTATCCCAAATAGAAGACTTTTTTTCCTCCCTCGGCCAGGCGCCCTCTTTTTTTCAGACAGCCGTGCCTGCTGCTCTGATCTGTTGAAGTTCTATTTTTTGAATGGGCAGAAGAGCCGTGCAACTTTCCAACATGGTTTTCATATCCCTGGAACACTGATGCTCTCCTCTATTCATTCAAATAAAACTTTTAATAATGGCAACTAACGTGCCAGTTAATGTTATTTCTGAGAGGCACTGCTTATTCTGAAATTAAAAATATATGGCATGCCTGGCTTATGCTAAAAGCCTGTAAATAACGGGAACTGCCAGCATGTAGCCCCAGCTTGTGGAGTTGAGGTCTGCCAGGTCAACTCAGCAGCAAGAAATAACATCCACCTGTCAAAACCCACCCCAGTAGACAATTATGTAATTAAACGAGCTATAACCTTTCTGCCAAACTGCTCAGATACAGGTGATTAATTCCTTTGACAAATCTGCTCACACTTGATGATGAGAGGTCTAGATCAGGACAGGTGGTACACTACAATTTATAAAAAATATTAACTTCAGAATTTCTGACAACACTTTGCCTCCCCTCTCCTCATGGGGGCGTGACTTCCTCTCCTCCTCAGAGATGCAAAAACTAAGAGAGCCTTCTGTAACTCTTGAAGGCTAGAGGTATGTTCTAAATAACTACATTCAACAGAAACAGTAAAAAATAGTCAAATCACTTGGAAGCAGGACCACTCACAGAACTGTGGGTAGTGGTTGACATGGGCAGTTTTGTGATTTTACAAGAATGATTTTGAGCCAACTGGCTGCTTCTCAGCTCCTGAACCTTGTGACCAGCAATTCAAGGTGAGAGTTAAGCATGAAGAAGCAATGGTAATCAATTTCTAGCCCCACTTACTATGTCAGAAACACTTAATTAATGTAACGGATCGAGTCAGATGTGGAGATGTTACTGTAGTGTGTATTGTCCATAGGGTGGGATAAGAGTCAGAGTCGGTAAGAAACTGCTTATTG
Organism: Micropterus salmoides; assembly: GCF_014851395.1. NCBI lineage: Eukaryota > Metazoa > Chordata > Actinopteri > Centrarchiformes > Centrarchidae > Micropterus > Micropterus salmoides. The sequence goes on from NW_024044459.1 coordinate 4,690,160, forward strand.
GTTTGGTTTCTTTTGGATGGCATCAAGAGTGACTGACGCTTTCAGACAGCGTGACAAAGCACAACGATTTTACGCTAAAGGTACCCTTCAGCGTCCGTATGAAACGCACCCGTTTCCTACGTTGCAGCAACACAAGGGAGGCTAACCCTACCTGCTAGCACATGCGCAGCTGTAGGGTTAGCTGGTCGACATGCATACATTCAGTGACTTAGGTTTAGTTCAGTAACGTAGCTACCACTAGCTAGCTAGCACTCATGGAGACGCATCCGCTGTGACAAATAACTATGCTTTGTCACTCTTTCTCAAATCGTCGGTATATGATGCCCTGAGATGAGAACAGGCTCGAACATCCTTGCTGATTCAGTTATGTGTACAGGTGTAACAATGGATGTATTAAAAGGGGAAGGTGGCCTAGATATTTGTACAAGCATTGCTCAGAGAAAGTCAGGGATACACACTAAATCTCACACATTTTGAACAGGATGTGTTGATGTGTAGGTGTGAAAAAAGCTCTGTTTCCCATCATTGTTTGGGATGATTTTTGCAACTCTGATATAAGTGCTATCTTGGGTCCAGACTCCTGCTGCTTCTGAGGGCATTAGAAGCTTTCAGTCCTCTCTGCTGGCGCTGCAGGACTTTGGTTGTGAAAAACCTCTCAGCTTGATCCCTTAGCTGCAGGGCTGAACTGGGCCGGCCCCAGGTGACTTTCCTGTCCCCCACACTGTGCTCCCTCTCTCTGCTTTGCTGGCCCCTGTCACACCTCCACGTCCTTCCCACCTACCCTACCATTACAAACAGCCTGATTATGCAAATGAGCCAATCAAGAGTGTGAATTAGCGACTGGGCTCAGCTGGAAGGGGCACTGGAGAGGTTGCTTCAATTATACCCCCCTGAGGAGGACTCCCTGTACAAAGCATGTAAGTCTAGGATCCATATAATATAGTTAGGATAAGTAGTGACTTATTGATATTATAGGAGTTTAAGCTTGGAAAATACAATTGTCTGACATTATTTATAAAATAGTTCTCACCGGTATTTAAAGCCCATAAAACTTCAAAGCTTCAAATCTTAAGTAAATTACAATAAAAATGATCAACTACATAAGAAACAGTGAGTTCATAGAACATCTTTATGTATTATTTAGGGTTACTAAAAAATTCTGATCATGTATGTATTTAAATATAGAATTAGAGAGAAATGGTTAGTAAACTATAGACTAAATATTATAAATGAGATTGTTGCCACACTTTATTACAGTTAGACCGCAGTAAGTAACATTACTGTAGTGAATGGATCTTCTACTGTGGTGTTGTCCTGTGCCGTTTGTTGCATTATTGTATATTATGTGGGTCACTTAAGTTACAGCGACTGAGACGTGTGGAGCGTGGATTAGTTGAACGTTACGAAGAAAACAGTTTGACTAAGGTGACCAGATTTCTGAATTGAAAACCGGGGACATTTTTGGTTTGGTCAGTATCTCATTAAAAATATAATGTTATATAGGTGCAATCTGTCAAATATAACCCTAATGAATATAATCAGCTCATTTCCGGGCAGAAATAACCTTTCGGTTAATAAGCAGAGGCTGCAATCACTGTCTGGCAAGCAGAATACTGCATTTTATGGGTTGTTTTGGCCATTTAAAGGTATTTCAACAGGTAAAAAGGACTGGATTTGTTCGTACACAGCAAATTAAATAATGTCGAGTCATAAGGATGATTGCAAAAGAGATCATGTCTTTATTTTATATATAACTCAGCAGAAAGTCATGTTAATTATAGGCTACATTCCGTTTTCCAAATTTAAACAAGGATATTAGACATGGGCCTACCAAACTACAGGCTTCTATTATTGCCTATAATCACGTAAATGTCATGCCTGGTTACATTATAAACTGCAAACACTTATTTGGCCACAATTGTGATTATTCCGTTAAAAGAAACATAAAGTATCACAAAGACATACCTTTACTATTACCATGGACATACACTCACCTAAAGGATTATTAGGAACACCTGTTCAATTTCTCATTAATGCAATTATCTAATCAACCAATCACATGGCAGTTGCTTCAATGCATTTAGGGGTGTGGTCCTGGTCAAGACAATCTCCTGAACTCCAAACTGAATGTCAGAATGGGAAAGAAAGGTGATTTAAGCAATTTTGAGCGTGGCATGGTTGTTGGTGCCAGACGGGCCGGTCTGAGTATTTCACAATCTGCTCAGTTACTGGGATTTTCACGCACAACCATTTCTAGGGTTTACAAAGAATGGTGTGAAAAAGGAAAAAACATCCAGTATGCGGCAGTCCTGTGGGCAAAAATGCCTTGTTGATGCTAGAGGTCAGAGGAGAATGGGCCGACTGATTCAAGCTGATAGAAGAGCAACTTTGACTGAAATAACCACTCGTTACAACCGAGGTATGCAGCAAAGCATTTGTGAAGCCACAACACGCACAACCTTGAGGCGGATGGGCTACAACAGCAGAAGACCCCACCGGGTACCACTCATCTCCACTACAAATAGGAAAAAGAGGCTACAATTTGCAAGAGCTCACCAAAATTGGACATTTGAAGACTGGAAAAATGTTGCCTGGTCTGATGAGTCTCGATTTCTGTTGAGACATTCAGATGGTAGAGTCAGAGAACATGGATCCATCATGCCTTGTTACCACTGTGCAGGCTGCTGGTGGTGGTGTAATGGTGTGGGGGATGTGTTCTTGGCACACTTTAGGCCCCTTAGTGCCAATTGGGCATCGTTTAAATGCCACGGCCTACCTGAGCATTGTTTCTGACCATGTCCATCCCTTTATGGCCACCATGTACCCATCCTCTGATGGCTACTTCCAGCAGGATAATGCACCATGTCACAAAGCTCCAATCATTTCAAATTGGTTTCTTGAACATGACAATGAGTTCACTGTACTAAAATGGCCCCCACAGTCACCAGATCTCAACCCAGTAGAGCATCTTTGGGATGTGGTGGAACGGGAGCTTCGTGCCCTGGATGTGCATCCCACAAATCTCCATCAACTGCAAGATGCTATCCTATCAATATGGGCCAACATTTCTAAAGAATGCTTTCAGCACCTTGTTGAATCAATGCCACGTAGAATTAAGGCAGTTCTGAAGGCGAAAGGGGGTCAAACACAGTATTAGTATGGTGTTCCTAATAATCCTTTAGGTGAGTGTAAAGTGATGTTTATTTCCACGTAATGTCTGTTTGATCCAGTTAAAAGCAGCTGGAGTTGGAAAGAGACTGGGCGATACAGCTTCCCGCGAACGGCAATCACTTTTCGGCAACCTAGACTTTCCGGTCATGTAAAATCTGATTTCAGGTCCGTTAACACCTTATACATTCTATGATTAACACAATTAAAAAGACGGGGAGAGGCCACCAAAACTGGGGACTGTCCCCGGAAAACGGGGACGTCTGGTGATCCTAACTTTGACATAATGCTGGTGGTCCACAGGATAGTAATATGGAGTAATATGGGTCGCGTTAGCTGGTGAAGTAATGTGGAAAGCCATACAACTGTAGTATTTTGCACGGAATAACTGCTGGGTGTTAGCTGGCAAGCTAATGTTCTCTAACTTGAGCCAACTTAAACACAAAATCCCAATATATTTCACATGCTTTGCAGTAATGTTAGTTTACCTGTCTAGTTTAGATGAAAGCCCATGTGGTGTATGATATATGTGCATTTGACGCATAACAGTTTAGAATAGCACTGTAGTAGCTGTATAGAGGATTAGTGACCTTTTAAGGGGAGAGCAGAGGTTAGTGGTTATGTGGACCCTCAGACCCTTATATGGTGTCTAACAGATGCCTGCACATATCCTATAGCACTGTGCCCTTATATGGATTGGAGCTTTTAGTTTGCAGACTCTGACCCTTCTATGGTATCTAACAGATACCTAAACATATTCTATATAAGCTATGTTTGATGTACAGAGAGACAGAGTGGTCATCGGGCTGGGTCACTCTCCAAGCTGCTGCAGAGCTTGTAATTGATGCTGAACTCCTTGATGTAATAAACTTTTATGATCAAGAACAGTGTCAAGCGGATTTCTTCTCAACACATCATCGCAGCATTATTGTTCGGACACCACACCCACTCTGTGTCAGTTTTTTCAGTTCCAAAACAAAGTGGAGTTCTTTCTGTGATTCAAGCCTTGCTGATGTTGACCGTGTTGTAACCCGACATCATCTGATTCTCGTTTGGCTTGAAGGCTTCAGGACTTTGTTGTTGTTTTTTATCCTTACGTGGAGTTTATGTTGCTGTTTGTGTTGAAGTGCTGGGTGCCGGTCATTTTGTTGTGGTAGCGGACTGCATTTTGTTAGCTGCTGTGTTTTGTGGTCACTGTAGTAGGCAAGAGGCTCAGGAGTGCACATGCAGAGACCTCGGCCCTGAGCCGGATCTACCATATGGGCAATCTGGACACATGCCCAGGGGCCCTTGGGCGGAGAGGGGCCCTCTGTGATGGAGGTTGCTTACAAAAAATTAAGTCTCATGATTATCTGACTTATGTGTCAGTTTGATGACTGGCCAAGTAATGGCTGGAGCAGGCCATAATAGGGTGACCAGACATCCCCGGTTTTTGGTGGCCTGTCCCTAATTTTAATTGTGTGTTAATCATAGACTGTATAAGGTGTTAACTGACCTGAAATCAGATTTTACGTGATCGGATATCCTTGTTTAAATATGGAAAACAAAATGTACCCTTTAATTAGCATGTCTTACTGCTGAGTTATATATAAAATAAAGACATGATCTCTTTTGCAATTATCCTTATGACTACATTATTTAACTTGCAGTGTACCAACCAATCCATTCATTTTTACCTGCTGAAATACCTTTATGGGACTGAAAGGTAGATTCTGCCTCAAAATGACTTGATTTCTTTCAGAACAGTTATATTTGACAGAATATAAAACTGAAATTGTCCCCCTTTTTATTTCATATATAATAACATAATATTTTTAGAGCCTGACCACCAAACCAAAAATGTCCCTGTTTTTCATTTCAGAAATCTCCACTTTTTGTTTTCTTGTGGTTAGTGGAATTTACAGTCACAAGGACAGGGAAAGTGTAGCTTCAGGCAGCCACTTCAGGCAGCCACCACAGAGAGATCTGACACGATCTGGTCACCCTACGCCGGGGTCAGCAAACAGAATCCTGGAGGAAATTCCTCCGTCCTGGAGGAAATTCTTCTCAAAGGGATTTCAGCCTTTCAGAATCTGGCGACGGGAAAACACGCTATTATATTAATATTATATAGTCACCATCCACTAGAAAAATATTGCTTTGCTTGTTGCTAGCTGGAGATTGAGGACTTGATCAGCTACTTTGCAAAGAAAAAGAACATAAGAACTTCTAAAGGTGAGAGCTTAGTCTGATATAATCTGTTGTGATTGTGCGACCAGATAATGATTTTTTTTGCGAAGTTTATATGCTGTTTTAGTAGTACTGTCATCATGTTTTCAGTACTTGGGTTATTGAACTGAATAGGCATACTTGCTGGTCTAGTCATTAAACGTTTCACTAATGTGTGTGATTTGACATGCCCACTTGGCTGGAAGTTCAAATAGCCTAATTAAGGTGGGCCTTAGCATTGTTTGTGGATTCTGACTGGTGGGGCGAAAGTTCAGGAGCCTGCAGTTTGCTGGGTGTCAATAGCTTTATTATCAAGGGTGTGGGTGTTAGGGAGGAGGGTCCTTCGGAGCTTCAGTGCCCAGGGGCCCCTGGGGGTACTAATTCGGCCTTGTTTGGCTTACATTGGTATTTTTGTTTCAAGTTATTTATTTTAAAGCAGTTGAAAAATGTTTTCTTTTGCGTGTCCCTTTAATAACAATAACACACACAGCTATGTGTATCAAATTAGCTCTTGGTGTGCTTTGAATGCCTAATTTAATGCAACATTTCTAATTTGTATAACTAGACAAATAATTGCTCTTTACTGTGCATGATGTTGCACTTACAGTCTGATTCAGATGACACAACCTTGTACTTGTTGGACCCTGCAGGTGATGCACAACAATGTTTTATTACTTGTAATTATTCTCCAGGTGCCTCTCTCCAGGTCCAGCCTGATTTTGAATACTTTAAGATGGTCATGAGGTTTGGGGAAATATCCTGAGATGCCATCTGGCTCCATCATGATGCCGATGGTTTAGTTTTATTTGAGGCTTACATTTTTCCACACAAAAAGTTAAGATAGAAAAAAACATTTCACGTTTTGGATACACTCACAGAGAAAAGAGGAATACAGTATGTGGTCACAAAGCACTATAAATTATACTTACAACACTATAAAAGAAAGAAAATTGTATCCTGCATGTTCTCCCTGTGTGCTATATCTCCCATTTTATCTCTGAACACATGGCTCCCAAAAGATCAGCTGATAAAATGTTTTCAAACCAGCATCCTGTGTCAGCTGCACGTGCACAGTTTAACTTACATCAGGGGAATGCTGATGGAAGATGAATCAAGAATTGTGTCACAAAAAAAACACACAAAGAAAAAAAGTAAATATAATAACAAACTCAGCAGAGGTATAACAGAGCAACAGTCCTATGAAAATCATCTCTCTAAAATGCCATCTTTTCATGAACTAAGAAAAACAGTGTTGTTTTAAGATTCATGACAATGCCGTTTTTACAAATCCAAAAGACTTGTGCGGGACAAAGACATGGGGAAATGTTCCCAAGTTATAAAGAAGCAGCTAACCTAATCCTATTTTTTGCATGGTGTGTTAGATTTTATATACAGTTACAGAAGACAATAGTGCCAAGCTTGCCATAAATTCAAACAAATCAGTTTCTGAAGTCATTGGAGGCCAAACTGTGGAATTATAACTTCTGGGTCCGTCACGTGATGCACACTGGCCCCCAAAAGACTTGCGAAAGAAGCAACTGTAAGTCACAGCCCCGGTTAAATGACTTGCTTCCATATCAGAGTTTGATCCATTCGGTCTGATTCCATTTGGAAAGTCTAGAAGAGCCACACCATCACATATTTTATCCCCATTTAAGTTAGGAGAAACCACTGGTAGTAAGCTGGCTCTGTGGCGGAAGTCCCTATTGTGCTTGCTCCTGTGGGGCTGCACAATGCGGAAGATCTACGTAATTCTATACGCGGGAGTCCAACTTTTTTCACGTCATCTTTCTTGTAATGGTTTGACCTTGTTAAGAAAAGGCCCACAGAGTGAATTTCTGATGAGTTGAGGATGAGTTACAGATATCTTTCTGTTTAGAGTAGGATCAGGGATGTGAGTTGTGGTTGTTACCTCTTGTATGTTGGAAAATTTTGCCGCAGTGTTGATAATTGATATTTGCGATTGAGTGATCATACCTGTAGACTTATGAGTTGCTGTGCTTATCTGGATGGCTTTAGTTCTGTGCTTATTGTCATAGTGTCTCTCTGTGTTTTGATTTGTTCGTGTAAGCTGGTTAAAATTTTTTGGTTGTTGTCGGAATTCAGTGGCCATAGTTGTGATTAATTTGCCGTTCAGGCAGCCGCTTTCCAAGATTTTGTTTAAAGGCTGGTTTGCCCAGGCCCAAAGAAATTATTTACACCGGGGCCCAGCATAACTACATTACTCTGCTGATGCACACGTTAACTTCAGCACGTTTGATAAAGTGCAGTTCACAGTCCCAAACAGAGAAAGGTTGCGCCTCAGTTTTTAGATGTTTATAATGCAAAACTCCACCACTACGTTACCAATAGTGACTACTGTCTGGACTCACAGCAGAGAGGATTCACTTGATTACTATTACGGTGTACTGTGGACAGAGTTGATTAGCTCAGCGAGTGCATTCAGTCTGCTTTTGTCTCAGAACTTCACAGTGAAAGTTAATTATTTAACATTTTGGTCGCCTAAAAATGCCTTGTTCAGTGTTTGGTTACTAAAAGACACTCTAAAGAGATGGTTGTTCTTTTTTTAAGTACATTTTTGCTAGCCAAAATTAGCATCCAGGCTAGTTAGTTGCACCCTCTTGTCCAAATATGGTCACTTCTGGTTCCAAATAAGAAGATGGCAAACGGCCCAAATGCCAAACTCGAGGTTTCAAACAGTAGTCCAATGTGTGAGTGGCTACGTCCAAAAAGATCAGTATAAGATAAAAAAATTTTTTGCCAAGAATTGCATGCACCTCCAATTACTGCTTTTAAACGCTATAATATTCTTTGTGGGGTTTATCAATGGTGATAAATTATTCAAAGTATATATTTTATGAAAGTTTGGAGTCTTTAATATTTTAATACACTTAGTCGAAGTACCACTCCTTGATATTGAGTAAATATTTGTGGTGACACTCAGAGCAGCAAATGTCATTCAAGGTAGAGCACTGATACTGAGGTTATGTAAGCATTATAATGCACATACACATTTGTAGTGTTTTTGGCAGCCTTAAAGACTGCTCATAAAAATAGTGTATAGATAAGGGATGGTACCACAGAAAAATCATTAAAGGAATGCAATATTCTTCTCTTACTTTACGATCAAATAACCCAAGAGCCTTATTTGTGTTGCTCACCAGCAGTAATCAGCATCCAGCACAGTGCACCACCCAAAGAGGGCACTTCTACTGGGTGGACCTAATTTCTAGAGTATACACCTGGTGTTCCTCATGGAGCGTCCTCCATTTAACAGGCCTCATGTGGCATAATGGTCTTGTTAACATCCTAATGGTAAGGGAATGGGATGACTGCCCCACATCAACACCTTGTCCTGTCTAATCAAGTCTTGTCATGTCTAGTTGAGTGTCATGTCCCTGCCACTGAATACCCACTGTGGAAAGAAAAAGGCATGAGAATGCTGTGCACGTGTGTGCATGCTCCAAGGTGTGGAGGTGTAAAATATTGCCCAGACAAATGGCCATTTCACTTAGTCTAGCATTTATTTAGTAAATTTTTTTCCAGCCACCCTAGCAGCGTGGCTCCAGCGATGTCAATGATGATTGAACTGTTGGTCGGTTGGTCCACCATTTTGGACCAGACTATAAAATCTTCATGGCTAATGGATGGATTACTGGGGAATTTTGGAGAGACATTCAAGGTCTAGAGAAGATTAGTGCCACTGGCATGTCACAGTCTTCCTTTATCTGCTAAAATATCTCAACATCTACAAGACAGACTTGTACAAAATATAGCACAGATATTAATGGTTTCCATGTATTCTAATAAGGTTGGTGATCCCGTGGCTTTTATAATCCAACGCCATCAACCCACCAACATTTCAATATGTCCAGTACTTTAGTTAATAGTTCAGCTGTACTTTGTGTTTTATGCTAATGAATGATCTGGTGTTGTGGCCACAGTGAGATCTGCAGGTCACATGATGCCCACTGACTCAAGATTTGAGCTATTCAGTCCTCAATCAACTATGAGATTATAACTCGCATATTAACTGTAGTGCTCACGATTTGTCTCACTGTGACATTTGATGTTACATTTGCAAGTGATTGCAATCTGCTCTCCAGTGTATTTTTTGTTCACCTAAAACACAAATGATATAAAATAAAATCTCACAACTGGCGAAATTAGCTTTCAGTTTTCACCATCCTCATCCAGAAACTGTAATAGTGTCAAATAAATCTCACTTTTCATGCTCTCTGCATAATTCTTTTACTTAACTTACTTAACCATGAAAGGTGAGGATCAAAATTAACATTTGGATCTCATTTTAGTTTTGTCTTTATATTAAAGACTGAATTTTTTTTGTGCAGTGACCAATCGGTGGCAGTGGTGGTTTGCAGTGAGAGGGCTGCTGAGATACCTGATGATGCTAAATCGGTCAAGCCAAGGCCAATGATGGAGTTTCTGATGAGGTTTGTGCTGATGTGGTAATGATGTCATGACACCGGAGATGAGTCTAATGATGAAATTGGTGCTGAAGCTTGTAATGAGGTTGGTGATGATGTTGCAGATGAGCACAGCGAGCAAAGAGCAGCTGCGAGAATGATGGTGCTGAGGACTGAGTCAATATCAACCTCTCACAAAAACACTGAAACCCTGTTCATTTCTTTTCATTCTTTTCTGTCAAACACACACACTTACACACATACACGTATGTAGGCCTGATGGTGTAAAAGCCCCGATTGATCTGAACACTATGATGTATGCCTGGGGTTCAACCCAATTAACCTTCAAACTACTTCAAACAAAGGATGAGTGTCAGTAGGGGTGTGTGTGTGCGTAGGAAAAAGAGAGCAAGAGTCGAAAGAGAGTAAGGAGAGCTGAAGGAAAGCTACAGAGATTGATGGCTGACACGGCTGGGATTGGACAGTAGAAACACAGGGTGAGGGTAATAAACAAGGCAAAGGTTAATCACACTGACAGCATCCATAATTCTTCTCCTATCTTACAGTCAGACCTATGGAGAAGTCCAGGGCCCTGTTTCACACAGCAGGCTTAACAAACTCTGAGCTTATCTAGGATAGAGGGGGGCGAACTCTGACTTTTCGGTTCCAGAACAGCTGATCAGAATTAGTTCAATCAACTCTGAGTATCTTGAGCCTGATGGAAGTGCCTGCGTGGGGATGAAAAAAAGCCATCATCAATGGAGCACCGATATTATGATTCACCATGGCAACGGATAAATAAAGGCAGAGCCTCCATTTTAATCGGGTGGAGCTAGAAACATGAATGCGTGCCAACGCGATCTATGATTGGAGGAAGGATCAATATGTTGACATTAGTACTTTTTGAACAACGTTGCTCATTCATCATTTACCAGACTGGAATTTCCTTAATGAATGATAAAGTGCTGGAATTCTCCTACAGCCCATTACATTACATTTATTCATTTAGCTGGCACTTTTATCCAAAGTGACTTACAATTGCTATATGTCAGAGGTCGTATACCTCAGCAACTAGCAACTAGGGGTTAAGTGTCTTGCTCAGGGATACATCGGTGTCTCACAGTCGATTCGAACCTGGGTCTCTTTCGATTTTAAATAGTAAGGCTATATTTACTAAGCTCTAACCCAATGGGACAAAATGCATAGGTATAGATAAAATATAAGACACAGTGTACTCATGAACTTGTGATTGTAAAATCACAGTCACACCCAGTAGGTTAGCCTATTAATACTTTTTTTTTTGCAGTGGAAAATGTCTCAAATTGACTGTAAAGTTTTAGACGTCTATTATACATTAATAAAATCTTGCTAATTTTGTATTTTATTAATGCTTTCAAAACACATTCAGAAAATATGCAGCTAATAATGAAAATATGCAGCTAATAATGAAAATATAATGAAGCAGTCATCCTCACCCCTCACCGGAGGGGTATATAAGCACGCCGGCACACAGGACACATTAGCCCTTTTCTATGAAGCAAGGCACTCCAGGCGGGGTGAGGTGTGGCGGACCGACGCAGTGTCTCGTTCCCCTTCGAGGGAACTCGAACTGCGTCGGTGATGACACTATGGGAACGAGATACCCACTTAGGCCGCGCCGAAACCCCGCCTGCCCCCAGCGTGCAGAACCTGACGGCACGACTAGGAGGAGAGCACAGGGTGCCGGGTGCAGAAGGAAGGTCCAGACTGTAAACCGGATGAAAGTGTGAGGGGTGGCCCAGCCAGCCACGTCACACAAATCGTGGAGTGACGCCCCTGCGAGGAGGGCCCAAGAAGCTGCCATGCCTTGAGTAGAGTGCGCCCTTATGGCCATAGGTGAAGGCAATACCGCGCACCTGATAGGCCAGGGAAATAGTCTGAACGATCCATTGCTGAACGATTGCTGATGGTGTGTTTAGAAGCGGGGAGCCCAGCCTTGGGGGACCCGAAACACACCAGCAACTGGTCTGCTTTCCTCCACCGGGAAGACCTCAGAGTGTAAATACTCGGTGCTCTGACAGGGCAGAGCAGATGAAGTCTCCCCTCCTCCGCCGTCACGAGGTGGGGGATGAAACGCCTGCAGCACCGTGGACCCTGCCAGTCTGGCCGGAACTTTAGGGACATAACCTGGACAAGGGTGCAGGATGGCCCTGACCCTCCCCGGGGCAAACTCCAGGCATCGGGGAGAAATTGAAAGTGCCTGGAGATCCCCCACCCTCCTCAGAGAGGTGATAGCGAGGAGAAAGGTCATCTTAAGGGTCAGGTGCTTGGCCTCAGCCGACTCCAGGGGTTCGAAGGGGGCCTCAGCCAGCGCTTCGAGAACCACTGCCAGGTCCCAGGTGGCAACCCTGGGATGAGTCACGGGTCTCATCCTCCTGGCTCCAGTTTGCATAACGTGCGCGATCGCAGACCCCACTGGTGATTCAAATAGGCCACCACTGCCATATTGTTGGTTCTGACAAGGATGTGGCGACCGCGGAGAGCGGGCAGAAAACTTCTCAGAGCTCTGAATACCGCCAACATTTCCAGGCAATTTATGTGCCAGGAAAAATGATGCTCCTCCCAGGAGCCTCTCGCAAAGCGGCCATCCATGACCGCACCCCATCCCATGAGTTAGGCGTCTGTTGAAATAATTGTTCGGTGACAGATCGCATTGAACTTCTGTGGGGGTGCGCAGGACCCACGGGGAAATGTTTGCAAGGCTCCACCATGCTTTTACAAAATCCGCTAAGGGAACCAACCCCTCTGGGCTGGTGGCCGGTGTTATGCATAGGTCCCCGGTGGCACCCTGAAGCGGAGAACCACCAGGGAAACTCACCGGCGACCCACGGTGTGTAAGCCCGATCGTTTTCCAGCTGCAACCCCTCGAGGCGGGCAGACTGGTGAGAGCTCGCTGGCGGCTAGCGTGTCCCGAGTGCCAAGACCTGTTGCCTGAGCCGCCACGAGGGATGGGGACCTCGGTCATTCTCTCTCGGAAACCGCAGAGCCCCCTTCCCCGAGCCCGAGACTGAATGACGGTCTTCAGGCCCGTCTTCTCGGGGGGCTGTGGGCAAGAGAGTCGCCTTGCGTGCCAGGTTTGTTGAGAGGGACTACGGGAAGCGACGGTTCGCTTCTGGCTCCGGCGGTAGGAGCTAGCTGAGGGCTGAGCTCGTCTCTCTTCAGCCGTCGCCGTCCTGGACCCAAACCGGTGGGCGAGATATTGCTCAAACGCCTCTCCTTGACTTGCCGTGCTGAAACCTGCTGACGATAGCATCCACTGCCTCACCAAACAGGCCAGTAGGAGAGAGGGGCACATCCAGGAGAAAAGCCTTCTCCTTCCCCTGGATGCCCCAGAGGTTAAGCCACAGATGGCGTTCCGTAGCCACTGGAACGGGCCATCTCCTTGGTAACACGGAGTGTTAAGTCCGTAGCTCTACAGAGCTCAGTCAGGTCCTCCTCAGAGGGACCTCCCCTAGGTCACAGTCTTTGAGAAGATCGGCCTGGTACGCCTGCAAGGTGGCCATGGTGTTCAGGCTTGCACCAGCTCGACCCGCTGCCATGTAGGCCTTGCCCACCAAAGCGGATGTCGTTTGACACAGCATGGTGGGGAGCGCCGGCGGCTGAAGTAATGAAGCGAGGGTGGGAGAAAGATAGCTTGCGAGTGCTTCCTCCACCCGAGGCATTGTTCCAAAGCCGTGCTGTTTAGTTTCTGTCACGCTGCTGTAGTCCAGCAGAGTTGACGCAGTCAGCCGTGCAGAGCAGCTCTCTTTTTTTTCTATTTCGGTCTGTTCCATGATTTACATAACTCATTGTGTAAATCAGGAAAGAATGGCGAGGATCGACGCGGGGGTGGCGCTCGGGCTGCAGAAAGCTCACTGAGGTTACTGCCGGACCGTGGCTCCTGCCCCACCTCTCATAGCTGCGCGCGGACTGATGACGTCGGCCCAGCTCCCGGAAGTCATCCTCCATGATGTTAAGCACGTCTAGCTCCTCAGAATCAGACTGTGCAAGCCTCTCTAAACTCATTCCTCGGGCGGGAGAAGCCGAGAAACGGGCTCCGAACGGGGAAGAGAGGAGGCGGAGTCAGCAGATGAGGACCGGAAAAAGGCCTCAACCGTCCCGACGCCCTCGGAGATATCACGCTGCGATCCCCATGACCGTAGCCGCCGCAATGCTTCATCAACCGCGGGGTCTGAGCCAAGGGGAGAGCGCATCCGACCGTCTTCCGAAAGAGAGCTGCACAAGACCTCAGCACCCTCAGGGACTGAGGTGCCTGGGCGTGCGACATCCCCAGACAGGAACACACATCTCATGAGTCTCCCCAGCCGCGATGTACCGTGGGCATGGAAAAACACACTGTCGGAACTGATTACCAGACATGGTCTCTACTGCTTCGTCAGGATTTCCAGGTAAGACAACAACTTTCTCGATAGTGGAGCTTCCAAACATACTCAGAGTGCCTGCTGAATAAAAAAAGGCTAGCCGGCGTGCTTATATACCCCTCCGGTTACGCCGTCACACGCTACCGTTCTAGCAACACCAATAGGATTGGAGTAGTTTCATTCATAGTTCAGCCCTGCCATGCCCAGAGGTGTTCCCATAGTGTCGTCACCGATGCAGTGCGAGTTCCCTCGAAGGGGAACTGATGGTTTTCCAACTTCTCCTGTGAACGGGAGGAGGTTAGGTTCACAGCATCAGTTGCCGGAGTTACTGATCTAGGGTTTATCGATCTCGCTCTCTGAAAAAGAAAACCCAGAATTTCCCTCATCTCAGGCTTATCATACTCAGAGGTATGGGAGGGGGGGCCATTTCCCAAGCTTTGTCTGAGGGGAGGCCCTCAGTCTCAGACTTTGATAACCCCTGACCTATGCCATTCGTCTTTCCCTCCTGCAACACAGCTTTATATAATTTTTGGAAGTCTCTGACATGTATATCAATTGTAAGTTGCTATGGATAGAAGCGTCAGCTAAATGAATAAATGTAAATGTACTCTCTAGCCTCATCCTCCAGGAACTCACAGCAGTCTTTGACACTGTATCACATCCCCTCCTCATAGACCACCTGGCAGATATTGGAATTGGGGGCACTGTTTATCATTGGTTTGCCTCCTACCTTTCAAACAAGACACACATTGTTCAAATTTAAAACTACAGGTCAGAAACCTCCAGAGCTCACCACGGAGTACCGGAGAAGGCCCTAACGCTCACGGAGTTCAGTGTTGGGACCACTTCTGTTCATTATTTACCCCCTCCCTCTTGAACAGCATCTTCCGGCACTATGGCATCATGACATCCACTAAGTCCAGTCCCACAATCCCCTCCAGTACCCTCACTGCATGTCTACATGGTATACAGACATGGATGACAACTAACTACCTACAGCTCAACAGTAGTAAGACTGAGCTACTGCACATTGGTTCCAAATATACACTGTTAAAAACCAATTACGGCTTAATCCATGTCTCCACTCAGGTTAAGAGCCTTTGTGCATTGGACAGTACTATCTTTCTGTAGCCATATCAGTAATGTCTTTTTTCATCTGTGAAACATCTCCAGACTACACTGTAGTGTACCCCAACCAGTGTTCGCTCAATTATTTTATGCCAAAAGGAAGAATCCAGCATCTCTCTCTTTGTTTCTCCCTGAGAGAAGGGGGGGGATTCACCTCCCAACAGACAGGTTGACTCCAGGCCCTAAATACCCCAAAAGGAGGGGTGTGAAAGGTTTGCTACATAAAACACTTCTTATTTCCACTCCGAGTGCTGTTTGGGAAGTTTCGACCATAAAACCCACCATCTCTGGGGAAGTTGAGATAACGGACTCTTCGTATGACTGCTAAAATGACAATATTAACCTTGTCCAGGGACTAACCTCTCCCTGAACCAGGCTGTCAAGACCTTTATGGACAGAGGTCATGAAACTCTAAACTGACCTCCCCACATACAGACACTCCCCAAGACCAAAAGGGCAGGTAACAATGGAAACAATGTTCCCCCTTTCCAAATTACCTCAGACAGAACCCCTTTCTTTCAATCCTAATTCTCTACCCCACCAAAGAGTCATGAACATGGACTCTAACATGCCCCTTCCTTTTCACGCCGATGTGCCCAACTGATAAGATGCCAGAGAAAGAACAGACCCAAATTCCTTTGTGTGGACAAAGAATGTCTTCTCATGATAAACTTACCGTTAGGGATGGGGATTGACAACCGGTTCCAAAATTTCTCAAAACCCGAAAATCAATAAGGTCCGAGCTTATCAATACTGCTGTCGAGACTAGAATGCAATTATGTCTCGAGCGTCAAATCTGATTTATTTTGAAATGCAATGGATAAGAAAATTAATGTTTATTTACCGAAATGCGGTATTAAAACGGCCCGAGACTGTTTATCATCAGGCTGCAGATCTGCTGCTCTCTGTCTCGCACGCACAGCGCCCTGCAAAAAGAGATGCAGATGTCGCTGTGGAGATGGTGAAGTTAAGTTATAGCTCCAAACTACTCAAGTTGCTGACAGCTGCGCACTTTATGTCCAATAAAAACTTTGTGAGTAACAATAGAATACTTTATCTGTACACCTGTCTGTAAGGTAAACATGTAGAAAGGGTTAATTTTAAACTGCTCTGTCCTCAGTCTCTCATCCTGTGTGTCCTATATAAGCACAGCTAACGTTAACTTGGCAATTAGCCAAATGTTACAAACAAGCTAATAGAAAGAGGTCTGTCTGGAGCATTGACTGGTCTGTAGTCTTAAAATTTGGTGCATTGTTAAAAACTCAGCTGCTGGCTGAGACAAACCAGCCACTCCTCCTTCCATCAGGTAACGTTACCTGCAAGCAGTGAAACAGCAGAGAGGAGGAAGAGGAGGGACTGATACAGACTGATTTCTAAACATCACTCACTATTTTGATGTCAGATTTTGACTTTATATAGTGACTTTGCTGTTGTATGTTGCTGCTCTAGAAACAATATTTTGCTGTATTTAAAGTATTAAATTCTAATCCTATAATTAATTTAAAAACAACCAGGAAGCTATGTGCACTTCAATATTATGTTTATTTATCACATGTCATATGTCATCTGAATATATAACAACGTTATGGCACATTGAATATTTTATGTTAACCACACTCCTCCCAACGACGAGTGGGAGGCCTGCCACGCAGGTTAGTTATGCCAGCAGTAACAAGAGGACATCAAATAAGGAACCGAGCCAGGGTGAACTGTCCACCACTGCAAGAGCTCTCTTCAACTACCAGCCGAAGCGGACGGACCTCCGGGCATTTCCCTGGAAGAGCTGCCAGCGTGGGGCCGTCTGATTACTGGGCAGAAAACTCAACAGGCAGTAAGACAAAACAAACCCTAGATGTCCTCTAACTTTTAATCCTTTAGCTTAAACCAAATTTAATTTAGTTAGAATCATAATTTGCATTCATTAGTTCTCTTACTCCCTTAGAATCAGATTCTTTCCCACAATAGACCAACTAAATTCACATTCAACTCTATCAATCTCATTGATTGCATCCTGGTTGTTATTGTTTTTATGTCTTTGATATATTTATCCTCACTTTGTATTCACTTTACTTAGTTAATAAATTTCACCTTAATCACAGGAACTGTGTGTGTACTGTTCAGCTCCAGGTCACTGGACGGAGGATTCATCCTTTGACTGAGACTGCCTGGTTGATAAAACTTAAATAATTAAGCCATTATTAACTAGCTGATCACTAGTAAAGAACTGTGTAATTATTAAGCCATACCTAAGGTGCCCTGAAGGCCTTGGGCGAACGGAAATTCAGGTGGTGCCCAAAAAGAAGTGCTTAGGTGTCAGGATGTGTGGTGTGGTTGCAGGTAGGTGGACCCAAATGCAGGATACAGAGCGGAGCAGGTACAGTTCAGAGGATTTATTTAAACAAACTAAAGGCGAGCGCACGTACTACAGAGTGGCTGAGTCCAGGTAAACTATAATAATAAACAATCCCAACGAAACAGGTAATCCAACAGAAATAATCCAGCGGGGTACAGATCCACTAACGAGCAGGGCGGGAGCAACACAGGACTAACGAGGCAGAGAGACAGCAGTGGGAAACAGAGAGACAGACATGCAGAGGGAACAGACATAACGCAGGTTACTGAACACCGGCCATATCAAAATAAGATGTAACAGATCAGAATAATATAACAAACTAATCCAGATGCAAGCAGACAGATCACTAATAAACTACAACCAACAGGGAAAACAGACTGAAGCTAGGATGAAACAGAACTCAGAGCAGACAAGGCCAAAATAATGCAAACACAGAACTAGGAGTAAATACAAAGATATTAACTAAGACACAGAACTAGAAACTAAGACATGGAACCAAAACACAGACTAAGTAACAGATACCTAACTGACCAATAAGTAAACTCCCAGAGAACTAAACTCAGCAGAACAGAGGACAGAACTAAACGGCAGATACAAAAACAACCAAACAAGAATCAAAATACAGCACACAGAGAAACTCAGGACAGGTGACACTTAGGATAATAATATTTCTGAATATTATTGTTCAAGTAGTTATGCTACTTCTTCATGTGCATGCCTTTTCATCCCTCTCAGGGGAAGAAGGCACATTACTTTGGCAGATACAAGAAAGTGACATGTATTGATTATTATTATTTATATGTTTTATTATTAAATGTGCTCTTATTTGTATGTATATATAATGCATATGGACATATGTGTATATGGATTGCCATAATAACATATATTGTAATATTTATGTGGGGCATGCGATTCTAATCCAGTACAGACCTCATGGTCTGCTAGCTGTCCATTCTAGGTGTCCTGAAAAAAAATCTTGTGTTTGTACACAGCCCTGCAGCTGAATCCTACACTGCATCCATTTAACCCTCAACAAAAGAAACCCTCTACAGAAGAAAACTTCTCCAGTTTGGCTGCTCGACACGTGTTTAGTACTAAATAAGTTAGCATTAGGTCCTGACCTAATAAAAATCCCATATATAAATCCCATAATGTGACCACACATTCCTGTGTGTCACATGTGCACATACTGAAAGCTGCTGCCAGGGCCTGACGGCCCGTGGGTGGGCAGTTGGAATATTAAGAGGAGGTAGGATTGTAGTGAGCACTGAGGTGACAGGTATGACTGAGTCAGGTAGGAGGGCCCCGTGGCAGAAATATGCTTAGGGAGGTCAGGACCGACTCTGTGTAACATTTATATCCAAAAGTCCTGCACTCTAGCTTTAATGTGAATACTGATATCTTCTGATAGCCCGAAGTGAATTTGCTATATGAACCATTACATCTATTATGAATATATCCATGTGAAAATTGCATTCATTAAAACTGGTGATGCACCACCACCTCACCCAGTCTGTGGAAATTCCATTTGGGAAGTGCTGTGGGCAAACAGAAGCAGGATTTAAAGCCTGTTATTGTAAAGGCCTTTTATAGGATCCATAAAATCTGACCAGCTTCCAGGAATGAGAGTTGTCATTGAAGAGGAGGGGGCTGATAGGGGGGTTAGTCCTGCAGTAAAGTGTGTTATATTTTACTACAGCCCATGGCACCCATCTGCAGCATGTGGTCAACTCTGCTAATCAGGAAGACACAGGTTAGCCTCCAGTTTCAGTCAGATATATGGAGACTTCTCATCAATGTCTGATAATGACACCTTGCTGGAGAAAGCCACCGACCTTGGCATCGGACAGAATTACATACCTGGGAAGCAGGTAGGAAGAAGCACCAATCAAAGGCTTTTTAAATACCCCCAATTCTGCGAGCCAGTCATCTGGGTGCTGTTAAACTTCAAAAGTGTCAAATCACAATAAGAATCAGCTTTGTTGCCAAGTAGGCTTACACCTACAAGGAATTTGTGTTACTGACTCGGTGCATCACAATTAACATATATATATAAGACAATAAGTTGTACAGAATATGTGCAAGTATGTGTGCAAAATATACAAATCAGAATCAGGTTTACATTGGCAATTTACAGTATGTACTATAAGTGGGTATAGGGGGCATGAGAGTCAGTGACTGAGGTTGCAGGCCTTGAGACTAGTTGCAGAGTAAAAGAAACTGTTCCTGGAGGCATACACGTCCTGGAGGGATGGAGGATTGCAGCCAATGACCCTCCCTGCAGAGCAAATGATACGCTACCACCTGCTCGTCATTGGCAGAGGCAGCAATGTGCCAGATGGTGATAGAGGAAGTAAGGATGGACTACCATTGTTTTTCAGGTTGAACTTGTTCAGTTGCCGCAGGTACAAGGACATCCTCTGCTGAGCTTTCTTGGTGAGGGAGCTTATGCTCCTGTGACTGGTAGTGCAGTTGTTGATATTCAGGGAGAAGAGCAGAGGGGAATGAACGTAGCCTTGAGGTGCTGGTGGTCTGATGGTCTGCTGGTTGACACAACAAATCTAAAGAACATTCACCTCAATTTTTATAAGAACCAGATCAGTGTCCCACTTCCCCAGTACATATCATAGTGTAAGCAGGTACAGGAGTATATAGTGGTTTTACACTGGGAAAGTGACAAAATAAAGTATACTCAGTCTGCTGACTAAACCCCCTGATTTTTCAGTGTTTTCACAGAATGCAATGCGCAAGGAAATAGAAACTGCTCAACAATTAAACAATATACCGTATACATTTAGTATGCAGTGGTGGAAATGGCCACATTTTATTGGGGGAACCATACTTATGTGGTGGTCTGGGGGGATCTCTTACCAATAAAATGTGTTTTTTTGACAAACTGTAGTGCTAAACTAGTGTTTAGGGATTTTATTGATACTACTAGTCTTTCTGGTTTGGTTCCTTATCATTAGTCTTATTGGTTCTTTCATTGCTTTTGCAAAAATACATTAAATAAATTTAAAACAGGATTAGAATTCTAACATATATAATGTAGTATCTAGAACAGTAATGCTTACAACAGCGAAGTCACTTTAAACTCTATATATACTTTATACGCTTTGTGCAGGTTTACATGTTTATGATTGTTCAACAGGTGTACTGGTGTTTCCCCCCCGTTTACACTTCAAGTGAGCTTGTCTGGAATTCTGCTCCAGATCACATTCATCCAGATATTTAGCCCAGCTTGTTACTCTTTCATACTATACTGTACAGACTATTATACTGTACTTATAGCATGACAACCCCTGTAAAATAATGGCCTCACAATGGACACTAATCACCCAAGACATCTTACATATCTCTTTTTCTTAAAAATCTATTAAGTGAGATTGGATAAAAGTAAAAAAAAATAATAATAATTGAGTAGCTTTGCAGTATTTTGGGCAGGTGATGAAAGATGCTATCCGGTCATATATAGGAAGTGTAGGATCCAGGGTTTTTAGAGATAAAAGTCAGGATATCTCAGTTTCTGCTGATGATGTCAACAGTCTCTCAAAAGACTCCCAATTTGATGGAAGTAATATTCAGGCTGAAGTACCACTTTAATCAGTACATACTGTACATACAGTCCCCTCCAAAAGTATTGGAACAGTAAGGCAAATTCCTTTGCTTTTGTTGTTCACTGAAGACATTTGGGTTTAAAAACAAAAGATGAGTCTGAGACAAGAGTTCAGATTTTCAGCTCTCATTTCCTGGTATTCACATCTAGATGTGTTAAACAACTTAGGACATACCACCCTTTGTTTGAAAACACCCATTTTTCAAGTGAGCAAACTATTGGAACATATGACTGACAGATGTTTCTTGTTGCCCAAGTGTTGCCTTTTAGGTTGATTGTCCAAACATTAAATAGCTCTGCATGACTAGTCTAAGTTTTCATCCTTGGTTTAAACCTATAAAGTACTGCATTTCCTGTTAAAGAGGATAAACCAGCATGAACACCAGAGAGCTGTCTATGGGAGAAAAGCAAGCCACTGTCAAGCTGAGAAAAGAAGGGAAATCGACCAGAGCCATTGGACAAACATTGGACATGGCAAGCACAACAATTTGGAAAGTCCTGAAAAATAAAGAAACTACTGGTGTACTGAGCAACAGACGCCCAACAGTTCGGCCAAGGAAAACAACAGTAGTTGATGACAGAAATATGGTGAGAGCTGTGAAGAAAACCCCAAAACATCAGGAAGTGACATCAGCAATGACCTCCACAGTGCAGGGTGAAGGTATCACAAGAAGACTCAGAGAGCAGAAATATAGAGTCCACACCACAAGATGCAAACCACTCATCAGCAGGAAGAATCGGAAGGCCAGATTGAAATTTGCAAAGTAGTACAGAGATGAGCCACAAAAGTTCTGGAACGCAATCTGATGGACTGATGAGACCAAGATTAATCTCTAGCAAAGTGATGGAAAGCCAAAGTGTGGAGAAAGAAAGGAACTGCTTATGATCTGAAGCGTACAAGCTCATCTGTGAAGCATGCTGGAGGTAATGTCATGGCTTGGGCGTGCATGGCTGCTTCAGGAACAGCCTCATTAATATTTATTGATGATGTAACTGATGATGGTAGCAGCAGAATGAATTCAGAAATGTACAGAAACATTTACAGAGAAATGCATTGAAACTAATGGGGAGGAAGTTTATCATGCAGCAGGACAATGAGCCAAAGCACACTGCCAACAAAACAAAGGACTTCATCAGGAGGAAAAGTGGAAGGTTTTAGACCAGCCAAGTCAGTCACCTGACCTTAACCCAATAGAGCTGCATTTCACCTCCTTAAGAGGAGACTGAAGGGAGAAACATCCCAAAACCAACAAGCACTGAAAGAAGCTGCTGTAAAAGCCTGGAATAGCATCGAAAATGAAGAATGCAACAGTTTGGTGATGTCGATGGGTCGCAGGCTTGAGGCAGTTATTGCAAGCAAGGGTTATGCCACCGAATATTAAATGTTATTTACTTTAAGATTATTTGTTCCTTTTGCTCACCTGAATCCTGAGTTGTTTAACACATCTCGATGCGAATACCAGGAAATAAAAGCTGAAATTCTGAACTCTTGTCTCATACTCATCTTTTGATCTTAAACCCAAATGTCTTCAGTGAACAACAAAAACAAAGGAATTTGCCTTACCGTTCCAATACTTTTAGAGGGGACTGTACATTCATATACTAGCTGCAGAAATAAGCCCAGCATAAGAATGGCACCAAAACTAAAGACAGAAATGGGGTTTTTATATACAGTACCCACAACTTTCTGTTTTAAGGACAGGTAAATGATTGTACAGTCAACCATCATGTCTGTGCTTGACTATGGAGACCTTTATTCTGATGCTACTCGCTCGGCCTTAAACCACTTGAAACTAACTTGTTTATTGGGGAAAACTGCCTTCCACTACTTATGCTACTACTTTTTCTGACTATGTTTGTTTTTATTTCCCTCTGCTGTACTGCGGCTTCTCCTTTAAAAGATATCTTGATCACTATGAGATTACCTGATTACATAAAGGTTCTAATTTCAAAGAATGTCATGTTTTATAACTTTACAATACAAATGTTACTTCATGTTTATGGCACGTCATACATCTGAGGTAACACAAATGGGACAATCCAACAAGAAGTGTACATTATGCTCAATGAAATATATCCATGTCCTGTTTTTTTAATCAGTGTTTGTAAGTGAAACTTTGGGGCTAAACACAGAGGGATCAGAGATGGTCCCCGCTCCTTCTCTGCTGCTCTCTGTCCCACATGTTCTCCTTCTAACCCTCCTCTCTCACACTTTTACACACCAGCTGGTCCTCACTCGCCCCTCTTTCAGTCTTTCTCAGCTCGTCCCCGGAGTGTAGAGCACTAACTTTGTTCTTTTGCTGGTGTGATCTGGGTCACTTCATCCTCTCCAGTTATTCATCACACTCAGGTTACGGTAAGGCTACCGAATTCTGTGGGCCACTGTGTCCCTATGTATCTCTGTGTGTGCGTCAGTGTGCGTGTAGAACACATTATATTTGAAAGCACACAGTGAATTCATAATCAGCTTATACAGTCAAGAGTTTTTGTTTGGTCTGTACCTTCAACTTGTGGAACCCAGCCAGTCACGAATGTCAGCAGGATTTTAACGAATCCTCCATCTGGGCATTGAGCTGATGTTAGCTGAGAGCTAACAATGCACTCCTGTAGCCTCTGCACATATGTTACCTCCATCTGTATAGCTAATGATTACATTTGTTACTCACAGTGGAGTGACAATGTGCAATAGTATTTGCATTCAAGGACACAATTATATTATGTGCTGCAACCCCCCCCCCCAAACAAACCCAATTTCCAAAAACTAAATATATAGTTTTGAAAAGCATGATTTTTGCTATCAAGTCACGCTTTGGAACATACTCCCAGTTCGTGTGTTATCTTCTTAAATTGTGTTCAGCATATCTTATTTATCCTATATGTTTCAAAACAAATCACAAGCGATTTTCTGTAATTTTTATGCAACTTTGAACGGCCTCCTTTTAGATTTTTATAGATGATCCTAATTGGCATTTTATATCCAAAAGATAAGTTATTACTAGGTTTATTAAAACTCTACCTCTAAATTTTAAGAATTAATACAGGGCTGGCTGTGGCTCAGGAGGTAGAGCGGTTTGGCAGTTAATCGGGAAGTCGGTGGTTTAATCCCCGGCTCCCCCTGGTTGCGTGTGTGTCCTTGGGCAAGATACTGAACCCCGAATTACCCCTGGTGGCTGCCAGTGTATGAATGTGTGAGAATGTTAGTTTCTGTTTGAGCACTTAGGCTCACTGTGTGAATGGTGAATGCAGATGTAGTGTAAAAGTACTTTGAGTGGTCGAAAAGACTAGAAAGGTGCTATACGGAGCATTTACATCTAATAATTAAATAGAAACCAAAAAAAACCTCCATCTGACAGATGACAAGGTATAGATGGTGTTATAATTATGTTTGAGAAGAATCCAGAACGATTTTTAATGTAATCCACTGCATGATTGGTCAGGAGGAAATTTAATGCAACTTGTGAACCTTAATAAGTTGGATAATTTACTGGAGACTTTCATCCATTGCATTGCAGCATTACAAGCCCATATATTTTTTAGGAAAAGTGGACTTGTGTTTCTGCCTGCTACCTACTGAGACACACTGAGAATAGACCCCTAATACTCTTTCTACTGTGTCAATGTCATCACTCAATCAATAATAAGACAATGAAACAAGCTGTGTAGAACTAAGGTTTACTGGGGGAAAAACTTTTTTTTTCTCACAGGTTATTACCAACATTGTGCAATGCAACAACATTTCTTTGCTAGTAGTTCAGATACAATAAGTTGCCATCTTGGATTAAAGTTCCATCTCTAATGTTTATTCTAAGGAAGAATCCAAAAGCTCAGGGAAACTACCCAGATATATTAACTTTTACTAGTATCAAAATCATCAGATACAGTAATGCTAATATATTATACCTTTCATAATAAACATTTCTTCATCAAGACATACGGATGATAAACCTGTTTTTAAACCATATTGTAACATCACTCCTACAGTCTCTACTGCATGTTAGTCTAAGAAAGCTATTCCTAAATGTAATGCTCAGTTATATCACTTAGAAGTTGATGCAAAGTGAAACAGACGTTACATAAACACATTATTTTCTATTCTTCCCAAAATACAATCACAGCCCGACTGGAGGTGTCAGGGCAATCAAAGCAGCATCAATCCATCATCCTCAATCACACTCCCTACTGAGCCCTGGCAATCTTCATGGTAACCAGCAAGAGCAGCGGGGAGGTCACAACAATGCTAATTTGAACTGAGTGGATATGTCTTCTCAATGGTGACACGCAGTTTCATTTGGAAAATAACAAGGACTGGGATGTTCGAAGATCAGTCTCTTGATTTGTGTAATTATGCTCTCAGGAAATGGAAATGGCTGATCGAGTGAGCCAGCACAAACTGTTTGTTGGTCAACTCCAGTGTAATGGATTTGTCCTGATACGAAAGTCCAAACTTCTGCTTTCTGAGGTTTGACTGCTGTCTCAAAGATGCCAGCACCCAAAAATAGATTGCCAAGACTGTCCTTTTGTGACTCTGAAGTTATCCCTGCTCAACTCCTTTTAATGTTACGAAAAACATTGTTAGGTGAGGTCTGCTTTCTCCAATGCTGATACTGTATGTTCAGTAGTGATCTGTTTTGAGCTTAAAGCTGCAAAAATCCGTATTTTTCATATCAACAATGGATCAAATCACATTGTGTGTTGTGAAGGAGGTTTCTCATAGTTACAAACCCAGAAAGAAGTATCTCCCAGCTGTGATTCCTCTCAGCTATGTGGAGGTTTTGAGCCTCTTTTAGCTGTTTTGGTTTAGCTACCCCCAGATTCCACTCTAATCAGCCCAGTTCCTGGACAAAGCTACCAGCTCAAAAAAGCTCTGATTAACCCATATATGCCCAGCAAGCTAGATGCTCCACATTAAAAAGTCGCTAGAGTCAGATATTTTCCTCAGGAGTTGGTGACGACCAAAACAGAGCAAAAACAAGGTTGTCAAAAACAAATTAGTGCTAATGTTGCTCTGTGTGTGCTAGATGTATAAAATGTATGTGCTAACATTTTACCCATAACTAATGAGGTGATATATATATATAATATAATTAGACCATCCACATTTAAAACTGATATAAAAAAAGGAATTCCAGCTCAAGCAGTACCATATCCAGGACACTGTATGTTGCTGAAGTGTCAGGTGTAAATACACCTAAATCATGTATGTATGTATGAGAGGTGTGCCTTGGGTTTGGTTGAGTTAGGGAGCATAAAGAACATTGTGCACTTTACATCAATGTGAAAATAGAACCATAAAAGGTACTGGCTGAGGTGATAAAAGACTAAGTTATGTTTTCCCTAGCAGGACATCATAAAGCACCAACCTGCATTTCAGAATGAGCTCCTCAAAAGCAAACAGGAACTATCAGCTAATTTTGTCTTCTTTTGCATCAAGTTATCTGCTTTACTACTTCAGCCAGTGCAAATGTACAGCTTATGAGTTGCTGTCATACAGTTTACACTGCTTGAGCTCTTTCTTCATGTTACTAGTGGCGCTTTGTGTTTGAGCATACTAGGTAATTAGTAATTAGGCTCTGGGATTTGGTGTTTATTTAAACTCACAGCAGAGGAGAAAGCAGAGGAATCTTCTATGAGCATGATTAGTGTTAGACTGTACTCCAGTAGAAAGTAGTAGTAGTATAAAGGATCAGTCTTCTACACATATATCAATTTGTTTCTGTCCATCATCCACAGTACTACTGTAAATCCATAGGTATTACAAACTAATACAATACTTTGAACAATGTCCCCTATCTTGTATATTATACAAATTTAAATAACCATACAGAAATATTCCTACACAGTATATTGCTACAGGAGAAGTATTTGGAGAGTAGGAGATGTTGAAACATACACATACAGAAATACATTTCATCATGAAGCAAAATCAAAAATGTACGACAATTACAAAGGTCAGATCCTACATTTAAGCAAAGAGATATCTGAGCACACAGCAAAGGCCATAAGGTTCACTCTCACATGAGAAATCCAAAGCAGTCAGGACATAATGTTTGAGACATGTAAGCCTTTTGACTGCAATGCAAAGGAAAATGAAGTGTCGAAGTGTTCTGTGGTTACATGAATGGACTTTACATTCATTTTGAAGTTGGTTTAACAACTGTCAACAAGCAAGACTGACAAGGATGGCAGCACCAGCTGGCCATACGAAATGGTGTGAAATTAATATAAAATAACGTGATGTTTCAAATGAAAGCCAGTATTCAAATAATGGCTGAGTCTAAATAATAGCCAACTGCATTGCCTGCACAGAAAAAAATAAAAGAAATAAATGCTGGGTGAAATACTGAATTATACTTATAAATATATATGTTTACTTTATCTCACAAACCAGGAGGAGAGGGCTATTTTTAAAGCGCTAAAACCTGTGCTGCTATAGGGGTCAGTTAGCATGTTGTTAACTAATTGAACCCATGGCAGCAGTATCATTGATGACCATCGTAAACCACTATGGTCTTAGTTGATAAGTAAGTAATTATACTAAATTTTCACAACTACTACTACTTTGAGTGACATGTGCTACTTTGTGGCATAATGATAAGTTCATAGCAGCATGAATGTAGCATTAAGTATTTTATGCAACACTAGGACACACATGAATCATAATTTACAGTAATACATTAATCATTTAAATATAGAAAAAAAAAATATTAGCCCACTGGTTCCCCATAATAGGAGCCAGATGATGCAAAGGGCAGTATCAATGTTGCTGATGCAAATCAAAAAATAGCTCATTTGCCCTTCATCTGCTTAAAGGGCTTCATTTCAAAAAGCTATTCAGCCATTTTGGATAAAACAGTTTCACCTCTCATTTGACACTTTTCCAAAGCAGCGATCTCTATAAAGCAGTTACACCATTGTGTGTACTCTGAACAGTGCTCGACAGTTACTAGCTTCCTTAATATATAATAGCACGTTTTACATCCTCATTGGCAATAAGGAGATATTTCAAATGGCTAAATGTCCCATTTTGGACCAAATCTTTATAGAGCCCCTATGTCCATGGGTACTTGAGATGAATAGTATTGGCATCTCAACTCCCCATCCTGTTCCTGCTAGCTGAGAGCTACTCAAAACACTCAAGTGCAATGTACACTTCTTCCAGCTCAGTTGACTTGCATGCAGGAAGCAATAACAACACAAAACATGTATGTACACATAAAAGCATTGAAAGGACTCAGTCAGCCATGGTCACAACACACACTTTACATGTGCAAGGAAACTTGATAGTCACGAAGCATACGTGGTGAATGACACATATTGTGTTAATATACTTTAAATCTCTCCCCCGAATAATTCCTTAACTTCTATTAAAAAATGTGCTAAAGCCAAGTCTCCACTTTTGGTCGATTCTCCTCAATCTGTCCTATTTTTGTGAGGACATTCAATCTGCAGAAAGATATAAGTTCAGGAACCACACACACTGGCCACCTCAGCACAAGCTTAAGATGGAGCAGTGTAAATGTCTCTCATCCTATCTGACACTACAGATACCAATAATTAGACTGTTCCTAATTTGAAATAAGCTTTAAAACGCCACTCTCCCCCAAAACTTTTACAGTTAGTTTGAAGTAATTAGGTATGTAATGCAGCAGTTACTTATTTACCTTTTATTGAGTATTTCTTTCTAAGCCCTTCCTTTAAAAAAAATAGAACTAATTTTTAATAAATACAGATTAGGCTAAAAATGCAGCATCAATACTGGTCTTTGTTGTAAAATGGGTTACACTAGTCCAAGTCTGATATAATGGAGGACAGAGTGTAAAACTGATGATCAAGATGATGTCATCAGGGTTTCTCAGCTCAGGCTTCAGCGTTTTTAACAAAAAGCATGTGTCACAAAAGTTGTACCAGGCAGGGAGAGGAATAAATAGATGTTATCCAGTTGCTTTATAGAAATGTCCATAGTAGGAATTAAAAGCCAGGGAATCTTGGCCTCTGAACAGATTTTGATGATTTATTTTCACTGTAGTGTGCCTTAAAAAATACATTTCATTTCAACTCTAGTGAAAAGTTCCTGATGTTTTAAAATGGATATCAATACCAGAAATGGATATGGCAAGGCCTGTATATTACAAAACATAACATTATGTTCAATCAACAACAATTTAGTGGTGAGGAGAAACAAAAATGACTCTAAATCACCTCTACCACTCCATTGCTACTTTGAGTGATTCAAGTTAAATCTTAAATAAGAAATTCTAATTTACTTAAAAAAATGTGAGTAAATTAAATGTTGAAATAAATTGTATATACAGTAAGCATGTTATCAGTATGTATTTTTGTCTACTTCTTATAAAGACACTGCCGAGGGGCAAAGAGTCTAGTGTCATAGTCTCCACCTGCAACCTCTTTACAGAGTGACAAAATGCAAGTAAGTTATGGACACAAATGCAATACAAACACACTAAAGAGGATCAGCTCATGCGAACCAACAGCTCAAGAAAGAATAGCTAGTGTTGGCTCAGCAGGGTCAAGTGTAATGCTATAAAACATGCATGGAGACATCTGTCTGTTCCGCTACAGTTGACTTGAAAGACTATGAAAATGTAGAAAACCTCCGCCGTTCACACACACGTTCCCTGATGGTCATAACGTTCCACAGAAGATGACTGTGTGAGGAGTATGAAGGCCTTAGATTCTCATCTACAGTATGTTGAGTACAATTCTTAGTATCAAACAAGGGATTTAACCTGAGTAAATACAAAATACGAAATACTAATACATTTATTTGAAGTTTTAAAAAAGCTGTGTTAAATAGACAACTCTAATTTTAAATAAGACTAATTAAATGTCTAGATTTTCACATGATAGCATGGAGAGAGATGCTGTAATTCTATTCTCTAATGCTCCAGTAAGCACTTGTTTATTTACATAATGCTCTAATCCCGTTGGGAATAACTTCCAGACCTGACAAAGAAAATACTTCCATCTTTAAAAGCCTCCATCTTAAAAGAGCAGATAGGTTGGCTAAAGGCAAGAAAAAAGAAAAATTTGTCTCCCTCCAAAATCAGAAAGCACGAGTTGTTTCTGTTCTTTGCTGTCACTCTTTTACTGTACTGTACTCAGAAATCTAACTCTAGTTAGCGTCTTCTGACACATTTAGGCTAGGATGATGAGTTCCTCACTTCTCCTCCTTTTTCATGTCCCTCTCTTTCTCTTTTCTCAGAGAGATTGGCAGAAAGTGAAAATGGATAAGGGAGAAAAAGTACACCACTGGCTGAATCTACTGTGCCACCCTGTCGCTTCAGAAGGATATAAAAAGACCCAACTGCGCTGCTGCTTCAGCTCTGCCACAGAGCTGGTCTAGGAGCCTCTTGGTGGCCCTTCAACCAAACGCCCTATCACCGTACAGTAGGCTCAGACATGAGATAACTGGCCGACAAGCCAACAGAAGGTGGGCCAAGTCACAAGAGGTCGTCGTAGTCCAGAAGCTTCGAGTGCTGACGGCTTTTCCACAGGCGGAAGAGGCGGAAGTCAAAGTACATCTCGATCATCTCTTTGCCTGCAGAAACAAGACAACACAAAGAAAGCAAGATATGACAAAATTACAAAACTACTTGGAAAACCTGACCTCATCTAGCATCACCCCTGACAATCCTGGCACATTATATCATTAGCCTCAGACTCATTCTGGTAATCATTAGTTTGTTACTTAAAAGTACCATATAAGTGTTATATTATATATTATATTATATTTCAGTCTATTTTATCTGCCTTCCATGCAGCTGCTGATTTCCATTCACTTCAGTGCAGTTCATTTTACGGAGATATGAAACATGCCTCAGTTGGGTAACTATCACAGCACACATCACGCCTGTTTTCAGTGTTGTTACAGTTGACTTGGTATTTTGTTGTAATATTGAACAGGTTTTCAAATGTCAGGCACTTGTGCATAAAATCAGGTCACTATAAATAACGTACTTAACTGTCAGAGTATTGATGGAAATTGTGAATCTAATTTGCTGATAATGATTTTGGCAGGAACGGGATCTGGGTCATGGAACTGATTTTCTGTCATGGCGTCATCAGTCATTGCTATGGTATTTTTAAAATAAAGGACATGCTTGCTGATTTCAGGGGGTCATCTATTTGTTTATGCATCAAGAGTTTTTTAGAGCTCTAGGGCATCTGACCATCGGTTGGCCCACCACTTTGGTCCAGACTAAAATATTTTTACTATTTGACGGATTGCCATGAACATTTCAGACATTCATGGTTCCCAGAGGATGAATCCCATTGACTCTGGTGATCCCCAGAAGTTTTCTCTTAACCAGTGGAATATTGGATGGATTACATGAAATTTTACTCAGACATTCATGGTCCCCAGATGGTGAATTGTAAAAACTTGCCCTGAAGGATTTACAACTCTGCACAACAATGGTGAAGTTAAGGCTCCGTTTCTACAGCAAGTTCCTCTCCTGCCACTACACACTTACACACACATACAGGCTACGCCTACACATGCGCACTGATGCCCCCTACCATGAGGGTTAGGGTTACAATTCTGGATTTATTCACACACTTTAAAAACATTTATTAAAAGCTTTTTTTCTTTTCTAATTTTTTTCTTTACAGCATTATTTATTGAAACCTATATTGTAATGGGCTGTATATTAACTTATTGGGAGAAAACTGGTAGTTCTATGTAAAATCAGACGTTGAACACCCCCATATCGCCAAAATGGCATGATCCTTGTTTCACAGCGAAGCCTCGACTGTGAGATTGACAGTCGAATCAGGCTTCGCCCATTGAAGCATCGATTCTTCGACTATTCGGGGTCAGCCCTAATAATGAGCTGTACTTGGCTGTACTTTGTGGTATAGGCAGGCTTTTGGCCTAGTAATGCCACGCATTTAAGCCACCTGTTGACCAGACCTTGTCGGCTGAATAGCCTGTTATGCTAAAGATCAACTCCTGCTATTCATGCTTGTATTTTTATGTGGATTCTTACTTGATTGTTACAGGTGGATGGGCCCTGTGAATATTTTTGCCAACTGCTAAGGTCTGCTGCGGGTGTGGCCATTATCCCTCGTTTTGGCTGTGTGATTTCCCTCAGCTTAGACATTTTTTCCCCTCTTTTTAGTGTTCTGCCAGACGGACAGGGTGGTGGATTTTGGGAACCCCTTTACCCTTCACTGCATGTGGTGGTTTATATGATAGCTGTGTGTGCATGTTTAACTCAGTTTTATTATGTGGTTGATGTGTGTTGATTTGCTGTGTTTAGGTGGCTGCGCACCATCTACCATCGGTAGACGCGGAGGTGTTTTTAACGGATGGCTTTTATCCTTTTAGCATTTCTGGCAGCACTGGCATCTACATCTTGTTTGTTGTTGTTTTGAGCTTGTGTAATGAATAAAAAAAAACAGATTTTTAAATATTGTTTAAATAAATCATCCTACCGGACGAAACCAATGTCTTGAATCTTATTAATTGTGGGGAACCTATGGCAACTGTTACTTAGATATTTGGGGGTTTGAACCCATCACTATTTGCCTCGGTTACATTTGTGTTTAGTACTAATTAGCTAGTTAGCATTGACACTGTAAATAGCATGCCTGAGTTTAGCATTCATCCCAGTACAACCACAAAGAGCACGGCTGTAGACTCTGAGGGTGTTTGTTGTTGACTTGTTGCATGTTTGCCTTGCTTTAATTTCTTTTTACAGAGAAACATATTTACATAAATCAAAATGCATCAAAAAGCCAGATGAGAACATTCACAACATACTATCATGTTCCTATCGCGAAGAAACAGAATTTGTTTGCAACCGGACCAAGACCACTTCCTTGATATAAGTATAGATGCATGTCTACGAAGCAGGACTATAAATTAATCTTTACAGATCTTCATGGTACAGATTGGATTAAAAATAGATCAACCAATGCGTAAATAACACTTTGTATGTGAAATTAAAATGTGTGTACAGAGTAAATAGTACATATTTTCAAATTGCACTGTATTTTTGTGGATATGATTTTACAGAACACAAATGTAAAATGTAACATGACCCACAAATTGACAGAAAACAATCAGCAAATGGGCAAAAACTGTTTTGTGTGTAGAAGTAACTGTATTTTGTGGATATGATTTTACACATCACAAATATAAAAATACATATTTGTAGATAGTGAAATATTTGCGCATCATAGTACACATTTGTGGATTGTTTTCTGTGTGTTACAAATATTAAAGTCCAATAAAATCTTCCATAACACGTGAGCTGTTTAGTGGCTTGTGTATGCCCCTACACATCTGTATTGATGAAAATAGAAGCACATCTGCTCAATCAGGCACCTGTGGGACTCAGCCACCGTGTGTACCGCCCATAGACCCGCATGTTAAAATGTCAAACGTTACAGCAGAACAAGCATCATTACAGCCTGGTACAAAAAAATAACGGTTTTGGTCTCTGTAGCTAATTTCCCTGTGCATTTTTATCTAACTTTCTCTTTAAATTATATTAGGGCTTAAAGTTATGCATAAAGAAAGAAAGTTTGCTTTGGGTGACAGGTAGGTGGTTCAGCAACCAGGCTTCATTCGGCCCACCTCAGCTCCACCTCTTTGCCCATTTTTGGATTAGCCAGAGTCAGGCACTGCCAAGATAAAGAAGACAGGAGCTGCTGCCCACATTTAGCTTCACAACAGCTCTTCAGACCACTGTGCTATTTCACAGCCAATAAAATGCTTGCTGCACACACAGTAGAGGTAAACTGACTTGAGCTGAAGAATAAAATCACACACCTCACGCATGCAACTCACAT
Source organism: Micropterus salmoides (assembly GCF_014851395.1). Classification (NCBI taxonomy): domain Eukaryota; kingdom Metazoa; phylum Chordata; class Actinopteri; order Centrarchiformes; family Centrarchidae; genus Micropterus; species Micropterus salmoides. Next base: position 4,724,279 of record NW_024044459.1, read on the forward strand.
TTGACATCTGACATGGAGTGATTTTGTCGGCAACCCTTTTTGCATAAGAACCTTAGCATAAGCGTAAGCACTTCACTCATCTATTCAATTTTTAAAAAAGTAATCTGCACTGCAAAAGATGACCTATCCAAAATGCATTGAAAAAGCTTAAATGGGAAATAATGAGCGTGGCATCAATAGATGTCATGGAAATGACTGATGAGGGATGCGTTGAGAAGTCAGCAGGGTTAACTGGATGTTTGCTCACGCTCCCTAATGTGCTTTTTTCATTGCTGAGCAGCTTCCTGCCATTGATTACCACCAACTATTAACATTCAGTATGTGTACCGGTGAGGCCGATAATGCGATATCAGTACAAAACCTGTATATTGTATTTCTTGTGTGTGTGCATGTTGTGCAACTCTTTTGTGGTGGAGGTGGAATAACCACCTCTGTAACAGCAGTAAAGAAACAATAATATAGCATCTGTGCATTTGTAACTATTTGCAAATGTGTCTGTATGCAGTGCTCTCACCCTGTGCAGACAGCTCTAGTGGGGACTTGAATTCGACCGAGGAGGGTCTCATCAGCCTCTTCAGAGTCTGAATCAGCTGCAGGGAAAGAGGGGACAGACAGGGAGGACGAGTTAGAGAGAGGGAGAACACTTCAGTCCAAACGCCATCAGGAATTTTGAAATGAAAACAAACAAACCAGAGATGACGCAGAGACATGACTGTATGCAGAGAGCAGGAGGGGGCCCTGCAGCACATTGATTCTGTTCATGCACCACTGCAGCTGAGTGTATGCGAAAAGGTCAATGTGCCACTGTAGTAGCTGAATATAAGTGAAAGGCACTTATAGTATGTATAGTACTTAGTATGTGTAATGTTTTCTGTTCAAATAGACACACCTGTTGAGTGGATTTAGAGTGAGCTAAGGAGCTGGCAGAGCAGGGTCACATACACGGTGGAGGAGAACACACCTTAACTCACTGCGACTGCCTTTGAAAGATGACACAGACATGTACCAGACCTGTATGATCAGGATGAATCTGATGTAATTAATGAGAAAATGTATTTTATGGAATAAAAAGCTTTCGTTTAAAGGCTTCCCTGGAAATAGAGATTTTTATTTTTAAGCCCTTTTCAGAACAATACACTGCTGGATCTTTGGGATGACATTGGTGACCATTAAATGACTGTTCAGTCATTGTTTTCTTAGACAACGAAATTTTGTCAATCAACCTGGTGCATGACTGGGAGCAATGTCACTGTCACAGTAATAATATAAAGGAAGAAATGTGTTTGTTCTTTCACAGGCTGCATAAGTGATGAATTGTACAACGTATTTTGTTCTTGAAGGCTTATTTAAAGAATATTGCTGTTTAATAATGCTGACAATACACACGCTTAAAATTGATAAAAAGTTTCTTTTTTTATGGTTTGTTAAAGTGTCAAATGAACAGAAGATACCTGAGTACTTAATGAATCAAAGTGCTCTGAAGAAGATGGAGCAAGATGTGCATTCAGTCTCTTTCTCTGACTATTGAACCACGTGCTACTGGAGCCTTTACACTAACATGTCGGCATTTAATTCAGACTTGTGCCTTGCTCAAAGCGACCCGGCTCAGGCTCTTTTTCAGATATGAATCAAACATGGTAAATTGCCATCACGTTTATGTAAATTTATGCAAGGTGCATGTCTAAAGGGGCTTTAATTTGGAATGGATAAGGGGACAGCTTGGACAATGTCTTGTGTAAATTTTTTCCAAAATACTATAAATATTCATTTTTTTACTTAGACTTAGGGTTGCTTGCTTCGGCCTCCGGGTATATAGGTGTCTTGCCTTATGTCCATATCACTGTTTGCATCCAAGAGTTAAACTAGCTGTGTCCCATTTCAGAGGTGACACTCTCCAGAGGATGTGCCACCACCACAAAAGAGACTCTACAGAGGATTCATCAGTAGCTCCCACAAACCTCAAAGACCAAAACTGTTTGACACTGGGTGGGATACTGATGGACATGGTCAGTGTCAATTTGAAGCTTAAATTGGGTTTTTTTTCTGTCCAGGGACAGATGAAAAGAACCTAACTCACTTACAGCAGTGTTTATTAATGTGCACTTCCCCTGTAAAATAAACCAATAAATAAAATAAGAAATGTGAGTTTGATAGATGGCAGCTCCTGAAATGGGACAGACCATATGTCTGTGCTCCCAAATCACCAACCTTACTCATGCACTTTGATTTGAATTTGTTATTGAGTTTTATGTTAGAAACCCACAACATGAACCCATCAGCTGTAACCTTGGATTACCTACAACACGCGTTTGTTTGTGCTTCTGAAAACCTGTCAGACCTGACACTTCTCCACACTTTTACTGCCTCCTCCTCCCCCCTCTTGTTCCAGCTCGTCCTCCCTGTCCCTCCTCTCACTCCCTGGGGTCTGGTCCAGTGCCAGCTGGTGCGCCATCACACATGGAGACCAGCAGCCAAGTGACATTCTCATCTCCAGAAGGCTAGCTGTGCAACCGTCAGTTCAAAGGGCAATGTTTTGTGATTCTTTTTGGTTTGCTTCCATTAAGGAAAATATAAGAACAACATAATTTTCATTTTATTATTATTTATTTTAAAGCTAGTTCAAAAGAGCTCACTAAAGAATTACTTTACAATTACAACTAGATTTCTATTTATTTATTTTTTGCAACTTTACAACCAATTTTCTTATGTACAAATGTTTTTGAATTAGGTAACTTTTATATTTAAGTCTGCAACTTTATAAACGTGTTTTACATCTGACACGATAATGTTACTTATCTTTTACCTTTGTTAAAATCAATTTTGCCTCGTAAACAATTAAAGAAAAGAAATAACAGTTCAACAGTTTGTGATGCCATCTAAAGGCAAAATCAAAGAATTGTATGGTTTTCATTCTAAATGTCTCTTCATTGGTTGTTTAAAATGTGGTTGAACGACCTAGGTACAGCTTTAAATACATTGTCATGTATATGCAACAGAATACAATTTTCATTTACAAGTAACCCCATTGACACGTGAATTTATTTACAAGTATGTAAAAAGAAGTTACTTATTTGTGTTTTCAATTGCTTTCATGCTGATGCTAATTTAAGTGGGGATTGTTAATTTGCCTATAGAACATTGAAAAGATATAAATTCAGGTACGATGTAGGTATGATGCAAATTAGCGACACAGGCATAAATGATAAACTAGTGCTTGCAAAATGTTCCTTGGTATGCATCGAATATGCACAAACAGGCCTTGGGGGAATTCAAACGCTATCTCGGCTGCAGTCTGCATGGAAGCGGTGTGATGCAAATTCGCAACAGTCTGCGTTAAGGGGGCAACAAAATAAAACATTACATTTATTTATTAGTTTGGATACATTAGATCTTAGAACATAACTCGCATAACGCTTTAGATGTAAAAGCAAAGAAGGACTATTTGTGGACCTTTTTGACCAAAAATTAGGTTTGTTTAAATTTTTACAGATTTGATTTTGTTCTATGGTACAAAATAGCGTCTTTCTTTCAAGGTTTTGTGACAATTGCAAATACTTTTGTGGAAATATACTTCTGCACTTTAGCCAGCACCTTCAAAGCTCACTGTTAAACATGTTAAGTCTCATTTGTTTAATCATTGTAAAAACAACACGTTGTGGTTTCACAGGGGGTTGTATGTATTTCACTTCATGGAGTGATGCTGTCAATGTGAGGTTGCTAGGCAACCACTGGGCGCCTGTCTGTTTTAATTTTGTGTCTCTTGGCATCTGGAGGATGAAATATGTTCTAGCCATTAATAAAATGGCAAGAAAAAATATCATTTGTGAGAGACAGGGTGTCTTTCTACCTGCCGATCTGTTACATTCTAAATACCTCTTTCCTCTCTAGCGATAATGGAACAGCACTGAATGTGAACCAGACACCGCCACAACAGGCAGGCATATGGTCTGCTGCTAATAATGGCGCCACTGAATGCTGAGGGGTAGAGAAGGTGAAAGGTCACACAAGCTGCCAGAGACTGCATGTGTTGGCAATGCAATCTGCTCTGGAGCTTAACCTCGACATCTCCCTGAGGCTTTACAGTAGCAGGCCATCAATAGAGCATGATTTTTTATGGTTGGGGTCAGCGCCGCAAATACTAGTGCAAGAAAGCTGTTAGCAAGTAATACTATTGTACTACTATTTGAACAGTGAATCTGATCTAACCCTTGTGCTTTTGTTAAATTAAGTGAGTACCTACAGAGTAGCCAGATTTACCTGACACAGGAAAGCAGGCTGAGGGGTTTCATCATGTGCCTAAATCACACATTTGCTGTTAAGTTGGTATGTGGACTATTCAACTACCATTTAAAATGGGTGTTAGACTGGTACTCAGATTGGTACACTGTGTCTGCACAGGAGGCGAAGCAGCAGCTTCAGTGCCCCGTCTGCATCCACACAGGATGCATTTAGGAACAGTGTTGGCTGTAGGTCACTTGCATTTTGGCCAGAAAACAATCACTGATACGATTGGGTTGTATTTAAGCATGTCTAGTGCAAGAGAAACGTGAGCTGTTACATGGCCTGTGTAGTGAGCTGGAATGATTCAAATGGAAGTGTATACCATTAGATGCGTGAGACTGTTGACTGAAAAATGTGGAGAAGTGGATTTTTTGTGATTGTGGTCAGCTGTGATATAAGATATTTGCAGATTATGAGTGCGTGATGTTGGCTGATTGTCTCATTCCTAAACCCTGATCTTTACACTGATGGTCTGTCCACCACGGCACAGAGAGAGGGAGACAGAGAGAGAGAGAGAGAGAGAGAGAGAGAGAGAGAGAGAGAGAGAAATCGGTTTAGTATTCAAGTATTCAAGGCATATCCAAAGTAAATTAAATGTAGTTCTTGAATCATTTGGAGTATATGCATGGTTTTGGGCTTCTCTGAAAGATAACACTCTGGAGAGTCTAACCCATAAGTCAGAATGACTGTGAGTGCTACTGGAATTGATTAATATAAGTTTAAACACACTAAAACAAATATATTTATTATATTTTTTGTTTCCGCTTGAAAATGCTTGCTAACAAATGTATGCAGACAACTATAGCTGGGACTTATTAGCTGGAAAACACTGTAGGGACACGCCACGGCATAAAGCCTTACCAAGTCCAAGTTAAAATTTCATACCAATACCATGAAAAATTACTATTTTACACAGGTTTTTCTGTGTAATTTTTCTAAAACAGCACCACCCCCTGGCGGCAGGCGGCTGCTGCTGCTGCATCTCTCCATATTAGCCGGTAGCTTGACACAGATGTGTTTTTTTCCTAGTAGATCATGAACGTCCTACTTAAAACTCGATATCGTTATTTTCAGAATTTTATTGGCTACACGAAGTGCCAGTCATGAAAGGGACATGTGAGCTCCTATTGGGTCGGATTTGGTGTCACTCGAAAGGTCAGAGTTCAGTGGCTAATTTGAATACAAGCTATCGTAGTTGTTTACATTCAAATCGGAGTTATTACGGTTATAATGACATACGAGCCACGTCTGCCGGCAAATATGAAACGATGCAGCAGCTGTCCCTGGGGATTTATTGATGAAATAATGTGTTTTGGACTAAATATTTTTACTTGATTGGATCATCTTGACGTTTGACAATGTAACAAATTTGGAATATAATTGATTGGTGGATTACTATGAGGCTTCATAGGTGAGTGGCATCAAATTTTGATTGTACTGGCTGGTCTGACAGAGAAGCTGATCGTGCCTGCTGTGATTACATCTTGAAATGGTTTGCACGAGGATTTTAGCTTTCAAACAGTGTATCATATGAGTATGAAGTTAACATAGCAGCTGTGTGCACATGCCGAAAGCTGTTGCCAGGACCTGACAGCCCGTGGGCGGGCCATTGAAATGTTAAGAGGTTAAAGCGACTTTACCTGGCGAGCTGTACAGTATTTATCAGCTTTGTCCACTTCGATGGAGGCAGACTGAAAGGATGTCCTATTTCTTAAACTTTTTCTATTTCTTAATTTGTTTCTATTTAATGACGCCAGTCATTGATTGACAACGACATAGCGTAAGTATAACAGTCCAAGGATTTGGACCCCTAATAGCTAAAAAGCAATACAGTTTTCTTGTTTAATGCTACTAAATTGGCATAGATCATGGAATTTCCATTTACAGAGAATTGCAATTTGCAATTAAATTAGAGGGGCCAAGCACTCCGGTCTGAAGACAGGGCATACAGTACTGAGGTACTGAGGGAAATTGTTTTGTGAAAGAGAGAAACCTCAGAAGGTGAATGGTTGTATTTTTCTTTGATAAGAACTGCTGTAAGAATATTTCCTTTCCTTTCTTTACATCTGACATTCAGACACAGTTGTTTTTGTTTATTTATTAGACAAAAAGAACTAAGAATGCTTGTGTAACGTAGCAAACTCGCCACTTGTACACATCTCCCAGCTGATACTTCCTTGTTTCAAGGGAAGTATGATCTTAAAATTAAATAAAGTACTGATTGGCTATGTTCTTTATTTACTGACCTCTTGCGTCTTATTAATGTTTTGAAATAATGTAGGTAACTCATCTTATTTTGAGATGATGAGAAAGCTATTTGTTTTACACTGCAGACAATTAAAAACAGTGACAGATTTTGAACAAAACATTATTTTCTTGACTTTTGCAGTGTAAGATGGCTGGGTGGAGCGGAGTGGAGCATCTGAAGGTAGCTCAGTCTGTCAGTCTATTAATAGTGGTTCTCCAGCTGAGCTTGCAGGAGCGCACGCAGGCAGCTGCAGCAGGGGGAAAATTGTTAAATGCAGCGAATGACCCTTCCCTGTTCATCCACTTTCTGGTGTGACTTGTACTGAATCACTGTGGAGAAGATGCCAAATGTTACATTAACTGTCACTGTGCGCTGCTAGGACTTCTTTATAGCTTGACGATACAGGCGCAAGGTCCAAACAAACAATGACTGTTGTAAATGTGCTACAAACAGGGACATTAAACATTAACATACCATTTTCAAATGAACGCCTGGTTGTAATTATTGTAAACAAAAAACATCATGGTGGAGATCCAAGGCTGGCCAGTTCACAGACTTGTAATTGCTTGTGATTTCCTCATTAAAACTACATTTCCCTTAACCCCATTATGTTTGCATATGCCACGTTCACATCATACTGTAGAGACAGCAATTATAAGCAGCAACAACTATTTATCTAGATGTGCCCAACTCCTAATATTCACATGTCAGTAGATGGCAACGCACATTAATTGGCATTGTCTTTTGACTGATTTTATGGAGGTTTGTGTTACATTTAGATGGAAACATGACTAATGATGTTCAAAAATAGCGTGCAAACAATGTTAATTTCTGTTATGGACACCTACACCTAGCATTAGGCTTCTGCTAATAACTAGTATGTTTATTACTTCTTGTGTCCCCTGGAAACTTTGAAAGTGTGTTAAATTAGTCCTGTAAACAAATTTGCAGCTTTTTTCTTAATGAATTGGTCTCTTTATTTGCTGTGTTTTATTTATTTGCAGGTTTTTCATAATGTGACATATGGTATGTACTGTCAAAGTTGTGAAGATGTTTTTCTTATCCTGTTCTGTATGTCTTATTCTTATTCTCTAAATGTGCCACGCTAAACAGATTGCATTGGCTGCCTGTCTTCTAAATGATGGTTATTTTTGGTAATTATATTATATTATAAATATTAATCTACCTCAATATTACTTATTTACCACATTTGGCACCATTATGAGGTTTATTAGTTCCTCAGACATACGTTTTGTGGCTTTTCTCTGCAAGTGTCTTGACAGCCCTCACAGCTTCATACTGCATTGCATCTTTTATTAGCATTAAGGTCTAACCTATCTCCAATAGTCCCAGAATATTAATATATTAATTTTCACTTCAGACTTCTGGGTGAAATGGGCAGGAGAAGCTCTACATGAGTTTTTACCTGCAGAACAATGAGTGGTACTGCTGTAAGCCGTCATAAGAAGCAGTTGTACAGTGGTTCTAGATGTGGCTGCATGATAAAGTATGAATATTTTAGTGTGTGGGCAGGTTCATGGGCATATGCTGTATGTGCATGTGTCTGCATATAGTGTGGATCAGTCTGTGGGGGTGGAAGGATCATGGCAGAGGTACGAGTGTATAAGTATATGTGTGATTGTGTAATTGCAGCAAGGGTGAGTGGGTGCATGTGTGAGTATGTGTTAATTGAGTGTCATTCCATCATTTTTGTGTGTGTGTGTGTGTGTGTGTGTGTGTGTGTGTGTCTTCTTCATTACCCCCCCCCTCCCAAGCCTGTTCCAAGATCAGATATGTAGCCAGGGCGCAGAAGGTGTTGATAAGGTCATAATTCATACACTTGCCCCAATGATTTCTAAAAAAAACACTTACATTGCACGCACTGAAACAGCTCCTTCATACATTATTCTACCATGTATACGCAAAAAGTGTATTTGCATTCACCTCATTAGACACTGCAAGAAGTTTATTTAGTGTAGCACCTTTCACAGAGCAAGGTCAAAAGCATGCAGACATTTTAGGTAAACTTTTGCACTAACTGGTGGAGTGTGGGAGTCTTATTTGTCCTCGAGGCTTGTCGTGACTCAGAATACAAAGACGACTACCTTTTCTCCATTAGCGCTCCCCAGCACATAGCAGCCCATGATGTGTATGAGGTTGGGCTCCGGGTTCAGCTTACTCATCAGCCTGCTGAGCCGCCGCCAGAACCTGGACACACAGGCGAGGCGAGAGGTTCAGAGAATCAACAACATATGGGTAAGAGCAGCAGAGGACATGAGAAAGATGAGTTAGTAAGTGGGTCAAAACTGAATGATGGTTTATCAAGAGTAGGATTGAGGAACCACACGATAGTCACATCACATTTTTGGAGGCACTTTATGGTTTGAATAATTCCATCACATGCCTTCATGCCACCTGAAATCATTTAAATGTAAAATGTGTGTATTAGGGTAAAAGGAAATGTTACCACACTACCTACATTAAAAACATGTGACTAATGACAAACAAAATATCACCAGTTCCCTACTGTCAGCACGCTATTAATGTAGGATGAAACTTAAGACAGAGTAATCTGCTGAAACAACTCTGTTTGAATGAATACTATAGATCTCTATGTAATAGAGTTACAATGAATATACAGTATGCTACATTGTTTTCATAAATTTCACAAATACAAATACATTTTTGTAATACATCTTACTGGATCATGTCTTCCTCCTTCTCCACCTTGGCAAAGGTGGCAACTTTATTCTTCAGCAAGTACAGATGTCCTGGACCTCCCTGGGGAAAGGTGTTTGTGTTACTATAGATAGAATATAGGTATAAAAGTCCCCTCATCCCTTCATATTCTATAGAATTAAAATGGTCTGAAGAACTGATAATGTTGTGTGTAATCCCAAACTGTAATGTTTAACAGAAGCTGTGTAAAACTCCAATCACTGCTTTCAAAACTAACAGTAAGAAAATAACAAAAAGCTAAAGCAAATATTGTTAAGTTTCACAGCAATATTGGGATTGTGGACGGAGCAGTAGCAGTTTAAGTAAAGCTACTAAATATTTATCTCCAGCTGCTGATGGAAATCTGAGGAGAAACACTGGGTCCAATATGTAAGGAAATGTGTCTTAGCATCTCTTATCATTATGTGGCTTGTTTAACCAAATGTAATTCCGTGTGCATAAGGACAACAAGCCTAAACGTGATATTTGATATTGATTATGCCTAATGCATTCCAGGCAGCAGGAGATGTGTTGCATTATTCATCCAGACTACAAATGAGAACAGTGTGCAGGTGGGAAACACCATAAACTAATATTTAAGGATTAAAAATAAAGTACCAGGTCACTTCACCCCGTCGTTTCAGGGCTTGCAATATTTCCTTTATGTTAGAAGGTATGTCATTGGCTGAAAGGTGAGAGCGCTGTGCCAACACCACTGTCATGAAAAGTGTCATTATGATAAAAAAGCAGACTTATTTAATATGGAACGCTTTGGGTCTCTGATCCATAACTGCATCAGTGTAATATTATAGGGGCTGTGTGTCTGTGCAACAGTGTAAAATCCAGGGGCTCTCTGTATAATGGGTGGTGAAGGCGGAATCTTCCACCCAGCTCGTCAGCGGTTTAGGATAACCCAGCCACCACGGCTTTATCTGCCATTACTACCAGCTCAACGCTGTGAAACGAGAGGCCTAAGTCTTAAGCTTTTGTGTTTGGTCTAAAGTTCTATTAAAGGATGGATTAAATGGATTTTGTAAAATTTAAGCTGCCAGAAGTCAATATTTGTCATAAAATATGCTATTAAACTTTAAATATACTCATATATTATATGTATATTTTTAATTAGAGACCACTAACTACTACTGGTTAGAGAGTACTAACCTGACTATTTTCAGCTCAACAGTACATTAGAAAAATGTGACCTGATAATGTCACAATATTCCTCTCCTTTCACTCACCTGACAGAAAATGAGCATATTCCAGATTTTACAGCCTTTTCTGTAGGCAGTCAGCTTCTTCTCTATCTCCTCTGGGTGAGAGAGAAACAGAAATCAGAAGGGGGGGGGGTGTCACTTTTCCCACTCTGCTGTAATGATGAGACACATAAATTGGCTGTCCCTTGACACACACACACACACACACACACACACACACACACACACACACGTGTACAAGTACAAAAACAATGACTCATCTCAACACTCCAGGAAGCTTATTCCACCCTCATCTTTTTCACATTTACACTGGGAGAGTCATTTTCACTTAAGAGCTAACGTTGAAAAAAAAACACATGCCGCACTCACCAAGGATGTCATCAAACGTGGCATGTTCATGGTCCTTAAAATGGAAGATTAAAACAGAATTATTATTTCTTTAAATGAAACTGAGTTGAAATTGAATCAAACTGAACAACCCACTGATTTTCTACACAGAACGTTTGTTCATTTACAGCCATTAATGGAATCTGATTTAATTTAGACATTTTTCTAAGAGTACTGATTTTATTCTTTCACAATTACATCCCATTAGACTTTTGATGAGTGACTTACAACAACTGCAGGAATAAACTTAAATTGCTCAATCACAGCACAGCTGAGTACTGAGTACATGTCATTGCAGGTGTTTGGTCACAAACCAAAGTATTGGAAAAACGAATATGAATGTCACAGTAATTAACAGTAATTAACATTAGTCATCCAGAAAGTGCAAATATCTTTACAAAATTTCATGGTAAGGCATCCAATTTTCATATCTCAGTCTGGACCAGCTGACCAACCAACAAACTGACATTGCCATCTCTAGCTTGGCTAAAAAGGTTATGTTTTATTGTATATAAGGTAGTATGCTTGTTTTAAACTACATAGAATCTGGAGATGAAACAATGGATTTGTCTCCATGTTCTGACCCACACAAAAGTGATTGGGTTTTGGCAATACTTGAAAGAATGTTGGATCTCACTACAGACTTCAAGCATTTTGTTCTCTTTTCTTAAAAAAAATACTAGCAAAAGATTGCCTTTATGTTTTCATCTGAACAGAAAAGAACAGGGTACCACTTAACCGAACATCAAAGTCAGCCTGAAATGAGTCTGTATATTGCTTAGGAGAGACATTTCAAGTGGATGATTGACAGTGCTCTTCTTCACTCAGACAAAAATGAAATTTGGGTCCTTGACTGAACAAATCCATAGCGTACTCGGCTGTTGCTGGTCTTTGCCTATGATTGTCAGACTGGAAAAAAAGTTCTACCAAAATCAGTTTTCCAGATTTGTGCTGAAAAATAGTCACTGCAGAGGCATGAAACAACATTTAAACTGTCCTCATAGTATGATGATTGATCCAACAGATAAAACATCTGGTTAGTTAGTAGAAGTCACACTTAAATGGGCTATATGAAGTTTTTTTAATGAAATTAATCACTTTTTTCTATGTGTGAACTGGTTGTAACCTCACATGCGACCTCGCATGCGTTCTTGGTTGTTTGGAACAGCCACTAGTCTGCTGCCTATGTTAAGAAACTGGATCAGATTTTCTGCGAAATCTATTGGTTTACAAAGGCTGTGACGCTCCTGAGCTTCTTGCATACTGATATTTAACTCTATACACAGCAACAACACCGCAGGTAACGAGATGGCGTTCACTAACACCAAGAAACGGACGGCTCCCAGCACAGCACAGACTCCAACACAAACTCCATGTAAGGATAAAAAACAAATGTTTTATGTGCTGAAGCCCGTCAAGCCAAATGAGAATCAGATAGATGTCAGACGAAAACACGGACAACATCAGGAAGGTGTTTGAATCATGGAGAGCCTCCGTTTTGTTTGGGTATAAAAACCGACCCAGAGTTGGCTTTTATTCTATGGACAGGTAAGCATTAACATTAAACATTACTGCAAAGCATGTGAAATATACTGTATTTGATTTTGAATTTGTGTTTTAGTTGCTCATGTTAGATAATGTTAGCTTACTGGCTAAATACTACAGTTATATAGCTTTTGACACTAATTCACCAGCTGCAAGAAATTATGTAGCAGTACAAGGCAAATGTGGAGCAATTTGTTTTTACTAGCTATGTATACATATATATACTATAATGATGCAAGGCAGTGGTGCAACCAGCACAGATCTGGTGTTGTTTGCTTCGTTATGTTAAATTTATACAAATAGTTTTTTTGTCGGCTAAATGCAGTCAATGTAACGTTAAGCGAACATTTTAATAGTTTGACATCAAGCTGATGAAAACATTACTGTAACTAGGGACGCACAATGTTCGGCAAACAAAATGAATCAGCTGAAAATAGCAAAAAAAGCTCTTTCGTGTTCGGCCTAATAAGTCAAAAGACCAGACAAATTTTGCCAAACATGCTTCACCATGTCGGCAATGTTCTTAAAAAAGGAAAAAAAATGGTATGACCAGCTTTGAATGTTAAGCTAGCCGCACCTAAATTTGGAGTGCACATATATTTGCGCCTTTATGGTAAATCCACCTAAATGGACCAGTGCGAGCTGACAGGCAGGTTAGCTACTTTATCCTGTCATTTTCTCTCTTTACAAAGACGAGTGTTGCAGTATGAGAGTCCTACCTGAACAGAGGCTTTGAAGTCTTCATGTTACGTGATACGAGAACCACATACAACATTATTTATCATACTGGGTGGTACTTGATGAATTTAGCGCAGCGAAACACATATGACAATGTGTGGTTTGTAAAATAAGGTGTACATACAGGATATAAATAATGGGATTATATTCACAGAAAGTATAAGAAATATTACATGTGCCCATTAAAAGTAAACGGACTCATGTAATTTACTTTACCGGACCCTCTTGGGCCTCGGACCTACCCACCATAGTCTCTCCAAATCCTGTGAGAAACACTAAGTAAAAAGCACATGTTGACTGAAAAATAAATGGAAAAGAAACTTGAAAAAACTTGGTCAGTATTTGGTATTCGGGAAATTTTTTCACTATATTCGGTTTCATCTTAGGCCAAGAATTTTCATTTTGTTGCATCCCTTACTGTAACACTGCAGAGGGAGTTTAGCTGAGTTTACAGCATTTTGTGTGATGCTGTCTCCAGTGTGTTGTCTCTGTCTCTGTTTTGGTATGTTCATTAGTTCGAGCACATGCACAAGCACATACTCGGGAAAGTAGTGGTTGCAATCTGAAACCTCACTGCTACAGGCCACTGAAAACTACACATGGCCCCTTTAAATGTCATGGTAAAACTGTGTTAATAAGATGTACAGTACTCTGGTAGTGGAAGGCTAGTGTCCAGCTCTCCCTACAAATCCCCCCCAATAGGTAGTGGGTAATGGGTTATCTTGGCTAGTATGTGAAAATAATTGTATAAAGCATTTTGTGGCTCCAGAGGGAGCTGTGTCTGACAAATAAAACATCTCAATTGATGCCACTTGAGGTTGCTTACTAGACCTCGTAGCCCCATCTCTACTGATGATAGCAGCTTGAGGCCACATTAGCCGCTAGTTGCATAACACAACAGAATCGCAGATTGAACTGTCCACAGTTTGAGTTGCATTGTGGGTAATATAGGCATCAGGTTTTGGCAAAGAAGAAAATGTAGAATAAAAAAGATGATATCTCGTTCTACTGCATCAGTTTTGATCTTTTTTTTTAACTGTCCATCGTCAGTTTGACAATGTTATAGAAGTGCAATGCTAAATTAGTGGAGTACTTAAATATATCACGACAGGTGTTATGGATTGCCATGATATATGGCACAGATATTCATGGCCCCCAGAGGATGATTCCTAATAATGTTGGTGATCATCTGACTTCATCTGACACAGTTGACAAAATACAGCTCATACTGATGAATGTCCAATCAAGTCTGACCAACGTTAAGCCTGACAGGCTGAGTCTGAGATGTCACAATGTCATAAAATAGCCACGATGTGGGTAACAACATGGCCTTTTCTGTGGCATCAACAGGCCAAGCTCGTGCCTCATGGTAAGGATGTAAAAATAAGCAATGTTGCATCTTAATTTTCCATCCATCTAAACATATTGCTTTTCATGTCTTTGAAGCCAATGACAGACTTTTTTTTTTTTATAATTACAGCACGCAATGCCTTAAACCTAAATATAACAGTGGTGTACATCTGTCGATGGCTGCTACTCACATAGAGAATGGGGATGATGGAGGAGTCGTCCCTACGAATTATGTTGGGAACATATTCTGCCTTTGGGACCTTGGAGGATATCAACTGTGGAAAAAAGGAAAAATGCAGAGAAACTTCAGTACCATTGGCTGAATAGGGCATATGGAACTTGATGGAAATATTTTGTTTAACTTCAATGTCTATTTGAAATTCAATTGACTTGAAACCTCACCATGATTTTGGGTGGGATGAAGTCCTCCCCTTCACAGGCCACTCTCTCCATCTCCCTCTCCTCCTCCCAGTCAGCATCCTCATCCAGCCCTTCATCTAGTGTCCCTGAGGAAGTCTGAAGCTCGCCACCTGACTCACACACACACACACACACACACACACACACACACACAGGAACAAAGGGTGAGATGAAAGGATAACACACAAACACAATTAGGGAGGAGGGTGCTCCATTTAATAGCGTTGCACCTGTTACTTTAGACGACACAAAATGACACGACACCACTCTCATTATGCACCCAGCCAGTTTCAGACCGCTACAACAAAAAGCATTTGGCGGATGGACAACAGGTTGAAAAATGAGGATGGCTGTGTGGATGGATGACAACAGCCAAGTACAGATACAGAGAGTAGTGGAGATACAGCCAGCACATACTACAAACAGATAAACTGTAGACACACAGTTCTGGTCATTCACTACAACAAGAGGGCATGTGTCTCTGTGGTAATGTAGATGCATGTACGTTTGCTCCGTGTGTGTCTATAGCTTTGATGTGTCTATGAAAGCAACCATATCTTGTGTGTCTGCATACTAGCGTGTGTGTTTGTGTTGAAAGTGTGTGCATGTGTTTCTAGGGACATTTTTGAGCATTTTGTGTGGAAGCAAAGATGCGCTGTCTCTGGAGTCAGGTGCTTATGTGTTTATGAGCATTTCGTGTCTGTACAAAAGTGTGCATGTACTATGCAAAGTAAGTGTCTGTGTTTTTATTCATGTGCATAAGTGTTTGAGAGCGCATCGACTCACTGTCTCTGGAGTCATGTCTCTGGAGTGAGTCAGGCTTGACGGGGGTGGGGTCACTCCACGAGCGGCTGAAACTCTTGGCTCGACGGTCGACAAAGGCTGATGGAGTTGGGGGGAAGAGAGTCACTCAGACACACATCTACACTCTCTAAAGGATCATAAACCCCAAAAACAAGGATTCTGTTTTGATGTCTGCCGTTTTTTGTCATTTGGACAACATTTCTTTATGATGGATTCCAAGCAAATTGCAATTAAAATCTAACAAAATTTCATACAGAGCAATAAATATCAGAGTTTTGCTGGCCTAAACCACCTTGTTGCAGTGATGTAGCAGTGTGCGCCATGGTGTGTCAGTACATTGTGACATCACTGATGGGTGTGGTTACACATGAAAAATGCCCATCACAACTCCCCAAAGCCTAAGATGAAATCATCAAATTCCTTCTTTTGTCTGACCAGCAGTCCAAACACAGATATCTTTCTTACTGCCACATAAGATAATTCTCCCAATTGTGAATGCAGAATCAGCAGATGTTTGGCATTTTTGCTTGGAAAATGACTTGCGTGGCTAATCGATTACAATACTGAGAACATTTTTGACAGAATCGAGAGAAAATGTATTATGCATTTATTCATTATAGGATATTATATATCGATATATCTCAGTAAATGACATTCTTATTAATATTATTGATCAAATTCAAATTCCTATCACCAAGCCCCACTCATGGGCAGGACTATTGTTCATTTTGGTGTCTATTTGTATCACTGAAAGACAAAGGCTTTGAGAAAACTGAGCCAATTCCAGTGAAAAATGTTGCAATCTTTAGTTGATTCATCTCAATCTCCTGGGTTAGAGTCATAGGGGTTTCCATAGACTGATAAAAATGACACAATTCTTTTTCTAAAGCAAATTTAAGTGCACAGTCTCAGCTGCAGAAACACACTAACATACACATAGACCAGTCTAAACGAAAATCAGTTAACAACAAGGGTTTTAAGGAATGATTCATAAACATACTCTTAACACAATAATCCTATAAACATGCACAGTTCTGTTGCTCCATGCATAAAGCACAAAGAAATTCTGATGAACCTCAAGTCCGATGTTATGATGGTACATGTTGTGGAGCATGAATGAATGAAAACGTACTGACATCAACACACATACAGTACATGCAGACAAATACAGTGAAAGACTTACTCTGGACCTTCATCCTGCGGCTGCCCACCATCCTAAGGTGTTTGCGGAAATTTCTACCATTTTAGGGAAGAGAAGAAGGAGACAAAGACATCAAGAACGAGGAGCAGAACAGAGGAACAGAGCCAGGGAATGAAAAGATAAACTTATAAAAACAGATGAACAGAAAGCACAGGCAAGAAGCCACTGTGGATCCTTGCCAGAGCTGTGACAAGAAGATTGGTACCAAAATCAGCTCTGTTTCTCCAGAACATAGCTCCATCTCGAGCACACAGTAACATGTTAGCACACATTATGCTACAGAGTACCTTAAAGTCCCAGTCTAATATTTTATACATAAAATAATACAAAATAAAAAATATAAAATAAGACTTTTATTTGTTTTATACAAAACAAGCAAGGAGAACTCATTGTTCCTTTAGGAACCAAGCTAAAGAGCTTGCTAAATGACAGTAAACTCGCTAGCGGAGAGAATGGTCCTGGCTGGCTAGTGCCTTATCTCGCAAGCTACAGTCAACACTAGCAACCTGTGAGTAGTCCATGTGTCACTAGCAAGTCTGTAGGTCATCTCTTTTTTTACAAAGATGCACAGATGAATTTTCTGGTGTGGCTGGGCCTTAAAATGATGGAATTTAAAGGAAACATTCTAGATAACTAATTGTTATTGTTGTATCTATGCTGCCTGCTAACAGTTTAGCATTAAAAGATCTGACATTGAGGTGGTTTTGGTACCAATGGTTTGATTGATTGATGCACTTGATACACTGGACCAAAAAAGGTGCCAGTGTAATTCTTTAAATGATGAGTGTTTGAAGTTACTCAGACATGTCATATCAAAGTTTTTATAAACCCCTGCAAGAGAAGAAATCTTTAAATTACGTTCCTGCTCTGTTGGGTGCCTGCCTGGCATTACTTCCGCACAGGTTGTGCCCCCGGTGACAAACAAATGCCTGGATTTCATTTTTTTCATCAAAGGCATTGTATGATTCATGTTTCATACCGCTCGAGAAAAGGGGTGCGACAGAAAGAGAATAAGAAAAGAGAAACGCGGGTTGCTGTCTAGCTCAGTCAGTAAAGCGCGCACCCCATGTACAAGGCCGAGTCCTTATGGCAGCATCCCAGGTTCAACTCTGGCCTGCAGCCCTTTGCTGTGTGTCATCCCCTCTCTACCTAATTTCCTGTCTCTCTCTATCCTTTTTGGAATAAAGGCAAAAATGTCTGTCACTCTTTAAGTTAAGATGAGACAATACACATAGCTCATCAGACAAGACGATCCATGATATTGGGTTTGCAAGAATTTCACGAGAGTTTAACACTATTTTTAAGAAGTCTTCAATGACTGAAAGTCAAGAAATTGCAAAACAATGCAGTAGCATTTTGAAATGTTGCTTACATATTGTTCATGTCTTGTCTGTCTCTCTGTTGCCGTTTATTGTTTCCACTGGATACCCAAAATGCTGCCACACAAACGATTTAAAAGTGGTGGGGGCATCTTATAGGCTAATTTCACCCTCACACTCATGCTGATATCATAGGCCAACTTTTCACCTCAATGAGAAATATGGTCATGTCACCCCTATCTGAAGCTACAGTATGAAAACAAAAGCTTCTTGTAGAAGGTACACACTGCCTCAGCTGGAGTATTGCAAAATTACTGGCACTCAAATGAACAGTTGTTTAAAGGGAACTCCACTGATTTTACACGTGAAGATCAGTTCACCCATAATTGGGAAATTTATTACAAAACAGCTGTAATAATGGCTTTTGTGGCTTTGGAAGGACCTTGTAAAGTCAGAGAAAATAATCCAAGTGATGTCATCAGCTCCATTTTTAATGGAAAGCCTGGATTACAAACAGGGAGCATGGGGTTTGAAATACCCCATGCATTGTGGGAAATGTAGGATTTCAAAGGCTTTGGAGATTGATTGTTTTCAAATCTGTCTCTTGCTAGTCCCCCAACTTTACTGACGTGCAATCACTGGAGTACATTTTAGAGCTGGGCGATATATCGACTTAATAAAATGAATTTCAAATGATTTTACACATTGAAAAATATCTACATCATGGCAATTAATTTTTTTAAGGGTTACTTTCAGTCAAAACGTAAAGTCAATGATAGCTAGCTACATTAATTGTCTTGAGTCACAACAGTTCTATAAACAGCATCGTGAACAGTTGAACTATAGAGTTTGTCTCAAAACAGATCTAACAGAGAAAAATACTACACACAGATTTGTGCTCTCGGTGTGTATTTGTTGACATGGTATTATCTCTGGTTATGAGAAGTGAAGCCATGGATTCTGCTTTGTTCATTCTGTCCCTGCTATATAATTTGAAAGCTAAGGTTAGCTAACCTGTAGCCAGTGTGCTGACGTTTGTGCTGAAACTGATTATTAAATTGGTCTATTTAGCTGAAACATCTGGTACTGACAATCCACAGCTGTATGATGTGGGCTGTACTGTTTGAATATGCAAAACAATCACAGCCTTGATGCAGGATTTTTATTATTTTGTTGTTTTTAGTCTCAGTAGGCTGCATTTTGAGCCTTATTACCAGTGCAAACTTCCCTGAATTGCAAGTAGGTAGCTTTGTGAAGCTGTGATAAGACAACTGAAAACTGATATGGCTGGTCCACAACCCCACTACTCATTATTTTTAATAAGACCCACCTCCCTAATTATTTATTGCTAGCTTGTTTATGTCACTTCGTACTGAACAACAAAGTCAAACAAAAGGCCTTGTCGTTAATAAAAAGCCAATATCAACTGATGTATTAGTGTATCCCTAACCAAAGAGCAGCGAGGTGTCACAGAAAAATGCAAAGCACGCACACCTCCCATGCGTTCCATTTTAGTTTTGGGATTCTCAAGCTATTTTGTATCCATAGTGCAGTTTTAAGGCATTCCAAAGAACAATGTTGACATGTCAGTTGTGATTGCAGGAGTCGTGAAGGCAGAGCCTAAAATAGAGGGATGACTCAGAGGAGAGGGGGATCCATCATCCGTCAGCCAGTGTTATATTTTCACACTGAGTGACAACAGCTTTTAAAATCACTAACACCCGCGCATCAAGACCACCAAGTCAAATTCATGTTAGTGTGTGTGCATGCATATGTGTGGGTCTGCAGCTATCTCACACAACCCTCTCAATCGGCCTGTGACCTTTCTAAATGCTTTGCAAAGAAACAGTTTGTTTATTCAAACATGCATAATTCTATTTATGAAACTGAGATGTAACTTTCTATTAAAAGAAAAATAGTTCTCCTTCACTGCAACACACACAAATACACACATAGGCTCAAACAACGAATGGCATGTATCAAGCCTCGGTGGCTGTGAGGTCTGTTGCCAAATACTGATCGATTTGTTCACTTTGAGTGCCAGCCACTGAGCAGTGAGCTACGGCCTTGTATTGATAGACCTCGCTTTCACACGTCAGTGTTCAGTGAGGAACACTGATTAAACCCACAGCCTCAAGGACTCACTGCACACACACACACACACACCATAGGAAGCTATTACAAGGTTTGTGATGGCCCTATAGCAGCAGTTGAGGACAGGAGGACAAAGAATGTTTTGTTTCCTGTGTAAAAACATAGTAACTAAGCATACGTGGAACAAGAAGAGTCAGCAGGATATGGAGGCACAGACGCAATTTGACACAATTTGTTCTATTTATATGCATTTATAGTCAGAGAATCAAACTGTTAACATTAAAGGAGCGAGAGGGGCGTGAGGAGCGTGAGTAATCATGTTTTCAGAGATAATAACAGAGGTGACAGAGGATGTGATCGACATGACGTCATTTCACCTACTGTTAATGAAAATTATTAAGAGCATTGTTGAATGTGTCATCACGTGATCCGTATTATTCAGACATTTTTATGACATTATTTACAAGCTGGATTTCACATTTTAGTGGCATTTTTAGTGGTAATTGTTTATGTTGTTCATCTTGCTTCTTGTGGTTAAAAGGAAAAATCGCTGATTGGCTATTTATAGCTATCACTTGTTAGAATTATTAATAACAAGTACAGTTAATAAGTACACAATAAATAAAGCATCTGGTTAATTTGCTGTTTTTTGTTAACGGTGTATTTGTTGCAATGTATTCAGTTTCCTCAAAAAGGCCTTTGAAGGTTTTAAAAATTGAAGTTTACATACACATATTTTATCTTGCCTGCTGTATGCAGTAATCTTGGTTATTAAATGTTTTTATAGCCGAGTGCTGGCCATCAGGAGGCGTCACACATCGATGAACTAAAAGTGGGATTGCTGTGCCAGTGGATTGTGCGCACAGGAGGCTGTTCAATCCCTTTTTGCAGAGGTTGTAGAGGAAGTACATTGTCAGATGTTGAACGATGTAACATGTCAATAAAACTCAATAGTTAGATGTTTCAAAGTAAAAGCCTATCAGAAACAGGGGGGCTTTAGGAGCTGCTGGAGTGTTTTAACAGTGAAACGCCTGTGCTGGAAGTATTGTCAGTAGCTCGAAAAGAAAAAGGTTGTCTTGGCAGATGAGGTTAATAAAGGCCCTAGGCTATTACATTTATTCATTTTAGCTGACGCTTTTATCCAAAGCGACTTACAATTGCTATACATGTCAGAGGTCACACGCCTCTGGAGCAACTAAGGGTTAAGTGTCTTGCTCAGGGACACAATGGTGGATGGGTCACAGTGGGGAGGCATGTGTCTTATCCATTGTGCCATCACCACTATTAGACAATTTACAGTACACATAGAGATAAGGTTAAAAATCAGCCAAATGGTCATTTAAGAAAAAACGAGTTTTAAAGATCTGATTTGAGACTGATGATGAGTCTTGTCAAGAAGGGTATTTCTTTGCTGTGTAATAAGGGAACTGTAACAGGGACAGTTGGGAACCACACAGGACAGGACAGGACAGCCAGGACACGGTACCTCTCCATCATGGTGGCTGCCTCCTGCTCTCTTTTCCGCCTCTTTTTCTCAGCAATGCCTCGGAAAGCCCTGCCAGGATGTCAAAGCGTTAAGTGGTTTTGTGGGGAAATAAAGTTTAAAGTTTTCGCTGCACCTGACGTAACACCAAATCATTTTTGTCAGAACCCAAACTGGCCCAAAGGGTAAATAATCTTTCCAGAACTGATTTAACTCAGAAATCATACAGTCCTACTACAGTAGTTATTTTTTTAAATAGCCCTGAGTGAAATGCCACAACATTAAGAAAAATGTACTAGATTTAAGCCCTTTGAGTCTAGTTGGGTTCAGGCATGAATATAAAGTTCCATTCATGATGGTTTGGGGCAACAATAAAGGGGCAACAATAAAGGGGTATTAAGTCCATAAGGGTTAGTGAGAGGTTTGGTTAACTCTGCTGAGTGGTTAGAGTTAGCAGCACAGGGATGTTTATTCCACCAGAGGAGGAAGACATTGTGAATATTCTCAGGTAGTACACGCACACACACACTAGGACCACAATGCAGGATAGGGATCTACAAGAGAGACACTGAGGAGTAACCAGGGAACTGCCTATCCAATGTGAGATAACTATATCGTTAAGTCATTAGCCAGCCAACTCCTGATACTAATGACTCGCTGTCATCTTTGAGTCTTTTTCATTTATATCTTATTTAAAAATTAATTATAACACTTTATTTTTTTACTTTATTTTTTTCTGTCTAGCGATGTTATTTCTCATTCTGCCAGTGTAAGTTGGTGAGCGTGGGTGTGTCTTTCCTGAAGGGGACAGTAATGGTTCTGACAGGATGTCAAGCATAATGAGAATCATCAGTGACAACGTATGTCTAGAAATGAAGTCATGTCCTGCAGCCTGGTTCTGACTGACAGAGCGACAGCTGACGAGCTCTGGGACGACAAACAACGGGCTGAAGTCAGTGGACTGCGTACAGTGCTTATTATCCAACAGCCTGCATAGCTCTGCCTGTGCATTGCTATTACACCATTCCCCCATAAGCTCAATCACTTTCTCTTCCCTCTCCCTGAAAAAGATGAACATGTTGGAAGTGACTCTTCCTTCAGCCTGTCACTCTTTCCACTAGCTGCCATCACCAGAATCTCTGAAAGCTGAGAGCCCTCTTCCTCTTTTGTGCTTTTGAAGCAATCCAGTAGATTTCCCACCGAAATTCAACCAAGTGGTTAGAAATAAAATTACATGGCAATATTCCTGTTCAGTAATGGCAATTTTATGTCTCAGATTTCATAAAGAAATGCTTTTGTGATCATACAGCCAATATGCTTAACAGGATTTTACAGTACATCTGCTACACAGTTAGTAGCGCTAGCCCACTTTTGGTTATAGTTACAAACTGCTGTTAAGAGTTTTGTCACAATGTGAAAGTTTTCATATCTAAGGACCCCTAACTAATGAAACTGCTGTCAGCTTTGCTGTGTACTTGCTGAGCTAATGTTAGCTTTATATACCGAAAGATCAAGCTGCTTCTAATCAGATTCACTAAGCTACCTGCTAACCAGAGAACCAGAGAGAGAAAAGTGTGCGATCTGCGTGATTATTTATGCAGAGAGAGACTGACCACTCTGCTGATCTCTTCCTCTTTGATCTACAAAACCATACAGCCCACTCTCTACGTTTGAGAGTGGTGCTGCTCCTTTTTATTGTGAAGAAACCATATTTGGCTGAATGTAATTTGCACATGCAAAGAACTTATTATTGAGTTTGACTGAGTAATTAATTAATGTGACTTCTCTCTTTTATAATGCTAAAGCAGCACTAATGCTAGATAAATGAATACCTATTGTTACATGTCTTATTCATCGGCTTCTTCTGTGCCTTTCTTAACAATTAACCACAATGAAATGGCGTTGCTGGACGCAATGCTTTGCTTTGACCAATATGCTTTTCATGATAGCTGCATAAGCAGCTTTAGGCAGACATTAAGTGTGTGTATTAAGTCAGTGTTGCAATGTGTTGCTGTGTAATGTATGAAAGATCGCATCAGTTAAGCAGCTGTCACTATTCAGACGAGGTACACCGATACTTTAACCCTTTAACTTGATACACTATTTGTGTAACTAGAATATTCCTGTGCATTCAGTATTGCTGATTCTCATTTCATTCCCGGTGTACAGTACCTTCCCTGCACTTCAGTTGACTACTGACTGAATCAATAACTTCAAACACACAGTCCATAAGACACTGAGGTTGTTGGGTTGAGGACACAGCAGACTGAATAGCACAAAGCCACATGAGGAAAAGGCATTTCAAGACATGTTACCTAACTGACAGAGTGAGAAAAAGAAAGAGCAATGAGGAAGAACAGTGGGGGCGGTTGAAAGGGTTACTCACGATATTCTACAGTCGTGGTTTGGAAAGCCACCACATAGAGAGGAGAGGAAGAAGAGAGGACAAAATGAAAGAGAGGTTAGCAACAGGTCCAGCCAAATACTCCACACACACATCACAGATTGCTTTATGTTGCAGTTCTCACTTTCAGGTGAGGATACAATGAGCAAAAAAAAACTCACCTGGAGTAGAAAAGTATATAAACTCAAAATATGTGAGCAAGGACAGATTCTTTCTACAGCTCTGATGAGGATAATATGTATACCTACCTGATCAAAATGTCTCATTAGAAGAGTTTAAAGACTGTCCATAGACAAATAATTTGATCAATTCTACAAAAAATGTGTAATTAATCAAATCACAACAAACCCATCTTATTGGAGGTGAAACACTGATTGGCCAGTCATTTTAATCACAGGCCAGTGTCATGCCCATATATCAGTCTGACCCTAATAGTGACACTGGCAGATGGAAACAGATGGAAAAAGGGAGGAGAAAGGCTGACATGTAGAGAGAGAAGAGGGAGCGTGGGAGAGACGAGGGGAAAGATCAAGTCTATTTGAGGGTCATAATTATAAGATCTGGGTGATAGGTGATAATTTACTAGTCGCAAAGAGTGGAGGGCACATGTGTGTGCGTGTGTGTGTTGGTTTATCCATGTGAACAGTTTAGACCAACACACATTCTTTACTTTCTAAATCTGGTCAATTGTTCAAGTTGACAAGTTGGTGTTTTATTCTTTAAATGGGAGAATATCAATGTCAAAAAGTCCAAGTAAAGATCTCTCTAACCAGCATTTAAATCAATTATTTCCAAAGGAATCACCATGATTAGTGGATTTGTTCGTGGGGGTGAAGTAAATCCATGCAAATGTTTTGCATCCAGTTAAACTCTGACCCACGAACTTGCCCACTGAACAATGCCAGAGCTGATCTTTGAGGGGACGGAGAGCTAGAGAGTCCAAAATGGAGGAAGCTATTGCAACTTGGTAGCTGTGTATCACCACTTTTCCTCCTCCGTTGGGGTATAAATAGCTTCACAATGGTTAACCGACAGTTATGAAGAAAAAGTTACAAAATGCTTGAATTCAGTTAACTGAGAAATGTGAAAATGAACTGCTTTGTTAGCCACTAAGCTGATGAGTTTGCTAGCTGATTGCTTGCTAACTAACGGCAAGTTCAGAAGGGAGGTGGAACCACTAAGGGCATCACTTTGTGTTGAAAAGTGATGACATATGGCTCATGATGCGTCATGATAAGTGATATTAGGTTCACAAGAACGTGACAAAAAGATCCTTAAACGGTGTTTTAAAGATATCCTCAATGCCGAGATACATGAACAGGAGGTCTGGGGTGACCTCCCCCAGAAAATTTTGATCTCTAAACACTTAATTTCCTGCATTCTGGTGAAAGTTTCTGCACAAATTTATGGTGGAAATGCATTTATTTATGTCAAAGGAAACACAAAATTATGGTGGAGTGGCAGGTGACATTTCCAAATATATAATTAGAATATAATACAGTGGAGCTCTCAGGCATTCTATGTTGCTTTAAGATCTGCTTCTCTGTAGAACAACTTTTCTCATGTAATATCATCCCTGCTGAGGCAACATATATGTAGGCATGATTAAGTCTTCCTCCTCTTTTGTCATGTTCAAAGGGGGACAACGGAAAACGCTCCCTTTTTTGTGCATAGAAGTTGCTAGAGTTACTGATTGGTGCCGCATGTTTTTGGGTCATTTTATAATCAGTAGCTTGTTAGCTTTAGTTACTTTTTTTTGACAATGCACATTTGTTTCTTCTATATTTTAATTGCATGTTTTCTTAATGTGCAAATAAACTTTTCTAAAGGTATTTTCATTTGTTATTTAACTGCAAGCTATATTTCAGAACATTTTTTAAAAACAAATTATGCTTTAAAAAAAGAGGTGGGCACATGTCCCCAGCGTCCCCAGTGTGAATGACACCTATGAGAAGCACTAAGAAGTGCTGCATGCTTCCTTTCAGCGCCCATGTTAACCAATTGGGCATGCCATGGTCTGCAGAGATAGTTTTGGCATCCGGTCTACAAATAAGAAACCAGACAACACACTGACAATCTATTATTAACAACATAAATGATAAATTATATATGATATAAATTATGTGATTCTGATAAATGAAATGAAATATGCATGTCATGCTTGCCAATCCTTTTTATTTCTCCTGTCACCTCTGCTCTGCTGGAGTTTCAATTATTCATGATTTCAAAACCTGCCCATCCACTGTAACTATTAAAAATAGTATCACCGCTGTTTTTGCAAACAACAGGAACAAAAAAGCAAGCTTGACATGTTGTCTTTTAGCAAAGTGCAACTTAAATTTAAAAATAGAACTGCAAAATGGACCGCATTTGATTTTAAATTATGTGTTGATATTTGACTATGTCAAATGAAACTGGCAATTTTCGTAATAGGTGGGTATAAAAAATACCATACAAAGGGCACAAATTTCTCTTTGCATTATCAATGTGCAAAAGTTCACTTTGCAAATTTGATTTCAAGTTTTGGCTGCACATTTTCTGCCAATTTGAACTGGAAAAGAAAAGTGCATTTAACATTTTTTCAATTAAACTGATTTGTTTATTATGCTTAATCAAATGAAAAATTTCATTCCAATTTGGTTAAAAAATGTATTTCATTTATGGCAGTCAATAACGTCCACAGCTCAGAGACGTTACCTAAAAGGTGGATAACAGAAGTGACAACTATAACTGGCCAATACTTATACTTATTATAACAAGTTGTTCTGGCTTCATAACCAACAAGTGAGAAATGTGTGAAAAGCTCATTAAGACTTTGTAGTAGAAGACTACATTTGAGCTGTAAGTGTTGGAAGGAAAAAAACGGAGCCATATCCTGCCAACACGGTGGTCAGGCAGTAAGACACTGTGATGTACAGAGTGGGAGTGAAGGCGGATTTCCATGCCATACTCACGCCTGCATGGTGGTGGTGGCTGTCTGAAAGCTGAACATATTCTCTTTGGGGAACCAGCTATTAGGATTGTCCTCTGCAAACAGAGAAAACAAAAGGAAGGCGTGGCATCAGCGAGCAGAACATTCAAAAGCGGCCCTTACAATTAGCGGAGGAGGCAAGTGAATGCATGATGACAAAGTGTGAAGTGAAAGATCTGAGGGTGAATGGGGTGAATTACACTTTGTTTTGTTTTTTTATTCACATAAAATTCACGGTATGTTTAGGTATTGCAAACATTTTGTCACACCTGTTACTTTGCAAATTATAGGTTAATACATGAACCGCATAGCAAATTCTCTTCTCTCTTTCATATTTATTTAAGCTCCCATCCATCTTCCCATTCATCTATCTTTACCCCTGTCATCAGTAGACGCTCTGTCCTCGCTGTACATCCTCTCCAGTTTCTTGCGATGCTTTCCTCCATCTCGCGGTGAGGTCTCCATGTCCAGGGAGCGCTGGCTCTGACACGGAGCCCGAATGCAGGCCACGCAGTCTGGGGTGTAGTCGTCCCGCGACCCCCCTCTCCTCATCCCCCAGTCCCGGATGTTGTTGGCACTCCCTGAGCTCTGCAGCGGCTGCGACGATGATGTCAAGCCTCCGTGATGCGGGTGGGCATGGTGATTGTTGCTGCGGTGATGGCTACTACGGTGATGGCTACCACGGGCGGCTGTGGCGGATGGCTGGGTGGTGCAGGACGGGTTGTGGTTGCCAGAGGCAGGGGCCTGGGACAGAAGCTGCTCCCTGGTGCCCTTCAGCACCTCCAGCTCCAGGCTCTCCTCACTGCCACGGCCCCCCAGGGTCATCCCTCCTTCCCTGGTGATTGTGTACACCCTGGCCGGCTTCACCACCGCGCTCTGCTCTGGTTCTCTGGCACGTGGTGGGTCCTCTGAGGAGAGGCTGCGCTCAACAGAGAGTCGACGTTTGGAGGGGCCCAAAGGTGCCTGAGCCTGGAGGGTGTTGGCCTGAGGCTGAGACTGTAGATGAGCACTGGGGTTGGATTGGCTGGACTGGTTGGGTTTAGCAATGGGCAAACAGCGGCTCCGTGGTGGCAGATTGTTGTTATGCAAGCGGCTGACGTCTGGAGAGTCGCAGTCCTGTCCGGGGAAGGTGTCAGACAAGAGATGATCTGGAGATACAGAGAAAGAAAATAAGATGAAGAGAAGTAAATCTCTGGGTTTAGAAAGCTGTAATTTATACAGCTTTTGTAAAGGAGTACCAGATAAATACATTAAATATAAATGTAAATGAAGAGAGACTGTTGTGCTTTGGGATTTGTAGCTTTGGCAACAGAGTGGTAAACATTTGCGAGACAGCAGAGCTTTCGGGAGGATAAGAAGAGAAAGGTGGCTGAGTGATAGAAAAGAGCAAGGAGAGGAATGATGAAATATTTGGAAATGGATGAGCTGGTACAGTACATGATTAGCTTTGGCATAATCAAAAGCCCAGATGTCCTGGAGGGTCACGGAGGATAGATGCTCCTTCTACAATGCTGCAGGCTTGTAACTAACTCATGGAAACTCATTTTTTCATGCTATATATAGTAGCAGAAAGCTACTCTTTTCCTCTGTTTACTTCAGCTGACAAGGCTAGTTATTGGGTGCTACATAATGATTTTATTTCAACACTGTGTGTGTCACCTACCTGCTCCGTTGCGGTTCTCCGGATTGGTATTGGAAAGGTATTCTCCGAATGCTCGGGCTGCTCTGTAGAGACAACAAGAGCAGCAGTTAACCCTGAGCCCTACTGCACCACTGCTATTGTCAAACACAGAGTAGTGACTCACAAAGAGTCACAGGATTCTCTCCACATAAACAGTCTGTCGGAGCTTTTTATCTACAAGGTCTCTTCATGGGTGACATTACATGCTACCAGTCAAGTAGATTACACCACCACAGCAGTCTGTAACAGGCAATTTTATTGTTAGTGTCCTGAATCCATACTCTGTAACAGCCGTCTCTCACCAGAGTAACAGCATGTTCTTACATAGTGACTGAAGGACTAGGAAACAGCATGGAAGCTACAGCTTGCCTCCCCTGCACATCTGATAGGCCCCATAGGGGACATTGCACGTGCCAGCCATAAAGCCAGGAAAGAAACGCAGACACATATACATGTTATGAAAGTGCACAGTGATGAACTGGCATGTTCTGCAGAATATCTGTGGCAGACTGTCTCTAGTATATAAAACATAATGTCCTCTCTTACATGTAATTCGCCTCAGATAATTCTCTCAGCACTGCTGCTGTCAGACTTTATCTCTGGATTTCTGAAACATAAAAATCACCCGTATTGGACTGAAACACAAGAATTAATGGATTTGTTTTTCAAATAAAGCACTTTACACAACCATGAGTGCACTCATTTTTCAGCACTGGTGGACACAAAATACCATGTCCTGTACTCTGCACTGCAATCTATATTCCGTAGTGCTAAAACCATACCAGAGCTTTGCTTTAAAATAAAAGGCAACAGCAGTTCAAAAGTAGTTCAAGCTCTGTGCTTTGAAAAGCCACAAGGCCTTCAGGCTTCATTCCATTTAAAAACACCTACTTCTACCTACCTCTCCTACCTGCTAGGGCCAATCAACACTAACCTTCATAAAATCTAACGCTTACTGTCTATTTGTAGGACCTATTGTACACAGGGCAATTCTCATGTAAGAACGTATCATTCAAAATTAAATGATTAGTGAATTCAATCATACATACAAAAGTCGAACTGAAATTAAAGTTTACTAGTAATCTAGCAACTTTTTGAGCAGACCTCTTTCTTCTCTCAGTGGTTGGGTCGCCAATATTTCTCAGTGAATGTGTAATTCAATTTGTGTTCCTTATCTACTGGCTGTGTCCCTGATAATTTTAAAACTTCTTGTGCAAAACCAATGCTAAAAAAAACTGTTCTGGATCCCTCCCTCAAAACCACACACCAATTTCCAAGCTCCTTTTTATATCCAAAACTTTAGACAAAATAGTGTGCAAACAACTGCTCCATGCACTGGAAAATAACACCTTTGAAAAGATTCAATCTGGTTTCCGGAAGTATCACCACACTGAGACTGGAATGCTTAAGGTAACCAACAATCTTTCAATGGCTGCAAATGATGGCATGTATTCAGTTCTTGTACTCCTGGACATTAGCGCAGATTTTGACACAGCATCCTGTTAGACAGGCTGAGGCACTGGGTGGGGATTTCTGGTACAGCCTTGGTTTTCATTGTACCTGTTGAATTGGAGGTTCTGTGTCTCTGAAAACTATGTCTCTTCATTTTGTTCTCTTGAGTATGGTGTGCCTCAGGGGTCAGTTTTAGGACCTATGTTATTTTCTTCATTCTTTTCATGCTTCCCCTTGGACACATTATTGAGAGACATGGTGTCTCTTTTCATGTTAATGTAGATGATACACAGATGTGCTTGTCCATCAGATCCACAGACCCTGCAATGCTGAGTTCACTTAATGTCTCTGTGATATCAAAACTGCATTTTAGCCAGCTGAACTCAGACAAATCCTGGTCATGACCAGAGATCCTGGTCATTGGGTCCCAGCACAAGGCAAATCAAATTCTGCCATCTGCTGGTTCCTTAGTGGATCATGTGAAGCCTGTTATGAGGAATCTTGGCACCTGGTTTGAATCTAAGTTTTGAGCACCACACCGCAACTTGTGCAATTTTACATGCCTTCATCTCATCACAGCTGGATTACTGCAACAGCCTTTTGACTAGCTGACTTGACTAGCTCATCTCATCACTCCTGTGTTAACCTCTTTACACTGGCTCCCAGTATATTTTAGAATAGTTTTAAAATGTTACTAATTACTTTTAATTCTCTTCATGGCCTCTCGCCCTGCTATATATCTGACCGTTTAGTACTGTACGCACCAGCTCGTACTTTGCGATGCTCGGGCAGAGGTCTGCTTTCTGTTCCAGAGGCCCAGCTGCAAACCAAAGGAGACAGAGCTTAAAGACTTCTTAAAACATACTTTTAGCAGAGAGCCTTTCCTGATTATATTTGACTTCATACAGGTTTATGTTTATTGAGAACCAAGTCACAAAAGTATTGTATGTGTAAACCTACTTGGAAATAAAGCTGATTCTGATTTTAACTCCTTGGTTTTATATGCTTCTTGATTTTATCAGTTTCAACTGTTGTTCTTGGTTTTATCTGTTTTCTTTTAAAAACCTGACAGTTTTATGACTGTGCATTTATTTCCTGCCCTTGTGAAGCACTTTGTAACATGAAAAGCGCTCTGTAAATAAAGATTATTTTTATTACTATTATCATTGTTTTTTAGCCAGATACAGATGTATCATGCTGAAACACCTACATACTTACAATACACAACACAAAATATGCGGGCCACACATACCTACAGAGAAACAGTAAAGCCTACAATTACTCTCCTCCCACTATCTCTGACCTGGCACTCCTGCCATCTAGACACACATATACGCATATGGACTCCCACATCGTCAGAGTGTGCATGTGGAGCAGCATGCAGAAAAATAAATAGGCTACACATACACACGCACAATCCGCTTTCTAAATGCACACGTAGCTAAATCTCAGGGGGGCGCAGTGAAATGGAATTGCTGTCTTGTTGCTGCACCCTATATGCCTGCCTACTAAGACACTCTAAGTAATTAAATACGAGGCGGCACGTGCCGTGGTGGCGCTCCCTGTAAAAACTCCCCTCCCAGCCTGGTTGATGTGCGCAGAGGAGGAGGGAGGGCACGAGGAAGAAAATGAATTCATCTCTGATGTATCTGCTTGACTGGAAAAAATATTCCATAAGCTACCTTGAGAAAAAAAGGAATGTGAAAACACGTTGCGGGTCACAGAGGACAAAGCGCTGCAGTATCCCAAGCACACACGGACTGAAGGTAGAGTTTATAGGAAAAGCTATTTCACTGCACTGCTGCTTTAAACTGATGTTTAAAGCAATGAACTGTGTTCCATGGTGGTCCATTACATGAGACCAAATAAAAAATTTTAAATTCATTTTGTTAGGTTTTAGCAACTTGTTTATTCATTAACTCTGACAACATTTGTTAGTAGTTGTAGTTGAGCAACTAGGGGTTAAGTGTCTTGCTCGGGGACACAATGGTAGATGTCTCATAGTGGGAATTGAACCTAGGTCTCCTACACCAAAGGCAAGCATCTTATATATGCGCCATCACCACCAACCCTGAACAATAGGCTCAGTTTATTGAAAATATGTATCAACTCTTGTCTCATAACTGTGTGTAAACCATTCCTCTTTTGTGGAGCAGCTTATACTCACATGAAGGAGTTTCAATACAGTGCCTCACAGCTAATAAGCTATGATAGGTTCCTCCACTTTGGATTCTTTGGCTCTCTATTCTGTCAAAGGTCAGCACTGTCTTGCAAAGGCAAAAGACATGTCTCCAAATTTATGATTTCCATGTGTCCATATGTGTAGAAAGATAACTGTTTGCTAACATGTTGGCTCTATCAACTTTAAAGAGGTGGTATTATGCTTTTTGCCTTTTTCCCTCTCCTTTATTGAGTTATATTTTTTTTTATACCTATATTTTTTATACATTTTTTGTGCATGTAATAGGTTTGCAAAGTGAAAAAGCCCAAAGTCCACCCCAAAGGGAGTTCCCATCTCCCACAGAAAACACTGCTCTGAACTACTTGAAAACAGCTCATTTGTAGTCCAGCCATTTCCCTTTCAAAAAGCAAAACGCTCGCTAAGCGGCTAGTCCTACACTCCCTCTAAATCGCCGGTGGAAAACCAGTGAGCTACAGCAGCACACCTCCCCTCTCCCTTCCAAACACTAGCTACCCTCCAGGCAGTCAGTGGACATAAAGTTGTTACTGTGATGTAGAGACAGAGCTCAGCTTTATGGATGAAAGATACTTTTGTTACAGATTAATAACTCACCACTCTGAAACTCTTGCTCCAGTCCATGTTGCTAAGCCGGTAAGGGGATATACAGCTGTATCGAAGCTGTTTACCAGCTTCTCACGACCTGCCCTACTCTGCTTCTGATTGGCTAGTAGTCCTTAACTAGGAGCTGATCATGTGCAACTCTCAACAAAGATCATGTAGAGACAAGATGTATCACTCCATAGCTAAAACAAAGCCTTCAACACACAGAGTGAAAAGAGGAGCTGCAGCAATTTTGCAGTATGACAAAATTATGGTATTTTCAACCATGTAAACCTGTTCTGGTACAACCACTAAATAAGAGTTTGAACCTGAAAATGAGCGTAATACCACCTCTTTCAAAGGTTGCAGTAGACTGTTTTTACAGCAGACATTGTGACTTGTAACAGAAACAGCACAGCAATAACCGCTGATGATGGCTCCATTCTATTTTAGTGTCCCAGTAAGTTGTGCCAGTGCACAATACCAGCAGCTAATTGGAATGAAGCCATCATTAATGTTATTAGTTACATGTGTGCTTTTCTTGCTATGAAATGTCAAAATGTTTCTTTTGAAAAAAGTTTTTTTGAGATTGTGCCTTTGACTATACTCTTTTTTAAAACTACTTTAAACTTTTATACTATTTATATTATAAATTTCAACCGTACTTCTTATAGAATTTGAGAAAACCAACACAGTTTATCTGCAGTGTGGAGAATTATCTATCTATGTGAGGAGATTCAGTTCTCTACATGGACAGGAGCAAAGTCACACACAGACCCACACATATACATACTGTACACTTATTCATTCTCCCTCTGGCTCTTTAGGAGTTTCTCCACAGCCACAGCAAAGATTCGACATACTCCTCAGCCCTTGGTGGTTGCCGCTTTAGCACTGAAGTCAACTCAGTTAAATGCATTATCATTTTTTTAACCCAGACGTCTCTGAAACACAAAGCGTATAACACCCGGAGAGTTTTAACACATTAATTATACATCACAGCTGGCCTCTGCTGAGCACAGTCCGGCTGTGCCTCATCTTGCTGTGGCTTCAGTCTGCGCCCGAAGCTTTGCTCTGCTTTTGGAGTTTTATCCTCCTGCATGTTTTCAGCCATGTGACATGAGGAAGGAGTGGAGGGAGGGAGAAGAAGAAACACAGTGACAAGAGGGAGATGTGTTTATAAGACCAAAATAGAAAGTATGGAGGGAGTGGGAAGTGGGATGAAGAAGAGAGGCATAATAAGTAAGGAAAGAGTATTAAATAAGGAGTGGAGGGGCGACAGTGAGAAGATATATGATCCAGAAACTAGATAATATTGTGCTCTAATGAGCTGGTCATATGCCAGGCTGCTCCTTCCTTCTCTCTATGTGTAAAGGAGTGGGATGACTGTATGAGGCACATAGGCATGGTGCAGTGTATAAATGCCCGGGGACACATTCACGTCAAATGGCACTGGTGAAAGCCACCGAGTTGGAGAAGCAAATAGAAAGCCTCAGTAGAACGGATACAAGAATAAAGGTGCCCTCTGCTCTCTTCTTAGTTTGACTCAATGGTTTTGCTTTTGTCCATGTGTGTTGGAGTGTGTTTCCTGTATATAAAAGCTTTTGTGCATACTGTACATGCCAAGTAGTTTGTACTGTAAGACAAATTACCAGCGAATGAAATTTATCCCAATGCAATTGCCACAATTAATGGATCTCCTCAGTAAATCAAAAAAGTAAATCTGCATATTTTTAAAGTTCAACTTGGCAACTTTGACCCGCAGATTTGTGCAAGCTGTCTTGACAGTGCTGACCTTTGAGGGGATGAAGAGCTGGATTGTCCAAAATGGAGGAAGCTTATCGTGGCTTAGCTGAGTTTCTCCTCTCTGTGTGAATGGTATTATCCTCTTCTGTGTGACCTATCCTCGTTCCAGGTGGAGAGGAGGTGGTGTGGTTCAGATCCAACTTAGTGGGCGACACCTGCTCAACTGTCCTCCTGGATCATCCTCTTACGGAGCCCCTGAAGTCCCATGAGTTTATTTATTTTTTATCATGTGCACACAAGATAATTAAGTTGTGGGAACAAGTTATTATCTTGTGCGCACAGGATAATAATTTGTTCCCACAAGATGATTATCTTATGGGAACAAGATAATAACTTGTGGGAACAAGATAATAACTTGTGCGCACAAGATAAAAAATTTAATCTTATGGGACTTCCGTATCCTCTTCACTTACATTTTACATCCACATTTGGTCATCATAATTGTATGATTTTCTGTTGTAAATCTAGTCTGCACACACAACATTTATTGCATGTCTGTCCATCCTGGGAGAGGGATCCGTCCTCTTTTCCTGTTCATTAGGGTTTCTTCCATTTATTCCAAGTTTTTTGGCCCTCAACTCTCATTCGAATCGAGGGCCTAAGGACATGCTGTACAGATTGTAAAGCCCACTGAGGCCTTCATTTGCTCATACCACTTTTCCTGACCCTTGCCTCTCCCTTTTTTTCTCTCCATCATCTGTCTTTCCCATTTTCTCTTCCTTTTTTCTATACACTAAACATCTAGTTGGACACTTGATCTCTCCTCTCTGTCTGGCTCACATGTGAAGTCATAGCAGAAAAACACCAGAGCTCGACATCAAAAAAGCTCCTCAGAAAAGTTAAGTGATCATTGAATTCATGTTTGATGCTGTTAAGGCAGCAGGAATGCTGTCTAATTTGCTAGATGGCAGGAGCTGCTTAATAGCAATCCATCTGATCCAAACTTTTCCTTATTGCCTCTCATAGCTTTTATATTGATATTATTAGGCAAGAAAACATTTCATTTGAAATTAGACTTGTTTCGTCCCTGTTGAACAGCCTTGAGACCATCTAATTATTCTTGTGTTTTTCCCTGGGTTTAGGTCATCCAGCAACGAATATCGCCACAGGAGTGTGCAGCCAGTTATTTGTGAGGCATGGGCTGAGCAAAGGACGAGATGAGTCTACCTCAAAACCATCTGCGCACATCAATTACGCCGGGCAGAATATGTGGGTTTCCATGTCCGCTAAAGAGGAAGTTGGATACGTGGATGTTAAAATGATACAACTCAGTGCCCTGATTTTCATGCAATTCATTCCTTGTATGGGGGGTCCACCTCATTTGTTTAGGATTTAGTATTCCAGCATTTATTGTAGTGCTACCATACTATAACATGCCAACATGACAGTTGACTGCAGAGCTGTCAACTCTCACACAGTGAGCGTGAGACCCACTCAACTGACACTCTTCACACCTTCTCATGCTACACATTAATTTTCTCAGGTAATGAAAAACAAATGTATAATTGATGAAGTCGGCTCTGCACAAGTCAACTCTGCCAGGCTGATGTGACACCGGCGTACGCCGTGATAGTAATAAAGTGGACCTGCTCTTGCACTGTGAGTCGCAGTAGTAATGTAGCTGCTAGAGTTTTAAAATATAAACATCTAAAAACTGAGGCGCAACCTTGCTCTGTCCAAAACTGTGAGCTGCACTTTATCAGAGGTACTGAAGTTAATATGGGTGAATTTGTGGTGAGATTTCTGCTTGATCAAAAGTGTTTCCAGCTGTTTCGGTTTTACACCTCCTTGTCTCATCCAGAACAGTCCCCAACGGGTTTCTGTGCCTGTCAAACTGTCTGAAGGGGATACTACCATATCAGCAGAGCCATACCACAGGCTAATGCACAGCAGAGTACAGGGCAAGTGAATTATGAATTCAAATTAAATGATGATGTTTTTCTCTTAATACTATGACTTTATTCTTGACATGTCAGAGAACACTGATATGTGGGCTAGATTTTGTATGTGCGTAAAGTTTTGAACAAGCAGAAAACTTGCTGAACACAGGAGAAATTAAAGCCCAAATTAAAATGAAATAATTTACTATTGAGCCTACAATATATAATATTTAAAGAGGTTACTACCCCAAACAAAAGATACAAAAGAGGAGGGAAGACTAAATCGTGCCTGCAAATGTGCTGACTGAGCAGGGATGATATTACATGAGAAAAGTTTATCTACAGGAGAAACATATCTGAAAGAAATACAGAGCACCTTAGAGCCTTGCAGCATTATATTATGTTATATTTGTATTTTCTGATTTGACTGCTGCGGCCTAAATTATGTTTTCCCTTTATATAAATACATTTCCATCATAAATTTTTGCAGAAAATTTCACCAGAATTCAGGAATCATAGGTGGATTCCCAGATACCTGGTTTGGTCTCCCAGTTTATATGCTATGAATTCTGGAGGTTGGCAAGTGTGCTGATCACACTTATTCATCATTGACCATGATTACTGTGCTTGGCTTTTCATCTATTTAAAATTGTGAATTTGGCTGTTGAATGTTTTAAACAAAATTCCTGATGACCCCGAAGGTAAATTGAAAACTTTCATCAACCTTTTTATAAGAAGTATTAATTGTTTTTTTGCCACATGGGGATGGCAAAACAAGCTTTAAATATAACATTGACATAAAAATGCTGAGGTAGCAAACAGCGGCTAATTCATGCACACAGCAGTCCAATATTCACTCTTCTTTGAGCTTCGTTTTGTTCTCCACAAACTCCTGAAAAAATATCTGCCCTTTTAGCCACTCATTGCTCCAGAGTTTAATAAATAAAATTGCTGGCTAAAACCATGAGCTAAAAGAAGTTAAAATGCTCTGCTAAGCTGACGGAAAAGCAATTTTCGGTGAGTGTGTCACTGTAAACTACCCCTTTCATATTCTATGTAGTCATCTCACCCCTTGTAATATATGAAAAATATATGTAATATATGAAAAATTATTAGTGCAGCTTTACTTCAAATTGCCTGAAACAATGTACGTAATTCTGTGGGGTGAGCAGATCAATGTTCTGACTGGTGACTGGGTGGACATAATGTAATAGGCACAATGCTATACGCTTGATGCTTGAGGTGTGTATTGTGGTGTTTAGTTGTGCGTAATGCTGCTGTCGAGGATGTAAAGTGAACACAATGCACGTTCATTTGCAATTCATGTTGTTAATGCTGTTTATTCATTCTGTTTTAGCATTTTATTATCATGAATTACTTAAAACTGACTTAACCTAGCTGCTGTATGTGTGATGTTCATGCACATGCATTTCAAAGAACAAGGATCACGGTCTTTCACCCACACTGCGACTGCTCTGTGTTCATTCCACAAAAGCCTCTGGGCACACAGCTGCCTTTGAATGAAGACTTTACAAAACATTATTCAGAAGGCAAATAGGTAATCAAAATGTGCAAAGAAAAATTGAATATAGGTTTTCTAGACTGCTTTTTCTAGAGCTCCATTTAGGCAGAAACATCAATCACACCAGAAGAAGATGACACTGATGGGCTGATATTCAATAAAAAGACAATATCCGCCCAAATGTATCATCTAAGCAATATATTGTAGTAGCTGATACAGCAACTATTTTCTTTCATCTGAAAGTATGTGACTGTATGTGTCACTGTGACAGGCTGCAAGATGAGTGCAGCCTCCACAACCAGCTCTAGCTGACAGAGGAGGTTTGTTAAAGTTATGACCCCGCTGCGCCCCCCATGGTCCCTCCGCTTGCTGGGAGGTGATCAGTCATACAGACCATAATTAGTCAGATCAATGAGGGGACTGCCGGCCATCTTAGTGCTCACCTACCAGCTTCTATCATTGACAGGGAATCATTAGAGCCTAGATAGTTATCTGTTTTTAAGTAAACTGACGCTGCCCTCTGGACTGTTGATGAACAAAAGTAATATAAAGAGTAAAGGAGAAATCAGTAAAGCAGAGTATGGGTGTATGACAGGAGAACAAAAAGGAAAAGGTGGACAGAAGGTTAAATAAAGGATTTTAGAACAGGCAGAGTGGGAGTGAGATAAAGTGTAATATATGAAGAATGTATAATTCTTTACAGAACCAAAACCAAAATTAAGGGGATACTGTATGTGCCTGCTAAATGAAAATACGGCGCTGAATCATGTTACATCTCAGTTATCTAGAAGCTATAGACACTTAAACCATTTGCGGTGCACTATCTCTGGCACTATCTCTTCAAGTGCAATTTAAACTGCATCTATTACTGCATTCATTTCTTACTCTGACAAATCAAATGCTTCGAGTGGTCACGTGCCAATTTACATTTCATCTGCCTTAATCTCTTCAACTGGCAAGTCAACTGCTTTCATTTCTTAATCTTCGACTGACATTTGAAGTGATTTTATCTCTTGTTTTTCAGCT
Organism: Micropterus salmoides; assembly: GCF_014851395.1. Lineage (NCBI taxonomy): Eukaryota > Metazoa > Chordata > Actinopteri > Centrarchiformes > Centrarchidae > Micropterus > Micropterus salmoides. The sequence goes on from NW_024044459.1 coordinate 4,763,605, forward strand.
GGCCATTCAACTCATTTTATCTCTTAACTTTTGAATGGACAATTCAGCAGCTTGTCAATTTCCATTTCATTTTACTGCCTAATCGCCTACTCTTCAACTGACAGTTCCACTGCTTTCATCTGCTAATAGTGGTTACACTTCACCTGACTTCTTCCAGCTCAATTTATCACACAATTCTCTCAGCACTTCAATTGACACTTCAACTTCCATCAGCTCTTACATTTGAATGAGTGCTAACTTCAGAAAATGCCATTTCAACCTCTGCCACTATATATTTTTTGACTCCCACTTTCAACTTTTTAAAATGTTTCAGCTGCAAATTGTTTGCTGCAAGCACACCTACATTTTCTTCATGACATTTGGTGTTTTCTAATTCAGTTATTCTTGTGATTTAGGCTATGACTTTTGTAGTGGACATAAATGTCTAAAAAGAAAAGCAAAGGAAAGGTACAGTGGCACTGAGGGTCAAAACACAACGAAATATTGCCTCTCAGGGTCCATGTGGAAAGGACAAGCCACAGCACCAATTTTGTGCATCTACTTAAGATTTAAACAGTAACAGTCTGGCCTGTGTCTATTGTTTTCAATCTAAGTCACCATCCACCGCCTATCTCTCTGCACAACACACACTGGCTAGTAAAAGGCTGATGGCTTAATTAAGAGATATTTGCTCCGTTACCCTCCACTGACATCAAAGGCCATGAGTCAGGTAATTACCCATATCTCCCAAGAGGCTGTGAGTGGATTCATCAGGCGCTGGAGGGACAAAAAACACGTTAAGTACCATCTCAGAAAGACAAGAGGCAGAACATGCAGGAGCAGCCTCAGGTTCAGATGGGGTGAGACCCTTCTTTTGGTCTGCTGACATATTGGGCTGATACTGGCTTTTATTAAAGGGACACTAGGTGTTTATTGCCCGAAATGACCATAATATATTTCTCTGGAGGGTGGGCAGGTTATGAGTTCTGTGGGTTTCAAAACTCACTTTCCATCCCATTCTCCCAAACCTCGTCACCAAGTAGAGTTTCAAAACCTCCCAAAACCCCTGAACAGAACAAGCACATGCACACACACACATGCACTATAGGTATCTAATTCTTGGAGTTGAAGGAAATTGAAGAAACCTGTCTCATCTGCTCAATAAGCATTTTAGTTGACCACTCTATGACACTAATGTCCTAAATGAGCAGGTTTTATTCCAGACCATTGTGGGAGGATTTTAATAAGCAGCACATTAGTGCTTCAAAACATTAATTCATGAAGCACAAACTATTTAAATGGAACGCAGGCAGTCATTCGACCAGCTAGCCACTACAGCCTGTTTTTCAGCCAGGTTGTCTGCTGTGTGTTTCACTGATATGGCCTCGGTTAGCAGGACTGCTGATTTAAAATGTCACTTGCCATAGTGGCATATAACTATGACGTAGTCTTCAATTACCGTCAGTCATTATACCCACCTTGGCTGAAAGTAGTAGTAGTAGTTTTTTAATGAAATTAATCACTTCTTTAAATTGCCTCTTTGTGAGCGGGTTGTAACATAATTAACCATTTGCTGACTTTCAGGGTTACGTATGACCTGTATGCTGCTTCCTATGTGCAGAAATAGGGTTTCTGCAAAATCCATTGGATTACGTAGGCTGTAGCCTCGTCCGTCCAAACGATAATCAGATCAACGTCGGGCGAAAACATGGGTCAACATTGGAAAGGTGTTTGAGTCATGGAGAGACTTCCAAACCAAACCATCCCAGACAGTTGAAATGATGAAGGCAAATGACAAGGTCATACAAAATGTAAACCATACTTTGGTATTTCAATTTTTTTTCCCTATTTACTTAAGATTTCATTATACTCTTCTTTTTAAAAAAAATCTTTTTACAAAATGAACCAACACAAAGAGATCTTGGGTAGATAATAAATATGAAACTAAATTTAAATCATACTCCAAACCTCTCTAAACTAAAAAGAAATCAGGTTTGAATTTGAACACTATTACTAAGTTTGTTTACTAAATATTTAGCCAACATGCAAAGCATGCAACACATTTTGTGTTTTAGTTGGCTCAAGGTAGACAACGTTAGCTTGCTGGCTAACACCGACCAGCTAACGTTATCAGTTGCAAAATACTATCTCTTGCCACATTATTTCACCAGCTAACGCAATCCATAATTACTAGCGGAGGTATTATGTCAAAGTGTTAATTTTAACCTGCAAGAAATTAAGTAACGTTAACAGTTTTCAGTGATGCTGAGATAAACAATGGTAAACTTTAATGATATAGCAATGTAAATTACAATGATACGTACATGAAATGAACACAATATCATCCAGACCAACCAACTGAATACCGCTGGCCTCTAGTTTCAAGTGTGTAGGAGAACTTACGGTGGCTGCGAAACTTCAGTGCAAAAAAAAACAGCAGATGGTCCTCTCTAGAACCAGTATTTGGTTTGTCTGCTCTGGGCTTCTGCAGAACAAGGTGGTTCAACATGGCAGACTCTGTAGAAGAGGAACTGCTCCCTATATAAAGGGCTCATTCTAAGGTAACGATAATGCAACATTTCTTATTTTCAGGTGATACACTAATGAAAACATACTTGTGAATGCCATTTTCTATGAATGGAATCCCCTTAATCTTACACAATGAACTCTTGAATAAAGATGCGCTGTAATAAAGCCAACACTTCATAACAAAAAAGGTACTAATTATCATCCATCAGAAATGTCGGATTAAAAATGCTTCAATGCCTAATATATGGTTTTCCACCAGTGTTTCTGACAAGTTTATGTTTTGAGAGAGGGGACCCAGATGTATTATAGCTAATAGTCACACTGGACCGTGGCTGGAGTTAATCTGTGCAGTGATGAGGACAGGGTCTCTGCTGGTCACACAATCTTGTGGGAAGGAGGCCATGAAATCACATTTTCACCAAAGTGGAAGCTATTGTTGTCTGAAAACTCTTGTGCTGTGCAATTCCTTTCAGAAGTGACTCGAACATTCTTGAAATATTAATAGGTGACGTTAGCTCTTAAGTGCTTGTAATCTTTCCCATCCAGTGACTGATCAAAGCAGACGGCCTAGTTTTGGTGTGTCGTTCAACAAAGATTTGCCATAAACAGGACAGGGGAGGCAGTTTGGGTCATCATCAACGGAGCAGTGCAAAAAAAAAAAACCTCAACTAACTTCCCCTAAGAACTAAGACATTAAACACAAAGTGTACAGTAAAAAGACAAAGACACACCACAAGCTTTTTAACCCTTTGCTTCTTTCTTTACAAAATGTTGCTGTAAAGGAACAAGTGTTGAGACTATTCATACTTTAGAATAACAATCAACTTAAACGATAATCTATTGTAGACAATCTATTTCAAATCAGCCCATTTTTCAATGCAGATTTATGTTTCCATCATCTTTCTTCTCATTTCTAAGAACTGAGACACTTCCCCCCCATTCCCCTGATCAACCCCAGGCAGCCAAAACAAATATCATAAATAATGAAAAATAGCCTGACTGTACTGAAAAATAAATCCCATGTTTAATTTTAAGTTAATGACAACATTCAGCCAGAGAGCAATAATGTAGGACACACAACAGTGATGTTTGCGTGATTCACCTGACCATATGAGCCAATTTCCAAATGCTAACACAACCATTGAACATTTTCAAAAGCCTGAGGTATTTATCAGAAATTTCCAAACCTGAACATCTTAATGAATACCCTGAAATCCTGCAAGGTGTTTTCAGTAAACTCTTCACAGCATGCTCATGTTTGCCAGTCTGGCTTGTGTGTGATTCAATCTGTCAAAGAATAGCAAAGGGATGAGAGAGGCAAACAATCAAACAAGGCCAACTTCCTCAGAAAGCTCCCCGCTGTTATGGAGACAGTTTAAATTGCGCTTGTGACCAGATGAGGTTTTCATCTGAGCAAAAAAGATTGCAAAGGTTGAATTTAGTTCTCAATTTATATTAAAAGCTTCAAGGAAATTATGATTTTGTGTGTCCTACAAGCTGAAATTCAAAGTAGTCTGTCAAGTATTTACTTATTTTGCATCTCATCATTTTGCATTGTGGTAAGTTATTGTGTTTGTGCTGGCTGCACAAATTCAGCCTGTCAGGACATAGAGTTTTCCTGTTCTTAATGGAATGATGCTAGCTGTCATGTCTGGGTGCCTTTTGTGCAGGGAAGAGATGGGACTTTACTGCTGCATCTCTAATGCAAATATGTGGTCTCTCTCCCCACTCCACCAAGAAAGCAGGTCTCACACATTAGTTTCTGTAAACAGGCTACTAGTTTTGGTACTGTGATCCATTTAACAACATTATTAAGTGAAGCACCACAGCATTACATTGCCAAGACAGCACACCAGTTCTTCACTGGTTACCCCAGCTCTCACCAGCGCTTTGTAGGCCCAGAAAGCTCATAATTATAAGGGTGTTGTCTGTCAAGTCATATGAATATGTATTTTCTATGTCGTCTCTGCCAAAAGTAGCACTGGGATTCATTTTCCTAATTGTAAAACTTGATGACCCCTTTATCAAGTCATGGACATGAAAACTATCTTACAAAAATGAGTCCAGATGTCAGTGTAGTGTAGCCTATATATAGATATTTTGAAAATCCAGTTTCACAAAAAGAAATTCTACAGACTAATTCAATTTGGATGCAAAACTAAACCTTCCTCTTTAGAAGTTGTAAAACATCAGTACACTCTAACCAAAGTGCTTGTCAGATTGTCAAACAAATATCATCACATCACAAATAACATCAACCCAAACCTACATTAACAAGTCTAGGTACTGATCTATGCAGTGACACTTTAACAGACAGATCAGACAGAGATACAGGATCCAAACGAGGGTGCTGGGAGAAGAGGATTCTATTAAACAAGCTTACTTCCAGTGTAATCCCTCCACTGCATTGTTATTCACACTTACTCAAAGACAAAGATGTGGGATTGGATTTGTTAGAGAGAGGTGTAACAGCTTTGCCCTTGCTCATTCACTGCACAGCAGATAAACTCAGATCATCCAGCAGGATTGAGGCACCACTAATCCCGGCTCGCCTCAGACGGAGCGTCTGGGATTCGGTGGAAGTGCTATTGTTTGCCCAGATCCATTAAACTCCCTGTCAGCTGTTCAACGATCGCTGGTAGAGTGGGGAGTACGTACGAGCCGTCGCCTTGGCTGCAGTACACATGCGTGTCTGGGATGCCAGCTGTGATCGGCGCGATTTATGGAGAGGAAAGCATGAGGCGTGGAAAAGCAAGCAAAGTGGAGAGGGAGGCGATAAACAGATAAACAACAAAAGGAAGACAGAGACAGATGGAGTTGGACAATGTGTGCATAATGGAGTGTGGTGGTGACTATGCAAGTAGATGGAAAGGTCATATGTTGAGTTATTTTCCTGCAGAACGGCTGTGCAGAAGATCATGCATTTAAGGTAGATAGTTTATGTATGCACACAGGACTGAGAGTTGAAGTACTTGTTTTGTCTGCGTTTTGGCTTCTGAGGTCAGCAGGTGGGCGACAGATACCACATCTCCTACCAAAAAACATTAGTCATCCTGCAGGCTTAGGTCTCAGAACACACTGATCTAACACCCATGACACAAAGACCTTTCATGACATGACTCATACACTCAGAGTTAAATGTCATTAGAATTAGCCACAGCTCCAGTGAGTCCAGCTGAACGTTTGTGGATGACCATGACAATAAATGAAAGTAAAAACACACTCTGGCTGCATACAGCATGCAACGAAAGGTCTAACAGGTCAGATCCAAGCCTTTCCTAATGTCATGATTGATTCACTTCAGACATTCACTTCACATGTATACTCATTCTAGTGACATATACAAAAGCTAAGCTAAATTAACTTGGAATGATATTTTGACACAATAATATGCTAATTAATTAACATATAAATAAATAAAACATTATTTATATAGCAAATATCTTAACAATGTTACAAAGTGCAATGTGCGTTGCAAAAAGAAATAAACTTGACAAGCCAGGCAAAAAGCTAGGGATGATCATTTTCACTATAGATTAATCTGCAGATCGTTTTCTTCATTAATTAAATCAATTACTCATTTGGTTGCAAAACAAGTTAAAAATATCCATGACAGTTTCCCAGATTCTAAGGTAAAGTCTTCAACGGTCTTGTTTTATCTGACCAACACAATGATGGCAAACAGAGAAAATGCTAATGCTTTCAGCTCCAAAGAAAAGCTTTTCCTGTATGTTACTGTGATATAACCATTATGTTGAAGTCATAATGCAGAGAACTATATGAGTACTAATTTTGATTAAATCAAACTTTAACATCATGCCAGACCACAGCCAGATCAATAATGACTCTAAAATCTAGTGCACTGGGTACAACAACCCGAAACAAGTTTTGTAAGTTATTTCTTTTAGAACTTGTTAAGGAAATGTATAAAGGTAGCTTGTCCTGGATGTCTGCTTTCACCATTAGAAATGCAAGATATTAGGGACACTGCCAAATTACATGAGGAACACTTATGTATAACAGATATTATCCCTCATTTAAGTGCATATTAATCACAAAGATTTTTAGAATAAAAGCATAGAAGACGTTAAGTGAAACTTACGGAGGAGCTACTGAACCTGGACTACTGAAACTAATGGAGTGTAAAAGAACCGGGGGAGCAGTTTTACTCCATTTGGCAATATTAGCCTACCTTAATCTGAATGTATTTTTTATGTGGACGCCAGTTTGAATTTTGTCCTTTCACAGCGGAGTGTAATTCATCTAAAATCATCTAAAGTATGGAGACTCATCTCCTCTGCGCCCCGCCGCGACCAGACCCCACCGGACACACTCACCGAACTTTTGCGGCCACGGAAGATATCGCATCACTCCTCAGATTCTTCCTTTTGGACACCGCAGTTCCCATGCTGAAGTGGAAACGACCCAGGAGAGCAAACGCAGACCATTCCACAGACTGATCGGCGAGGGAAACAAACAGGAGAGAAAATCACAACACGGGGAAATGAAAAGCACCCGTACCCAACGACTGACTATTATTATTTCATATTTATCATTATCATTTCAGTGGATAAAACTGCTGAATGTTCCAGAAAGATGCAGGCTGAGAGCAGCAGCGCTGCTGGAGGATGAACGGAGTGTGCTGCTCTGCGCTCTGCTCCGCGCTCCTCATGCAACTGAAGCTTCCAGGAAGGAAACTGAGACCATAAAAGGAAGGCCAGCCCGTGTGTCTCCTGCAAGGCCAGGACAGCTGGGAGGCTATAGCAGGGGAAGATAAATAGGTAGGTTCATTACGGGTGTATGGATACCAGGAGGAGTGGACACTTGAGTCCATGAGAAGGCCTAATCTTGCAATTTATTATCAGTTATCAGGCAAAACAATGCTGCAAAACAATGACATTCATCTGGACGCTAGGGGGCTAGTAAGTAAATGTAGGCCTACAAGTACATTTTACTTTTCTAAATTTTTATGACATCAAACCCCATTTTTGATACTATTTATGGTCGGCCTGTTTTTCTGCTATTCAATGTATTCCGATCAGAAATGATCATATAGGAGTTTTTATTGGGAGCGGCAGAGTCCACCATTCCCGCACTGGATTTAGGTTGCCTAACTTAACAGGAAGGGTCACAGAAAGCGATGCAACATATAATTCATCTAAATTTGATCTCATCGATAGCAGCCTCACGTTTACTTTTCACTGCTAATTTAAACACAACATCCTTCTGCTGGTGCTTTTGCATTAAACTGGTCAAGCACAGTTTATTGTAAAGCATCCACAGGAAACATAGTATAGGCTACATGAGCTTTCATCAAATATCTGTCAACAGAACAAGACAACTGTTGACTATTTTTCAGTCAGCAGATTAATTTTTGCAATGAAGCAATTGAACTTTATTAACTTTATTCTCCCACAAAGTGAAGAATATGGCTTGGGCTTCTACCCGTACTGCAGCCGTAAAAAGGAAACAAACTCCTCCCAGAGGGCAATAGCTAGTACTTAGTGTGTAGGACATGGGATGAATCAGTAACTACTGTAATGGATGGCAGGGTAGTCTGTTCGTAGGTAGACTGCAAAGATGGGTGGTGAAAGAAATCCTGCACCATCTTTGAATTAACATGGTTTGTATTGACTGAGATGTTTGCGTTTCATCAAATGGATGTCCACAACCTAAATGTAATTCATTACAAGAATATGATCACATTAGAAACATAGACAAAAACCAGACAATCACACTAGTTTAATAGGCCAGTAATTACACTTACAACAACAATGATTTCATTCATACTTTCAGCACTATTTCTAATAGCAGATGATATCAGCAGCAGACTTTGCTGGGGACATCTGGGGACAGCATCGCAGATTTATAAATACAACATACAAAAGGATAATTTGACTTCAATTTCCATTGTGTCCCTGAGACACTTAACCCCTAGTTGCTCCAGAGGCGTGCAACCTCTGACATGTATAGCAATTGTAAATCGCTTTGGATAAAAGCGTCAGCTAAATGAATAAATGTAAATGTAAATTTCCAATCCCATGAAGGGGTCTATTGATCTGAGAGTCATAATGAAGAATATTTTTTTCCTCTGTGGAGAAACAAAATCAATTCCACATCAATATTCAATCAAAGAGAAAAAAAAAGGAAAAACAACACTTCCTTTTAGCCTTAACATAGCCAAACCTCATTGTGATTATGAAAGCAAGTGTAACACACATAGTACACAGTACAGGCTACATCGTACACACATAGGGTAGCCAACTGTCCCATATTAGCCGGGATGTCCCTTATTTTAGTTCTAATTGATTTGTCCCATACGTGACCTCTCTTGTTCTGTTTTTGACTACCATCTAACCACTGACTGACAGCGGCAGTGCTGATCACGACACTTGAAAATGGTCACCGACACCTGTCATCATCCAATCACAGCAATCCCTCACGCGCCTCAGTAGGCCTAGGCCTATACGATGCCAGACTTATTTGCCAAACCGTGTCCTAGAATGTCAGAGCTAATCAGATGCGTGGGCACAGAGGACCTGGACACAACTGGCAGTGTGAAAAATTCTCTCTGCGATAAGATTTTCCCGCTCGAACATATACCACCTCCACACATCATGAAGAGGTCAGCCAGGTCACAAAAAGTGACTGACACAAACTGAAAAATAAACCCAAAAGGTATAGCAGTGCAAGAATAGTATAACCAGGGTGAATTGGAGCAGGGTACAACTGTGAAACCTTCCCTCCAAAAAAGTTTTAGGATCCTAAAGAATTCAGTCAGCAACTCCCACGAACCTCTGCTCAATAGCAGCAAGCTATAGCAACTGTATGATGAGAATAGAGCAGAGGAGAGTACCATATCTCTCATCACAGCCATGGAAATAAGATCTGTCTCACTGGATTAAACTTCAGAGACTTCATACCTTATCATTGAAGAGAAACAGGAGGCCTACAGGATATGGGGATGGATGGTGAGAAAGAGTTCTGTCAGAGGATTTACATCACATAGACCTACTGTATGCTTTCGTAGACTGCCATACGTTGACTTCATACCCAAACTGCAGTCAGCAGAGACCATTTAATTCAGTTCACTAATATTTTCATCTTCGAATATTTTCTTAAAGACTCACATAAGCTCAGTTTAATAAAACAAAAAACAGCAGATCCATGCTAGTCTAGCTGGCCACCCTGCATTGCATCACTGTTGGTTTAGAAACAGTTGTTTCACATTTGCTTTGTACCATTGTACTTTATTTCTTGCTGGCTAAAATCAACACTTTGATTTAATACTGGTACCAGCATTGTGGTACCGGTACCATTCATTTATTGCAAGGATAATGTTAGCAACAGGTCGGCATTAGCCGGTGTCGTACTGAGAGCATTTTTTGGTGTAAGCATTTTGTTAGCTGAGGTGCTGTTGCTGTGTGAACAGTTCAGAATCAGAAGGCAAGAGGTTTGGGAGTGTGCATGAACGTCACATCCTACATAAACCAATGGATTTCGTGAAAAATCCAACTTGATTTCTTCACATAGGAAGCATGCATAGTGGCTCTTCCAAGCAATCGAGAAAGCAGGCGAATGGTTAATTTTCATGTGAGGTTACAAATAGTTTACAAATCAGGATCAATTTCATAAAACAAAAAATACATATAGCCCCTTTAAGTTGAAAGCTAGCAAGTAGCTTGCTCGTTAGCAAAACTAGCTAAATGTAGCTATTCTCCCATCCAGCACTGCATCAATTTTTCTTTGCTAGTTTTTCAGAAAATGCATTTCTCAAACAAGTTTGCATAAAGATAAACTTTGAGCTTTCATGTCTTCATGTTGATTGTCAGTATGTCATCATCATCTATCCCACAATGCTCTGATAGGTGATTCATATAGAAAATTAATAGGGTCCAAATTAGCTTGTCACACCGCATTCAGTGGGCCTACATTGTTAAGAGTTTTTGTGTGGATGTAACAAAATCCTGCTACTTCCGTCTTTTCTTCTGAGACACAAAAGTCGTAAATTACAAGATGACAAAAGGGTCCTTGTAATATAAATTCAACTATGTTGTTTTTAGGTATTTCAAAAACCATTGGTGTCTTTTTCCCCCATGAGTCATATAAAAACAATGCATGTTTTTAAAAAATCAGACTACAACTGTTAAAAGATCAATTAAGACTCGAATGGTGAAAACATTGTCTTTTATTCATGTCAAGGGTTTGGGCCACTTTGGAAGCTGCTGATTACAAATGTATCTGTTTTATTTGAATAATAAATGATTATAGTGCAGTGCTGTAGGTTTGAGCTTACTGCATCAGATTTCCAGTCACAGCTGAAGAGGTTAGACAATGCTGCTGCCAGATAGCAAACAAGATATAGATGTAGACCCCAAACCCACAAAGTCAATTGGGGAGAGAGGTTGTGCACCCCTATAAATAATGCCAATACTAAGTGAACCCCTCACTGGATGTATGCATCCGAGAGACCACAACCTTCAACCACCCATCCATCACCCCACTGTTTCCTCACTCTCCCGTGCCCTCCTCCTTCGTTATCTCACCTTCTATCTCATCTTTGCTCCTCCCTCCCCTAGATTCTCCTCGTACTCCTTCTTCTCCGGCACGTGAGGCCAGTCGGGCAACAGTAAGCAGAGCACGTTACCAAATCGACTGTATGAATACCTAAGCAGTGTGCATAGTGACAGTTCTTTACTACCCAGGCACACACAAATTCACACACAAACACACTATCTGCATTTGTATGTATGCTTCCACACACAAAATATATATATGCACAACCAATATATATATATTTATATATACATATATACATATACATGCATGTTTCCTCTACATGCGACACACTCTTTTTATATATGCAAGATGAGGTGTCTCATGTAGCAGAAACTCAGCAGAGACAGTGAAGGATTTAGCGCATGTGGTTGTAGCTGCAGCTTGAATCCTAGACACCTCAGAAACAGTTTCACAAAACGCAGCATGTTTATATTCCAACAAGAAACATGTAACCACAAAACGCATGTCCAATGTGGAGTCAAAAATTACAAGGAAACTCCTTGCTTCCTTTGAATGCCTAATCAAAGTGCGACGCCTATCATGGCAATCATGATTTAGCTGTGGAGTGCACTTTTCAAAGGTTGATAAATGGCAGGGTAATACTGCTTATCCGCTGTTACTGATGTAGTATATACCACCCACATGCAGGTAGAGTAATGAGGAGAGGGGATTGAAGCAGACAGACTGGCAGACTGGAGACAATTTATATAGAGAAATGCAGATATCCAGGGATGGAGAGGAGAGAAAACAACGCCTGAAGCACTTTATAGCCAGAGGTTGAACCTCCCAGGGAGGTGGCATACTTTCAGCCTCGATTGGCAGACCCTCATCTAAACATTGCCCACGCTACAACCTAAAGGATCTGATTGAGAGAGGTTGTTGTGGGCAGTAAACATCCCAGAGGCTCGAAAGCCAATTTTCCAGACAGTGTAGCCTGAAAGCCAGGTGTCATCAGAGTCTTTGTGGGGCTTCTGCCTGCCACATCTGGGCTGTATGAAGGTTCTCACTCTAAAATAAATTCATGCCTTCTGGTAAATCAGTCAGATACTATAGATCAAAGCTATTAAAATAAATCTGCATGCATTATAAATCGAACTAAAATATGTTCAGTGTACTCTTCAACACTGCGATGGATTGGCGACCTGTCCAGGGTGTACCCCGCCTTTTGCCAGATGTCAGCTGGGATTGGCTCCAGCCCCCCACGACCCTGTACGCAGGATAAGCGGTTGACGACGGATGGATGGATGGACGGTACTCTTCAACTTTCAGAGGCCACATTAAGACAAATACAAAAGCCCTCTATCACCTGAAGAATATGTCAAGGATTAAATGACTTGTGTCTCAGCAGGATCTGGAAAAACTTATCCATCATTTCTCTTAAGTTGACTCGACTACTGTGACTCTGTCTCTACAGGTCTCCCTAAAAAATCAATCAGACAGCTATAGCTGATTCAGAACGCTGCTGTTCAAGTCCTCACAAAGACCAAAAAAGCGGATCACATCACTCCAGTTCTGAGGTCTTTACACTGGTTTCCTGAAACTCAAGAATTGATTTTAAAATACTGCTGTTGGTTTATAAAGCCCCAAATAGTTTAGGGCCAAAATTGATCTTGTGCTACATTATGAACCATCCGGAGCTCTCGAGTCATCTAGGACAGGTGTGTTTTCTGTTCCCAGAGTAAAAACTAAACATGGAGAAGCGGCGTTCAGTTGTTATGCACCAAATATCTGGAACAAACTCCCAGAAAACTTTACATCTGCTGCAGCTGTCAATTCTTTTACATCAAGGCTGATGACCTTTCTTGTTGCCGCTGCCTTTTATTAAATTAAATTTAAGGCTTTTGATTAATATCTTACACTGCACCGTAGTTTTTAAGTTTTAGTATTTAAATGTCTTTTTATATTTCCCTATGTTGCTTTTATGCTTTCTGTAAAGCACTTTGAATTGCCTTGTTATTGAAATGTGCTATACAAACTTGCCTTGCCTCGCTGGTTTACTCAAGAAGACATTGTGGCAATAACTTCAAGCTGCTTCATTTGTCATTTGAAATGCAAAGACCAACTATTCACAGCAATTCATTTACAACTATTCAGAAAAATAGTTATTTCTGTTTGGTTTTAGTTGGTTTCAACAAAAGCTCTATTATATATTATGTTATGGCAGAAAATTGCGTCCTCTTACATTAACTTTATGTAACACTTGATGCCAGGGGTGGATTGGCCATTGGAAATTTTGGGAACAGTCCCGAAATATTTCAGGCCAAACCAGCTGGTGTTCAAGAGTTTTTATTTTTCAGGCCATCAGATGCAGTGAATGCTGTCTGTGTCTATCAGACAAGGCCAAACCAATACTTTCAATATTGAGGAGGGATACCGGTGGCCCCTCCCAACTTGGAGCAATCCTCATTTTTGCTGAAATCTGATTGGCTCAAAGGTGTCGATTTACAGCTGGGCAGGGATGTAAATATGTTTAAAAGAAAGAACAGTATATCCCTTCTTGATGCTGTGCAGGTAGCGTACAGCAGGTTAATCAGAGTTTTTGCTGAAAACAGCTGTCTGCTCCTGATGGAAGCCAGGGTGATGAGAGTGGTGAGAATGAATAGTAGCGCTGCTGTCCTGAAAACCAAAACAATGAGCTGAAAGATGCGAAATAGCTCTGCAAAGCTGCGTGGATATTTTCTCCGAAATTACATGTTTTAAGCTGGTAAGACCTTTCAGTAACCTCAGTAGCTGCGTTTTCATTACTTGTAAATAGATAATCTTTATTTTTCATATTAATGGTCAATGGACTCTGTATTGGTAAACTGCCTTTCAAATCTTCTGACCACTCAAATTGCTTTTACACTACACATTCATACAGCGATGGGAAGAGGCTGCTCATCAGAACAGAAATTAACATTCACACAATGATGTAACAGCCATCGGGAGCAATTTGGGATTCAGTATCTTGCCCAAGGACACTTCAACATGCAGTTTGGAGGAGCAGGTGGGTCAAACTGCAGATCTTCTGATTAGCAGGCAACCCATTCTACCTCCTGAGCCACAGCCAAAAAGGAGTGCAGGAGTTTCTATTCCTGGATGCAATGTGTGTGCATATCTGATAAGCCATACAAATCTCCCCAAGGTGTTCAGCATGCTCAGGCCATTGTACACATCAACAACTGTGCAACACTCAGTAAGATTCTCTTGACTGTCGTGTCCATTGCATTTCAAGTAGAGGAGAGCAATTCCTCACTGCCAATCTGTAGAATAGGAAAGAACTTTAATTAAACATATTTAAATGGCAAATATTTAGGTTATGGGATGGACCCCCATAACTTTATTGAGTGTCGCCATTTTGTTTTTTTGGAACCAGAGGTGACCATATTTGGACGAGAGTGTGGAGCTAGCTTGGTTAACTGGGATGCTAATTTTGGCTAGCAAACAACATGCTTAAAACAAAATTTACTTACCAGAAAACAGCAGACTCTTTAGAGTGTCTATTCGTACAACCAAATAGTGAACCAGACATTTTTAGGTTGAAAATTAAAGTTTAAGTTAAATAAGCTTTTTCAAAGGCACTTGTGAAATTTACACAGTACAGTGGACATGATTCGCCTCTATCCTGATTGACGGGTTGCCAATGTAGTGACTTGTCAATCACAAGGTAGCCACGCCCTAAAGTGTACACTGCTTTATCTATTTTGAGCTAAATGGGACAATAATTTACAAAATGAACATCATGCTGTGTTGAAAAAGACTTGAAACTAGCGACTGAAACCATTAACTCATTAGGAAAGTGTTTACTGAGGTAATAAATCAGGGCCATTTTGTCATCAACACCAATTCATTCGGACTTCTTTTTGACCAGTGGAATCACACCTTGCTGGCCTTTAGAAAGAATGTAGGTTAAAGGCACTTACACATTGGCTTCACTTTTCAGACCTAGAGGTTCCCACTTGGTTCAGGCAGAAAGTGAAATAAATGTGCTGTGTTTATTCACCCCAGCAGATTCAGAAAGCCCCGGAATTTGCACGCATTGTTTGCTGCTGAAATATTTTCAACTCGTGCCACCCCAGATATATTTGAATCTAATTGTTTCTTTTCACTTCTTTTGTATGTAATCATGTCTCTAAAATTTGTCTCACCTCTGTGATGCATGAGCACTGTCAAGCCAGAATAACAGGGTATTCCTGCTCTTCCCATTCTGTCCACATTGTGTGAATAAATTATATAAGCAGCATTGGAATCCGCTTCTTCTAAAACCCATACAGAGTATAACAACATGGACTGAGAGTAAGCAATGACATGTTTATCCTCTGTGGCTATGAACAACTCAGTCCCATGATAAACACATTTATAGCTGTGATATGTCATGCTGCTGTGGACGGTATACAGGGCTGTAAAATGCAGCGCTCATGGGAGAGAGGACAATGAAGTCCCAGTGAATGTATTGGCTCTGTTCATGGGAAATCAGGACAGATCATAATGGAATAAGATTGGGGAAGTATTTCATCCTGCAAAAATTAAGCATTTAGTCATTAACCACTGAGTTAATGTTAAGTATTGGGCCAAAAACGTATATTTCTTCAAATAAATCCACCATTTTCTAACACAGATCAACTAGTTTGTGTACCATAAAACCATTTTAAGGATAGCAGCGAGCGGCAATGATCGAGATCAGGGCAAGTCGTGAAAAACGCAACATTTGACATTTTCAGAGGAGAAGAACACATGCAGATGACTTGACTTAACCCCTTGACGCCGATTGTCGTGAATTCGCATCATACCTCTTCCTTGCAGACTGCAAGACAAAATAGCACATGGATTCCCCCAATGCCTGTTGGTGCATATTTGATACAAACCTAGGAACCTAACCTAATTTGCATCATACCTACACATACCTGAATTTATATCTTTTCTATGTTCTAAAGACAAATTAACAATCTTCACTTAATTTAACATCAGCTTGAAAGCAAATGAAAATAATTTTTTTTATTTTTTGATTGTAAAAACATTCAGGCGTTAAGGGGTTAAAGTAATGAAAGAATTTGGAGTTGAGGTAGTGACATCACATGTGCCAGACCTGGATAGTTTTTTCAGTTTAAACTTGATGATGCTGAGAAAATCATTCTGCTGGTTTTGGGTTTGTTGTCACTTATTTTGGTTGCACTTGATCCAAGACTGAGCAATAAAGAAATTGTTGTGCATACTGTACAAATTATAGAAAGATACTGAAGATCACTGCAGACTCACTGTTTGACTGATCTAAAAACACTTGATATTGGCCATCTAGAGAATGTCTGTGTTGATTTTGGTAGCGTTTCAAGAAAGACCAAGTGGAGATATAGATGTTAATTGATTTAGCATATTCTGAAAATATAGAGTGACTGACTTCTGAATTGAGAAGTTGCAGTGAGGCAAACGTCAGTTAATCAGCGGAAGTGCTGATAAAATTTCAGCTCTCTATTTTTTATTTATTTGAAAAGGAGTTAGCCGCAGGCTAATTTTCATTGGCAGTCCCCTTGCCAGATGTTATTGGGCATCCTCTAGGACGTACGGGTGTTTTTCTTCGATTTTTTGAAGTTTGGAATGAGAAATATCTCGAAATTTACATTTCTTGTAATAAGCCCACTTTGAGCAATCATTACCAAATTTTATGCATCAACTGTAACCCTAGATCATACAACCCGGATTTTTGCCAGTGTAGTGCCCCCTAATGGAAGAATATCCCAGGACTGCTCTGCGAAGCCTGAACCGAGCATCTGAACAGATGCGTCAAGTTTGGTTACAATAGCTTTAGCCAATTTTGATTTACAGGCTTTTATGTAAAATGGTACTACACAAAAGTAAAAACTTATGAAAATAAAGATTGACGTATCAAAATTCTTTTGATAACTTTTGAACAGCGAAGTCCGTAGATGATCCTGCCAAAGTTTCAGGTCGATTGGCAAAACCATCTGGTACAAGTTCGCAAAAGTAGTAGTTTAGAGAAAAGTGATAAAAAGTCATATAATTTGACATTTTTAGAGCAGAAGACCACTGGAGCAAAGATGCAGATTGTAACAACCTGCAGAAGAGTGATAGTAGACTAGTGATAGTAAGGCCGTTAATCCCTTCCGCGTTCACATACTGCTACGTTTCTGTATGTCGGAACCTTCGTCATCTGCAACTCTGCCATAACCCCCAAACAACCAGCCACAAAAATACCAAAACCATCGCCATCAAACCGGTCCAGAACCCACTAACAGTCTGTAAGTGAGTAAGTTTTGCAAAACCTTTTTTTTTTTCTCTGTCCTATTTTTTGAGCTGTGTGTTTTTTATGTTGGATGAACATTTATTTTGGAGCACTTTTTTGTTATTTGATGGGCAGTTCTTTTTGCTTCTGAGGACAATGGAACTGAACTATTTTTAAACTGAACTGCTTTTTTGAATTGAACTTAACTACTTTGTTGAAATGAACTGAACCCTGAGTGATAATTTGAGTTGTGTTTATTGTTTTGTGATACGCTTTTGTTATTACATGTTTCCCCTTTTGCATTTCATATTGAGTTGTGGTTTTCATTATTGTTCACTAGTTGCATTCAATGTGAGGGTTCCATAACAGAGTATATGTACCCTTTGTGACCTTTGAGTGAAACATATTATTCTGCGTAAAACACAAAATATCTTACGTGTCAGGAGAGAAACCTGACTGGCACCCCGAAAGTAACCCATAAGTCAAACTGTCACAAGATGAATCCAGAGATTAAAATAATGAAAGAAGTTTGACTTTAAATAATATAATAAAATAAGAGTAGTAAGTGAGGTAACCTTCCCTTTTCTGCTTTATGTCAAGGTACTGCCTTTCGTTTCCTAACACAAACTGAACTACATGCTAGAAACATACATTTTTACGCGTTACCATTTTTGCAGTAAACAAGAAGGCTATTCACCTCACGTCTCCTCATAACCTTTACTTATTCAGAAAGGATACTGAAATGCATATTTGCTAATTTTCAGTGCTGCACTGTCTCATGTTGTAATTTCACTTTAACCGCTGCCATATAATACTACGCCAGCTCTACTGAGAGTTATACCTACTGCCTTATATGCAATTATAATTAAGTATTGCAATGTTATTACTGTTTTTTTGATCCATATTCTCTCACCTTCTACTATAGTTACAGTACATATTTCCCACAATGACTTTGAACAGCCTTTAGAAAGCAGGTGTGTAACTGTTGCATCCTTCTGTGTTTTACATGTAGAAGGAGCAGTAACAACAGCACTGGCATTACAAGCAAGACACTTTCCATTAGTGAAGCTGTAGCCGCACTAGCAATGTCTCAACCTGATTTGACCTTTAATTGCTGTTTTACATGCTACCTGTTGGATTCTCCACCTGAATGTCTCAAACATTGTACAGCACTGTGTCTTAATAATATCCGACCATTCCAATAAACTGGGCTGAGTCACCTGTCGTCCTGATGTAACACTGTCTACTGACTTGTTCTCACGTCCTGTCATTCTGTGTTTGGTAATGTTATGGGCTTGTCATACTGGTGTGAGAACACAGCAAGTCCCAAGGGAACTGACAGCTATAGAAATATCTGCCTGATATCCAAGAGGGGTTCTCAGGTGTACACTCTCAGTGTACCCACAACCCCCCCCCCAAAAACAATGGACAGCATTAAGTGTTAGCTCCTAAAATCTGCAGCCAGAGGCCAGAAATACGTCTACTGTATCATAAATGGTCACATTATATTGTTACAAATTGACTGTTAAGCATTTTAAGAATAAAACATGAAACACTACTTTAGTCTTTTCGACCACTCAAAGCGCTTTTATACTACATCTGTATTCACCAGTCATACACATTCATAAACTGAATGTGTATGACTGGCGCTCAAACGGAAAGCAACATTCACACTCATGTGTGGCGGAACAGCCGCCAGGGGCAATTCAGGGTTCAGTATCTTGCCCAAGGACACTTCGACACGCAACCAAGGGGGAGCCGGGATTGAACCGCCGACCTTCCGATTAACAGCCAACCCGCTCTACCTCCTGAGCCACAGCCGCCCCAATGGCAGATTTCAGTGTCATTTCAATTTAAGCTACCATTATTACAGGAGTAAGCTTCAGGGTACAAGTGTCCGTATCTAATGCTTCTTGGCTTCATTTACACATGGCTTTTTAAGCCATGCTGAGCCTTGGCCAGAGGAATTATGTTTTTGGGTAGTCAATCCGACCCATTCTCGTGAACATGATATCTCAACACCTTGAGAAAATTTCTTCAACTTTGGCACAAATGTCCAAGTCCTTAGACTCAAGGATGAACTCATTAGAATTTGGTGGTCAAAGGTCAAGGTCACTGTGACCTCACAAAACAATTTATTGGCCATAAGCGTTGGGAGTAACGCATTACAAAAGTAATGCAATTACAGTAATGTATTGCTTTTTACTGTGACACAGTAATATAACGCATTCCAAAAAAAATGTTGGTAATATTTCATTATTGTTACAATCTCAGTAAGGCGCGTTACAGTGCTTTTTAACCCAAAATTAAGAGGCGTTTGTTTTTTTTTAATAATACACCAACATCGCGAAACATTTCGGCACCAGAAAAACAAATCCTTGAAAAAAAGAGTAACGTTATTTCCTGTTGCTGGTATCCGACGGTTGAAATTGAGCTCTGCTCCTCTTAACAAGATGGTAGCTCCCCTGATGGATCATGTGTAAATAGATTTCTATTGGCTGTGTTTGTGCTACAAATAACTTTCATGATCAGAGAGGCTGCTGTCAGTTCATCCTAACCGATCTTGTCGGAGTGTCGGGAGATTCAAGTGATTAATGACGTTATGTCTCCGCACTTCGTGTGTAAATGCGCACAGTGTCTTTCTTAATGGGGACACGATTCATCCTATTTCTTCCATCCACCCCACCAGCTACTTATCTGAAGATAAATCTTTATGACAAAGACCCACCCGATCTGCGGGTATATAACTCTGCACATCACTAGAACCTATGCGCCCATTAAATAGCAGTGAAAGTACCTCAAAGTAGTGTAAAGCATTACAAACAGAGTAATAATATTGTAACATAACTAATTACTTTCAAATGACAGTAACTAGTAATCCATAATTTATTACATTTTGGAAGTAACTAATATATGTAGTCAACACTGTTGACTACATATATTATGGATCTGGATAGACAAGAATATAAACTGTAACTTGCCTGGAGACATAAAAAACAGTAATTCTAGTTTGATGTAGGACCGCTATTCAATATGCAATGTAAATATGTTCATGCAATATAAAGCAGCTGTGACCCATAGTCATTTACAGATCAGTGCAAACTGCTTTACTGATGTTCCAGTTATAATCACATTTGATTTCAGTTTTAATGCATGTACTGATTGGAGAATGTTTAATTAAAATTGTTAATTTGCTTTTTTCAGCAAATTGGCAACAAAGTGTTTTCTCTGATTGTGTTACATTTACATTTACTCATTTGGCAGACGCTTTTATTCAAAGCGACTTACATTTGAGGAACAACATACAAGCATCAACAGAGCGTCAAATACAGATCTACAACTGACAATACATACTAGTAAGAGCAGCAATAAATACTAGTAAGAGCTCATGGTACATATACATATCAATGGGGTAAATACCTAGGGACGGAAGTACGAGTTAACAAAAAGGTGCAATCATTCATCCATCCATCCATCGTCAACCGCTTATCCTGCGTACAGGGTCGCGGCGGGCTGGAGCCAATCCCAGCTGACATCGGGCAAAAGGCGGGGTACCCCCTGGACTGGTCGCCAGTCCATCGCAGGGCAAAAGTGCAATCAATACAAGATAATTGTAAGGAGACAGAAGAAGAAGAGCACAGGAAGTGCATGTTAGATGTTCGGAGTTAGAGGTGTTATAAGAGGAAGTGTTCTCGGAAGAGATGAGTTTTCAAGAGCTTCTTGAAGTTAGAGAGGGACACACCTGCTCTGATGGTGTGTAGTAGCTCGTTTCACCATTGTGGTGTCACAGAACAGCCGGGACTGGGATTGCTTTGTGTGAAGGGATGGCAGAGCCAGAGCGTAGAGGCAGAGAAGGAACATAAGTTTGTATTATGGAGTTTAGGTAGATGGGTGCAGACCAGTAGTCACTTAGTGACTTGAATTTGATTCTGGAGGCCACGGGGAGCCAGTGGAGGTCACTGAGTAATGGAGTGAAATGAGTCCTTTTGGGCTGATCAAAAACCAGACGCGCTGCTGCGTTCTGAACCATTTGTAAGGGTTTCACCGCACAAGCTAATGTTCTGTAACGCTTGTCCTGGTTTGTTGGTGCATGCTTTACTTCGTGATTTTGTAGTGTTCTGTTTCATGTCTCTCTGTCTAGCTTATTACCCGTTTGTTCTGATTAGCTACTTGTCTTTCACCTGTTCACGCCCTCCCTGCTCGTTTGCCTTTTTCATGCAAATGTATTTTTCATGCTCCTATGTGCATGATTTTTTACTTTTTAAATGCAGTTGAGGTACAAGTGTACTGAATTATAAATTCCAAATATTGGTTTGATTTTATCATGTGTTAATATAACAAACAATAACCAAATCTGATCTAATTCATTTTAGTTTTATGTATTGAATTTCTGCATTTTTTCTGTGAAATATGAATTTAAGAAATGCTTTCCAGTCATTTAAGAGGCTGTCTACACCCCACATTACTACCCTGAAATGCAAACTACATTGCTAGCAAAATGCACTATCTTGTACTAAAATCTTCGACTCAGTGGTTCAATTCAAAGTCACCTTCCAGTCACAAATCATTTCTACCCATTAGGTATTTTCTCCAGGCCACACCATTTATCTTGTGAAGAAAGTGTCTCCACATCATGCTGAAGGATCCATGTTGCCACTGCCCTGCTGCCTTTTGATGCGCTCATTAAAGGTGCTTTTATATTCAGGCTTGTTACGATTCTGACCTTGCTCAAGGATACACTGTCTAATCCAATCTCCATAAGTCAGTTGCTTGGAGTAGAACATTATGAGGCCATTTAAATACAACTCCACCATCCACCTCCCTCTCCCGATTGAGCCAACACTTCCTGGTGATAGACTGGCCTCACTGACTTCCCCTGACGCTCCAGACACTCGGAGAGTTTGTTGTCATAAAACAGTCGGAATTGGAGGACATCATGGGGAGATGGGGAGGGGAACGAGGAGAACGGCAGGATGCTACCCTACCAGTTGGTGCTGATTATGATAGTCTGGATAATTGGATAAGCCCTTGTAGCAGGCCTGGAAGTCAGTTAGCCATTCAAATCCACCCCTCACGCTCTCGCTCTAGCCTATTAGTTCATAACATCACTCACTCATCCTTTCTTTTTCTCTGTCACGCACACATCTCCTCTCGCTCTCTTTCTCCCATTGTATTTTTCTCTCTCCTGTTCTTCTCCTCTCTTTTATGCCTACACACACACACACACACACACACACACACACACACACACACACACACACACACAGCTCCTCACTCTCCCTCTCATGCCCTAGGCTGAATCTGGGCTGTGAATGTTAAATTGGGTATGTTTAAGTTTTTACATGGTCCACTGAAGTTTAAGCACAGCAAAAAATTTTTCTATTATCCTATTATATTATCCATATTAAACAAAGACAAAACACATATACAAGTATAATAAATAAAGCAAAGCCTTACACTGTCAAGACAGTGTCAATTGAGTTTGGGGCTGGACAGTATCTTCTGAAATCCGAACCATGATTAACAAACACATCTTATCTTGGTAATATGTAACCACAAAGTGTTCAGCATTAAAGGGGCCATGTGTAGTTTTCAATAGTCTATAGCGTTTTGCAACCACTTCGTTCCCAAGTGTGTGCTTGTGCGCATGCTTGAACAAACGAGCGAGCACTTGGCATCAGCCATAACAGAGACTGACATAACATGACACAGCGTACACAAAATGCTAGAAACTGAGGTAAACTAGCAATGTAATATTTTTATCAGCTTGACATTGACATAATCCATGATACATGATAACGCTTCATTGACTGCATTTAACCGACTATTTGTGCATCTTTCACCAGAGAGGCTCAGCAATGTGAGCACAGCTAAATTTATTGGATGATAATGACACTGGTTAGTGAAGACTGAATGTTATAACACATTATAAAAATGTGAAGTTAATTATGGTGGGATTTTTGCTGGCTTCTGTAACAAACAAAGATGCTTTCTTAAGTCTGTAGAATATATGTAGGTCAGGACATCTCTGCAACACAACAGTATTTCATTTAAAATTATATTTTGACAAGCATATAACCTTTAACAATTATTACAACCTGCGATTTGAAAATTGCACTAGGTAATATTGAGATTTGGATAAAATTTTGATAAATTGAACATTCAACATAGCTAAATAAACCTTAATAATATATATTGGGGTTATGGTGGAACAAAATGCTCATACTTCCTGTGAAAGCCAACTATTTTGCAGCAGTATTTACATTTAGCTTTAGAGTCACTTTCTATATCAAAGTTAACCTTGGAACTCATGGTGAGTCACATCACTTGAAACTGCTAGGTGGTACAATAGGCTCATTCGAGATTAGCCAGGCCTGTGCAGAAGTGATCACCTGTGATCGCCGCACTATGCATGCCGGTTAGATTTCTGTCTAACTTGATCCTGACTTGCTCTGACGTCATGCACACATGAACAACAATAACCTCATGAAATCGAGGCAGCTGCCATTTTTAGAACCAGTCACAGCTGCTCTCCTGCGACTGTAAGACCCAGGGAGATGATGAGAAACGCCTGGCTGTCGTCTGATCAAAGAGCTGATTGGCTCTTACACCATGTTTTGAAGAATTTCTTAATTTTCTGTGTAATTGTAATATTCAACACTCAATTGTAGACTATTAGTCTCATTAGTCTTTCCAATGCAGGTGTCCTCTGTTAACATACTGTACATATCTTGTGTGGGAGATAATCATAATAATAAAGGTTATTAGTTAAAAGCTATAATAATTCAATAAAATTATTCTCGTTGTATTGTGGTTTATATGTAATATTCTACACTGTGTGCCAAGAGAATTAGGCAGGCCTCCCATTAGCAAGTGTTGAGTCTCCTCTTGCTTGTCTCAAGAGACACACACTAGATCATCTTGACCTAAATACCCCACCATGGTGTAGCTGCCAGCAAACACAGGCAATGGAACTGATGTGTGTCCTGTCTGGATTATATCATGAAAGATGAAACATGATTAATAGTCAAACTCAGATCGGATCACTTGACTGGTAGAGAGAGAATAACTAGGATCACTGTCCACAATGTACAAACATATTTAGACTTTTTAGGATTTAGACTTTTTCATGCAGCAATAATCATAAATGTGGCCAGACAAATAAATGCCAACAGAGGATACCAAGGAGGATTACCTGTATTGTATTGGGTTTGATTTCAGCAAATTAATATGAGGAGGCTCCTTAATATGACGAAAACAGGGGCAATTACCAATAAAAACACGTCTCTAATTTAAACTGTTGTGTTATGTAATGTTAAAAAATGTCTCTGCAGTTGAGGTAAATAGATGCCACAACCACTATGTAAGACTTTACAGTAAGCATTTCAAGGTGATTTAAAGCATTGCCCGTGGGTAAATAAAAGTCTTGAAAAGTCTTAATCCATATTTGCATCATATCAATCTTATTAAATTGTGGGGGATAGGTTCATAGGAACACACAAACCATTCCACCACGACAGGATGATGGTTCCCAGAGAGTTATATATATGTATATTTATATATCATATATTTCGTCAATGAAAATTTCTTAAAATAGAGTGTAGTGGAAAATAGCGTTAAAATAGCGTTCGTTCTTGTGAACCCACCATTATGTATAATCTCATCTTGTGAGCTAGGTGTATCGTCACACCTCTATACCCAGCCCATGACATTTATGAACACAGCCTCAAATGTCGGGCTTAATGGAAAGCATAGTTGAGTGCACCCCCACACATGGATGGCCACAGCGGGAAAAGACACCATTCACTCATTAGACACAAAGGATCTGAAACTGTTATGCGTGAATGAGCATGCATATTGACAAGGGCTTTATTAGCCTATTATTTGTTTCAGGAACCTGAACATAGGATATAGGAAAATATACATTTATCCAGAAAAATACAGGCTTTTGTCTCTTTCAGGGGATCCGAGCTCCCTGTCCTCCACATTTCAAACCCTGGTTTCGACCTAGTCTTGTTAGAATACATTTGGATTGTTATTTTTTCTGAAAATGCATATATTTCTGGAATCAAAAAATTGCATATATTTCTGGAATCAAAACAATCAAAGTTACAATTCATGCTGTATAGTCACCCCTTGTCCGCAGTTATGTTTTGTTTGGTCACTTGTTAATTTGTTCTGTGTTCTCTGTTTCATTGCGTTAAATTCTTCCTTGTTAGTTTTCATGTGCTTTACTTCGTGGTATTTTGAAGTTGTCAGTGTCTGGTGTCCATGTCTAGCATTGTTACATGTCTGCGTCTTCCCTTTGATTACCTGATGTGTCTCACCTGTTGATGCACCCTCCCTGCTCATGTGTGTATCTGTAAATATTCAGTTATATTCAGTCTTTGTTGTTGTTTTTGCATCGTCATCGAGTGTCTCTGTGTTGGTTCTGCACTTTGGAATGTTTGGATTATTCCTCCTGTTTGGATTCATACTTTCGCTCTCAGGATTATCACCTGTGATATGGACTTTTGCCTTGACTTAATGTATAAAATACCCAACTGTATTCCGCTTCAGCTAGTGTCTGCATCTGGGCCCACCTTGCCATTTTCCTGTCGGCAGTTCATAACACAAACAGGCCTGATTTAAGTATATTGATGTATGAATGTGTTGAACAGTAATGAGTACTTAAGTGCAGATACTGTGTATCACCAGAGAATTCTTATTCAGCACGCATTTGACAACGTTGGGTACTGAATTACCAGAGTGATTATTTATTATTGCTCAGCGTTCAGTCTTTCGTAATGTTGTTTGTCATGATTTAGCTACTAAAAGTTGTTTGCCTTTCATTGATTTAAAAGGTAAAGTCCAACCTCGGATCCTCTTGTACTAATGTGTGTGCCTTTCATGAATCTGTGATACTGAATGCGTGGCAGGAATGACTTTGTGATTAATGTGATTTAAGTGTTTATGCTTTGTGCAATTTATGCTTTTAATGGTGTATTGTGAGCTAGCTCCTAAATTTCTCAGTGAATTCAAACAACCTCCAAAAACTCTGGTGTAATGTTCCACTTTAGAAGTTTGTTGTCTGAGATTAAATAACGCTTGATTAATACTTAATATTTTATTGTTATGTTCGCTGGAATCTTAAAACCAGTGGCTATAAATTGTTGTTCCTCCTCAGTAATCAAATATATTCAAACTCTAGCTTTACCAACTTTCAAAACCTTTTTCAAAAGGTAAACATGATCAAGAACATGTAACGGAAATTGAAGACATATTGATGTATTGACCATTTTTAATGATTTATGTAACCCTTGTACTTATAGTGACTCAGAGTGAAGGACAAGACACCTCATCACACCACACTAAGAGCAATTTGTAACTGTGATGACATAATGCTGACCCTGACACAGGATTAAATAACGCACTGATTGAGACATCTGCGCTGTTTGAGCTGGCACACATTGATTGTTGACTTGATGTATGTGAGTTGCTATGAGTACTTCTATTGATGCTGAATAAACATACAGATAGACAAAGTGTTTGCTTCAAGTTATTTTTCAACAGACTTGTCACCACAAAAAAGGTAATTGTAATCCACAATCCAAAATTGTTTTTCCTAGCTCTAATGGGAGCTGGTGTCCAAATCAGAGCGATCAGGTGTTGACACAGTCTATAACAACACGGTGTGATTATGTCCCTGACTTGCATCTTTAGATATTTTTTTAATTCACTACTTGACAGCCCAATTCAAAGAGTTTTCCATGTTCCGTGGGATTACTTGATATAGATAAAGCATGTATTTATCTGGCCTCCTCCCTTATAAACACTGTTTGGCCACTTAATCCACCTTTGATGAGGATGTTACTATTTTCTTAGGAGATGTATTAGTTGCTTAAGCAAATCAGTGAAAACAGAAACAAACAACAGTACAAATTTTTTTATATGAAAAGCCAAAATAAAAGTAAGATACTATATATTCCAATACATCACTGTTGATAAAAACATGATTGAACAAGCTTTGTGGTGTGCTGCTTGAAATTTAAATTACTATCAAACCAAACACCAAGGTTCTTTGCCACAGGCTTAATGTGATTTACTAGGGAACCAGCAGATGCCATCTGCTGAGACCCGATGACCAGGATTTCTGTTTTGTCTGAGTTCAGCTGGAGGAAATTATTTGACATCCATTTTTTAACTTCACAAAGGCAGTTGTTAAGTGAACTCAGCATTCCAGGGTCTGTGGATCTGACGGGCAAGTACATTTGTGTGTCATCAGCATAAATATGAAAAGAAATGCCATGTTTATGGATAATATGTCCAAGGGGAAGCAGATACAAGGAAAACAAAATGGGTCCTAAGACCGACCCCTGAGGCACACCATATTTAACTGGACAGAATGAGGAGACATAGTTGTAGACACACAAAACTTCCTATTTGACAGGTAGGATGAAAACCATTCTAGGGCAGTACCAGAGATCCCCACCTCAGTCTGTCTAACATGATGTTGTGATCAATAGTGTCAAAAGCAGCGCTAAGGTCCAGGAGTACCAGGACTGAGCACATACCTTCATCAGCAGACATTAAAAGGTGATTGGTGACATTGGTGACTTTAAGTAAATGTAAATGCTCCGTACTTGTATAGCGCCTTTCTAGTCTTTTCGACCACTCAAAGCGCTTTTACACTATGTGGTGTCCGAACGATAATGCTGCGATGATGTGTTGAGAAGAAATCCGCTTGACACTGTTACTATTACATCAAAGAATTCAGCAATTCAATTACAAGCTCTGCAGCACCTATCTTATATAGGACATGTTTAGGTCTCTGCTAAATACCATATAAGGGTCCAGTCTGAGATTATACACACTAATCTCTACTCCCCCTACCACTGGGTCAGAGGTCAAATTCCATAGGAGGGTTCACTCTTTACATACCCATCAATCGTTCACTGTCCCTCTCTCCAGCTGCAGAGCATTATGTTAAACTGTAATGGTCAAATGCACATATGTTATACACCACAACTACATCTGCATTCACCAGTCACACACATTCATACACTGAGCCTAAGTGCTCAAACGGAAACTAACATTCACACTCACTCGTACACTGGCGGAATAGCCGCCAGGGGCAATTCGGGGTTCAGTATCTTGCCCAAGGACACTTCGACACGCAACCAGGGGGAGCCAGGGATTGAACCGCCGACCTTCCGATTAACCCAACCCGCTCTACCTCCACAGCCACCCCAAGCAAGCAGTCTCAGTGCTGTGGTACTTCCTAAAACCAGACTGAAACTTTTCAAATAATTTGTTATTTTCCAGTACAGTGAGCAGCTGTTTGGACACAATTCTTTCTAGAATCTTTGCAATAAAAGGCAGTTTTGAAATTGGTCTAAAATTATGTGGGAGGGAGGGATCTAAACCAGGTTTCTTTAAAAGTGGGTTCACGCAAGCCGTTAAAATAATCAGGGACACAACCAGTAGATAGGGAGCTGTTGAAAACAGAGATCAAATGGGGCCCAACAGAATCTATTACTTTCAGTAAAAATTTTGTAGGTATTACATCAAGTGGGCTGGAGGAGACTCTCATTTGTGATACTGTTTTTAAAAGCTCAGACAAGTCGATGGGATAAAACTGGTTAAAACTATCTTGTTGCTGGTGAGAGACCTCTGAGTAAGAGGCCGTGGGGGTAATAGAGGCTCTGATTGACACCACCTTATTGGTAAAATAAGATAAAAACAATTCACAGTCATCATTACTTCCAGCTGAGGCACAAGGAGGGGTTGGGTTTACCAGCTGATCCACAGTCTTAAACAGAAACCTGGGATTGTGTTTATGTGTAGTAATGAGTTCTCACATCCTTAACCATGTTATTGTAGTTGTAAATCCTTCAGACTGAGGTAATGGACTTGAAGACTGGATTTTTTCCATCTGCGCTCTGCTTTCCTGCATTCCCTTTTTAGGCTGCGAATGCTGTCATTTATCCAGGGTTGCTTACAAGCTTTAGATGTAGGCCTAACCTTTAGAGGAGCAGTAATATTTAGTGACGACAAGCAGATATGATTGAAGTGATCGACCAGATTGTTGGTGTTGGAATCAGACAGGTGTTTGCTTTGGCTCTGAAAGAAGGTGCAAAACTTTGAAACACTTTGTTCATTAAAGATGCGAGAACACACGGAGCTTGGTGAGGCGGCATGAGTAACAGGCAAATCGCAGCTAAAAACAATACATCTGTGGTCAGATATGGTCATGTCCACTAATTCCACAGAGGAAATGCTGACACCCAGGGTAAAAACCAAGTCCAGTGTATGACCACGGTTATGGGTTTACCCTTTGACATGTTGTTTGAAGTTAAAAGAAGTGGCCATATTTAAAAAGTTAGTTGCATTAACATTTTTGGGGTCATCAACATGAATATTAAAATCACCACAAAGAACAATTCTGTCATAATTTAAAACCAGAGTAGATAAAAATTCAGGAAGTTCTGATAAAAATCCTCCAGGCGGTTTTGGGGGGCGATAAATTGAACAACAACAAATTGAGGCGGACACAGTTCAGCTAGCTGGCTATAGTCATTCATTTGCAACCAGGATTCAGTTAAAAACATAAAATCTAGATTTGCAGACAAGATAAAATCATTTAAGATAAAAGTCTTACTTGAAAGTGATCTCACATTGAAGAGAGCCATTTTAAATGAGTTTGTTCTGGGTGCTGGAGTTGGTGCAGTTGTCCTAATCCTTAAGAGATTACTATTATTTCTGTGTGGGATGTGCACATTTCGGTTTACTGGTCTATGCGTGATGATGACAGGAATAGAAGTCTTTGGAACAGCGCTGGTAGGAGACGGCTTTACAGCAGGTGGAGACAGTTGTTTGTGGCAGTGAGGCAGAGTTCTGTTCAGTGACCGGTGGTGTGTCCAGGTGTGCTGCATGAATGATTAGTCATTCACGTAAGTCATGTGTGGACCGCACCACATGCTGTATGTGCGCAGCTAACATTTCTGAGCCCCGTTTGTTTGGGTGAAGTCCGTCTGTCTTAAAAAGAGATATTCTTTGCCAGAAAATATTTAAGTTATCAACATAACACACACGATGAGCCCTGCAGGCGGACTGGAGCCAGTCGTGGAGGCCAAGGAGTCTACTGAAGCGGCCAGCACCGCGACCAACTGTGGGAATGGGACCAGAGATAAAAACGGACTTTCCACACTGTTTTAAAAGGTTAAAAAGACGGTTAAAATCTGATTTTGTCAGCTCAGACTGCCGAAGAGCTGTGTCATTTGTTCCGACATGGACTATCACTCTTGTGATGGAGGACGGGAGCGACAGCATTAGGTCCTGGAGTTTTTAAAAAATGTCAGCTGTGGTGGCACCAGGGAAGCAGTGAGTGGTAGCGTTAAAGAAACGGATGTTTCTGGTTATGGAGTCACCAATTATTAGTGTGGTTGGGGAGAAAAGAGGACGAGGAGATGCCGGTTGTGGGGTCTGCTTCAACACTGTGTGCGGACTGAGGATGGAGTGTGTGAGCTGCCGAGTGTTGTGTTGGAGTAGGAGTAACAGACCTGAGAGAAGGGCTACCTGACGGTGCAGGGTGGAGACGGCCCCCGGAGCGTCTGAGCACAGCCTCCTTCAGGATCCTACGTCGGGAAGCAGAGGTTTTTGACCGGGATGACGGCCGCCGATCAGGTCCGGCGGCAGACCGGCGGCCCAGTGCGGGAGATGTAGCCGGTGGAGGAGATACAACAGTGTCGGCAGGCACTGTGCGCCGAAAGAGATCCGTATCAGGGAGACTCGAACCCGCAGGTGCATCCGCTGGATGGACCGGAGTGTCGTTAGACAAGGCTGCATAGCGGTTGGAGAGGCCGATGGACGGAGGAGAGTCTGCCCCATCCGAGCCTCTCTTGCAGCCACGGACCACCACTTCAGCCCAGGTTGACTGATGCTTCGAAGTCGAGCAGGATGAAAGCCTGGGAAGGCTAGAGGGGTCCCAAAACACGGTGTCCTGGATGTTGGCGGTTGCGCTAAGAGAAACAATCTGTTTGGCTTGTACTGAAGCGACATCCATAAAGCCAGTCAGCAGGGAATCTTTCTCCCCTATTTAGTAAATCAGGCCCAAAGTAAATTACAATGTTATCTGACCCTAAAAAGAGAATTCCCACTGGCAAACTACCTGAGCACAATAAAATGTCCTAAACCAAGAAAAGTGTTGCCAACATACAGACTGAGTGAACACAGCCTGGGCATAGAGAAGGGTCTCCACAGACAGAGCTGGCTACCAGAAGAGGAGAGACTCTGCTCCCAGTGTGACAGAGGACAGGTAGAGAAGAGCTGCACTTTCTAACCTCATGCCCTAAATATAAAACCTTAAGAGAAAAACACTTTGCAAACATTTCCCAAATATATCCCAAATGTTAATTTATATCAGACACATAGAAACTCCCCTATTTACTGGGAGAAATGCCAGAATGCCAAATCATTGCAGCAAAATATATCTCCTCATGCCACGAACTGAAGACAACCAGTGGAAATTTAGGCTAGACTGATAAATATATTAAATAATTGTTCTGAAAAAAATTCAAATTATTACTTTCATTGTTTGTTATTTTTGTTCCTTTTTTTTTGTTTGTTTTCTAGTGATATGTCATTATAATTTAAACTTTTTTGCTACATAATCTGGAGCTACATGATCTAAACCAATACATTGAAACTACATTGAATAATTTGTCTTATTCACTTGTAAATATGAAGTTACAGAAACACTTCAGGTCATAAGGAAAAGGAGAAAAAGTAATAACGAGAATAGGTTCTTCCTCAAAAACTGTTACAGTGTGTTTTACAGGTTTCAGGTTTCTTTGCCTGTGGCATTTGCTAGACAGCTATTTGCTTTCAAATTTGTTACCTCCCAAATCTAGCTTGCCTAGGGTACGTTTGAATCTCAGATTATAGGGAAGTGAACAGACATCTCCCCCTTCAGTAGAGTGTGAAAACACCTCTCCAGTGTCAAAGTCAAGGCATGACATTTTAGGGGATGTAAACATAAGAAAAATACAATTTTCACAGTAGGGGATGTTTAACAACTTTTTGAGCTATTTTTGATACGTTTATCTAAGTGTAAACACTGGAGACCAAGGATCAATCCTAGAATGAGTTGGTTCAGTAGATGGACAGAAAGGAGCACACCTGCACATGTATTGTCACGTATGTGTGCAGCATCCCTGTAGCAAAGCTTTTTGGAAGGAGCACAGTTGCTGTTACTGATCATCTTGAGTCAAAACAGAATTCATCACAACAGCTGCTTGCAGTCATTCATCGCACATGGCCTCAAGCTGTCTGTCTTTCTCAGGCTCTTATCCTGAAGGCCTTCTGTGATATCTGCCAATAACATTGAACATGTGAGTTGAGGTGTTCCATTATTATTAGCTGGACTGCTGCAGGATTCAGATTTGCCACACTAGGTGTAAAAACTGGGTGTCTGTGGAGGTGGTAACGGTGGTCATGAGGGTCGTTCATGTGTTCGCGGTGCTTTTTTTAGATGTCTGACGAGTGGGTGACGCACAAGAGCCCCCTCCCCACCCCCACCACTCAAACTCCTCAATTTATCCTGCAAGCATCACTGAACTAAAATAGACAGACTCAGATCTGTGTAGGTGCTGCTATATATGCCAATAACTTTAGTTCAGATATTTTCCTTCCTTGACAGCATAAAATAGACAACAGAAGGCCTACCTGTGCCTGTCGGCCGACAATTTGAACACAGTATATTCTGAGCAACATGCATTTTCTATGAATGCACATACAGCTGAACTAAAACAATATTATACCCAGTAGTTTATTCTCTTCTTGGTGGGATAAATATGATTCTCCAGTAAAATGTTAAAATGAAATTGGACTGGTAAATAGAATTTATTATAAAAATTTCTTTGGGTCCTCCAGATCTCACATTATTGATCTTCTAAGGTGTAATGTTAAAAAATTCCCAACCTGGCTTTCACCATCTGGCCATCTAATCATCCCCGATAGTAATAATTGGCTCAATGTTTCCCTCCCTCTCTGCCTCAAGCTGATGTGTGGTGAGCGTTCTGGCGCTAAATGGCTGCCGTGCATCACCCAGGTGAGTGCTACTCATTGGTGGTGATTGAGGTGAGTCCCCCCCACTTCACTGTGAAGCACTTTGAGTTTCAATGATAAAGCGCTATATAAATGTATGTATTATTATTATTATTATTATTATAATGTCTGCTGAAATAATGGATGGGTGAATGTGTATTATACAAACTTTCTGTATATTCTCTGTATAATTTTATTTCTCTGGTCATTTTTTATTACAATTATTTTCTTGTCATGATTGAAGCAACTCTGCAGCTGTTAAAATGATTAATTAGAGGTGCTGAACCCAGTAATGACATAATAAAAGTGGTAAATTAATGACAGTAGAGTATCAAGTACAAGACATTTATTATTATGCCAGCATGATTTCAATAATATGATTGAATGAAGATACTGTGTATGGAATCAGCTTCTAAGTAAACAGCCCAGACAATTAGTCTGTACTGACTTAGAACCTTTTTGATGGATAATGGATAATGCAACAAGCATGGCTCTGTTCTGTCAAATCAAATCAGCTACATGAAGTGGGTTTTCAACATAAACACCCATACACTACATACAGTATACATACAGTATATATCCTATAAAGTGGCTAAAGTCCTGAATACCTTCAGCTCATACCTCCTGTGACATAGGCTCCCCAACAGGTCCTACTGTCTTTTTTGTGCTGGTAACTATTACCTGAGGACTTATGAAAATGACGTATAAAAAGGCACTCTGTCTGGAGCATTTTAAAAATAGGATTCATAGTTATATGATTTTTAAGGTAATATGCTTCTGGTTGTAGCACTGAAAGACGAAACTCAAACGCAATGCAAACCTGCCAAGCCATGTTAATTTACTTTGATATTAATGATTCAGAATGTATCTGTAATTAGCTGAGGGATTCTTCATGTAAAAACAACTTGCATTTCGCACATCATTATTTCCTGTGGATGTAAAATTTGAGCACCAAATATTGTCAGATTTCAAAGACTGACCTGATTTAACTCCACTACAAAGACCACCAGGGACTACACAACAAACTGCTAAATCTTTTACTTGGTTTCTATCCACCTGTCAATCAAGTGATAACTTGTCTAGGATCTGGGTCTAGAGAGTGAATTGGCCTATTACTATGTAAATCCTGCCAAATTACCATATATTCCCATTAGTGCTGTCCAGCTGGAACCTGCACCGATAACAGACTATAATATTCCACTGCTGCCTGTGCTATATATGAACTCTCTGCTTCCTTAATATGTCTGTGCCATTTTAGCTTCATGGCAGAGCAGTGAATGTTGCCTCCCAATGGATTCATAGGAATTTGGTTCATAATTGAATGAACTAGTGTAAACTGATATTTTAATAATCAAACTAGCCATAAAATCACACTTAGATCTTAAAGGAATAGCTTGACATTCTGGGAACTGCCGATAGTCAGATGAGAAGATCAATATCACTCTCATGTATGTAAGCTAAATATCAAGCTGAAATCAACAGGACATTAGCTTTTTTTAGCTTAAGAACTGGAAGCAGGAGAACAGCTAGCCTGGATCTGTCCAAAGGTTACAAAAAATGGCTGTACCTGTAAAGCAAAGTCACTGCACATGGCCAAGAAAAAGCTTCACAAGTTGCCTTTTTTACAACTCATTTTTGGTAAAAACTAAACTTAATATAATGTGTATATTAGTGAGCTTTCAGTCTTTATGCTAAGATAAAGACTAAATAGCCATGATAATCTTGCACCGTTTTCAGGTCAAAATGCACAAAAGTTCTGCATGTGAACAAACTAAACTAAGATGATGAACATTATACCTGCTAAACATTGACAGGCTAGCCTTGTCACTGTGAGCATGTTAGCATACGGATGTTAGCTTTTAACTCAAAGCACCACTGTGTACAGCCTCACCACGTTGGCACCACTGTGCCTAAATACAGCTAAAGGAAACTCAATTTGGGCTCTCACTTGCACTCAGATCCAATAAGCCATCTTATCCATTGTAGCAGTGGTATAGTGGTCCAGTGGATAGCATTATGGCCTCATAGAAAGAAGGTTCTGTGTTCAAACCCTGGTCATCCTGTTTTTTTTGTGTGGCGTTTGCATGTTCTCCCCGTGTCTGCATGGGTTTTCAGGAAAAACATGTCAGGTTCTTCAGTCAGAGCCATTGACCAGTGACACTGTTATAAATCTGGAGTTGGTCCCCGGGCACTGCACAGCGGCTACCCACTGCTCCCTTGAGGGATGGGTTAAATGCAGAGAATGAATTTCGCAATGTGTGTGTATGTGACAATAAAAGTTCAATAAAGTACCTTTCTAATAAATCTGAGACAGACGTCAGATTTCACCACTGTGTGCTTTGTCTTAATGGCAGGCTCTATAGACCTGCGACAAGTGCATGCATTTAATTATTTTGGTTCAACCAAAACAGAAGACTGATACCTTTCTAGCTGAGGCTGTTGATGTTTTGTGCAGATATATACAAAATAAACATGTCTACAAATACTCATATACATAATTTAGCCAGAAATTAAACTGCTAAGTGTGCCAGTGTCCAGTTTGATGGTAGAATGTAAACACACACAGCTCTAAATTGTCCAGCACCTCACACAGTAGCAGCAATTATTACATTCTATTTATTTGCAAAGCAACTTACAATGTGCAAAAAAACAGTATGCTTTGAACTTCTACAATTTTGATGTACAGAGTTGTACAGACCTTTTTATGACTTATTCATTCAGTCTTAATGGTGTCCTGAGAAAATCTGAACTTGTGTGTGACTTTTAAGTTCTCTGTGTCAGTGACAATTCATTTAGTATTTTGTAAAATTTACTAAAACGTATTTGTTTTTTATTCATACAAGGATTTCTGGGAATAATGTTTTTGGATTGCAAGTAGCCTAATTTGACTGTCAAAGAAGGGACCAACTGGGAGTCTAGTGAATGAGTGACATCTATTAGGAACACTGGAATAACTGAATTTAAAGAGGTTGCATTTGAAGCAGCAGAAGGGAATTTGTGATATTTGCTAAAACTGTTAATTAATCCTGACAGTAGTACATGAGACAGATAATCTGCTAAGAGACTAGAAAGGATTTTCATTGTATATGCAATCGTTACTGGCTGTAGCTTTAAATAATAAGGCTTGAGGTATTATATCAATAAATTCCCCTAGATGACCAAATGAAACATGCGCACAGTAATGTCCTTGGGATTTCGAAAAACATGGAAACAATGTAAATATTGCATAATTTAATGATCATTATTCTTTCATCCATTATCGACAAAAATAAGCCTTTTAACAAGACAAGGTCTTCAGCCATGCCTGCAGCTCTGTGGGGCTGAACCAAGCATGACGTTTATCATGTTCACCAGTTTTGTTTGGTGTGTTAGCGTACAGCATTTGCTGAGGCTAATGCAAATGTCAAGCTATACAGCCAGAGATGTGATATAATAACATAAAGAACTTAAAGTGAAAGAGTCCTCCAAAAAGAAGGGTGAAAATAATTAAAAGAAAGAAATAATCCAATGAAATAAAAAATAAAAAGATAATCATTTTTATCTAGTGAAGATTCAATTAAGGCAGGCTGAGATGGTGTTGGAGAATAAACAGGTCACTTGGCACATTGATCGAGTTTCCTGTAGAGAAATGTGCCGTGTCTGCACATGTCTGATGTCTTAGGGGAATAATTGGCAGAGTGGCAACACGAACAGTACGTAACCATGTGCTGAAGCCAGAGAGACTCGAAACTGTGCAATGACCTACTTACCTGTATGTTAAAAATGGATGACACAAAGCCCTGGAGAGGAAACATGGAGGAAAAACATCAGATAAAAAATCATTCGCAAACAAAAGGAGGAAGGTCACTTATAAAAAGTAAATCAATATTTTTCCTAAGTGGAGGTGGCATATGGGATGCAATGCGAAGTATCTGGCTTTCATCTTTCTTTATTTGCAGTTAAAAGGGTGTAAGACTGGCTATACCGGGCAGCTGCTTGCAGTGAATGTGTGAAACTGTCTTTGCTTTCCCTGGATACACTACAAAACAGCCTTATTAAATATAAATGAAAACATTTTATATTAACATGATTTTACTTCAGTCAGGATGTCCAGCTACCAGAAGTCTTGGAATGAGACCAAAAGGGTTAATTCAGTGAATGTTGAATAGTGTAGTTATTAAAATTACAAGACAATTAATACTAGGGGATTCAATTACTTAAATGTAAGTGATATTGTTAGATCAACAATAGTCAAAACCCTTTTCAGTCTAGCCCAGACACATTTTGAACCTCTGCCCTTCAAGGTGGGAGTCGTGTTCTAATCACTCAGCCACTATTCCTACTGCAATGGCTTTAGCTATGGCAATTGATAGGTGGGTAAACCACTTTGGTCCAGTCAATGACTTTTGTGTTCCCCTGATTTTTCATCTAGCGCCATCTTACAGTCAACATTTCCATATATCCAATACTTTGGTTTGAATATTTGCAAAACTAATGACATCCCCGAACATCATACCTGCTAAACATAAGCATGTAAGCAGTGCCACTGTGAGAATGTTAGCATGCTGACTAGGGTGTCACTCAAAAATAAAGTTTCTAATTTTCATCTTCCCTCCCCCCAAATGTGTTAATAATGTGACAAAAACTAAGTTGACAAAATTTGAATGTTTTCTAATAATTTTTACTGGTAGCTTACAATGTTCAACATTTTCAGATTTTATCATGTAATATTAACTTTAATATCACAAGTTACAATAATGTAAAACTCCACAAAAAGAAGACACATAGCTGCTAACAGTTACTTCATAAGTTAATAATAAACACTTGTATTGCAGCTTAATGTATAACAGCTACATGTGTTTTGTTGTAGGCTAGCTCTCCAGCTCACAGAGCTGCAGATTTCTATGAAGTGGATGAAACACATGCACATGTGAACCAGATAGACTTTCAGTTAGACCTTAATTATGGAACTGTTGAAGTGGCATAAGTGGGCGGCTTTGACTCAGTGTAGAACGGTCGTCCCCTTAAAGGAAGGTTGGGAACCCGAAATTGCTCCTGGTGGCTGTGCCATCAGTGTGTGAATGAGTTAACTTCTGTTTCTGATGAACAGTTGGGTCTCTGCTCATAGGTGGGTGAATGTGATGTAGTCTAAAGCACTCTGAGTGGTCGAAAAGACTAGAAAGGTGCTATACAAATACAGCCCATTTACCATATGTGACAGTTCATTCAGAACCGGAAAATTTTCAGACTGTAGATCTGGAAAGCTCTGAGAGCCTAAATGTGTACGTCCCCACTGCGCTCCAACAAATAGAAGCGACAGCTGCAGAAGAAGTTCTTGTTAAGTGACCTCTCTTTAAGTGTCCTTCTTTACTGTACCAGAAAAAAACTGGTAGGTGGTGCTAAAAATGAGAATAATTAAGATTAACATGGCACACAGATGCTCCATGGTGGTGCTGTGGATCGAGGCCCAGGCCTTTCCTTGTGGAGTTTGCATGTTCTCCCCGTGTCTGTGTGGGTTCTCTTCATGTCCTCCCACTGTCTAAAGACATGCATAGGTTAATTGGTGATTGGTGGTCTTTGCCCTTAGGTGTGAACGTGTGTATGACTTGTTTGTCTCTATGAGTTAGCCCTGTGACTCCCCAGCTGGGAGCTGCAACCCTGCACAGAGTTAACTATTCTACTGACTACGGCTGCAATAGTGCTAACCCAAAAATATTATTCTGATTACATAGTATTTAAACCAAATAATAACACAAATCAGAATATGAAAAAGAACAGTTAAATTATATAAAAAATTATAACAATACTTACTCAAGTATTAATTTACTTTGGTAGAGAATTTTTGAATTAAATCACAATGAAAGTAAATATAAAAACATTGAGCCCATTGAGCTACCAGTAAATATTAATATATCTGAATGAAACATCTCACAGTTATTATGCATCATAAAAGGAACAGAATGAGGGGGTGAGACCTGGAAAATGTTGAAAAAATAAATTGCCCATTACATTGAGTGGCACCCTTTTTATATACAGTCTCTGGTGGCACTTATGGCCTATGGTTAGCATTTAGCTCTAAGCACCTCTCCGCTTGGTTACAACTTCATAGATACACAAGCAGGGCTAAAGATGCTTTCAGACAACAAGCGGTTGCTGCTCGTAATCACGCACAGCTCTTCGCAGCTGCCATTGGAGTTTCTGATGGTTAAACTTTTTTCACCTTGCCGCTACACATTGCCTTATATCTGAGTTCTCAAAATGATACACCTCTGCATTAGCAGAGAAAAGACAGATCAATGAAGACAAACAGGAACTATTGGAACAACATCATCTTTGAAGTTTGAGCTGGTTTAAGACAATAAACAACTTTTATGATGCTAGTTAGCAAACCTTACTATGTTAATCATGACATATTGCTAACAATTTCCTCTATTTTAAGCTGCATTCTGCTATATTTAGCAATGTGATGAGATTATACTAGACTTACTTAGAAATATAGTATTTGCAGTGTATGTTGGTGTGAAATTAAAAATATTTTATTCCACTCTGGGGGTTTTCTGATTTTCCTTCAACTGTCTTTCAAATGGCTTTTCCACATGCCCGTTCATCTCCTCCCACTTCAGACTCTCGCCTGACAACAGCAGAGGAGAGGTCTCTGGTCTCTACAGAAAATAAGTCATGTCACTGAGTCACATCATGCCCTAGATCCACACTGGTGACCATGGTACACACTGCACAAGTGTTATCCAATCTGTTATCCAGCCTTAAAACCTTTGTTTTTCTAACAATTTTTAGTCAGTATGATATTTGCACTTTTAAATATCTTTTTTTTTTAATCATGACTTTATAAAGGAGACTCAAATCTCAAAACAGATGTAGTGGAACGCCATATCTTTCTTATGTTAAAGACATTAAATCCAGTATTGTGCCACGTTTTTCAATTTCTGCCCAATATTCTACAGCTCAGAAGTAATAGTTCCCTGTTACACCGTGTTAACCTGACCCAGTTCTACTTAAGCTCTAGGTCAGCATGCAATACTGTTGTTTGAGCTGTATA
This sequence comes from Micropterus salmoides, assembly GCF_014851395.1. Taxonomy (NCBI): domain Eukaryota; kingdom Metazoa; phylum Chordata; class Actinopteri; order Centrarchiformes; family Centrarchidae; genus Micropterus; species Micropterus salmoides. Next base: position 4,804,011 of record NW_024044459.1, read on the forward strand.
CTAAGTATTATATACTAAGTCCTAGACTTCAAACCATGCCAATGGACTGTTGTTGCGCTTACTGTGTAAGGAGTTTCCAAAAAGTGAACTCGCTATTGAGAAATGCGTGTACCAATTATAAAAATAAATAATGTTTCATATCCAGGATAATGACCAGATGCCTATAATTATGCTAATTTTCAGCTGGGACAGACTTGCTCCGTGCCAGACTCCCTTCCCCTTTAGCTGAGAGTCAGTCCAGTCATCCTTCAGTTAGATAAACTCGCCACCACGCTCAACATGTGTGTCCCTTCCCTTTAGATTAGTTGCACAATGCTCCCACCTAGTGGTTCAATATAAGCTCTGTAATTTTAAACAAGGTTTCATGGAGGGACATTAACTGCATACTGTCCTTAGCCTGGTTTGAATAAATTCACTTAAAAATAAAAAATACACTCAGTTGCTCACTATAAAAGTCCAAGGAAAATTTTGAATTCTGATAGAATCACTCTTTCATCATCATAAGTTGAAGTGGGATTCAGAATTGGTACACTGTGGATCAGTGTCAATCACAGTCAACAAAAGCAGAAACTTCTAGCTTTCTTTATTGTTTATTTCATTAGCCTTTTTATACCCACTCTGTGGTCTATATCTCTACTGCTTCCTCTTGCCTTTCCTCGAGGACTTATTCTTCTTCTTCTGCTTGGATTCAATGAGTTTACTGCTGTTGCGTTTGATTTCCTCGCGGGACAGAACGCACTCTTCTTCATCCTCACTAAGCTGGGGAGTGTCTGTAAGACGGGGTAAAGTATGAAAGGCAGATTCTCAGTCAAGACATCTGCACAATGCATTCCTGATATTTACTTATTTTAAAAAAAGCTTAAGACAGCAACTACTACTCAATTATGTTCAAGCTTGAATTCCCTAAACAGCTCAGGACTAAACTAGTTTTTAAATGAGTCTTTCCATTCTGGTTTAAAAAGTACTGTTATTTCCAATTGCCAGATTTCTCTATTTATTGTATTGTACCTATTTAACTAATGCTACACTGATGTTATTAATTTCTCGGGACCACTGGGTAGTTAGGATTAGGGTAGTTTTGCTCTGAGGGCTTTCTGTATGTAGGTTAGAAATGATACTGTAGATTGCATGTGTTTCATTTACTTGTAGTGTTATCTAGACAATATCTTCTCCAAAACAATATGTGCTTTAAATACAGGTCTACTATTACTACTACCACTGAGTACACTAAGTACACTGACCAGCCACACACAACCTTGACTGGGGACAGAGACACCTGTATCCCAACAGCTTCTAAACAATGGCAGACCTGTATTTGTGCTGATTGTTGGATTACAGCTGACCATCCGTACCAACTGTCTCTCAGCAGAGGGTCAGTTTGGATTTTTCTTCTAAACATTGGCAAAGAGCCTACTAACTGCTACAGTGTTTCCCACAGGATTTTATGAGACTATGGTGGGTAGACATTGACCCTCTAAGGGGGTCCGGGGCCTTAGTTAACATTACCTTAATTACCTCAAAAGAAAAGTGGTTAGCTGTTTCTCAATACCGAGTTTGCCAAGTACAAGAACGCAGATTGAGAAACAGTCGGTTAATTTTGAAACTATGGCGGAGAAAAAATTTGACTGTGGCGGGCTGCCATAGTATGATTAATTAATGGGAATCACTGTAGCTAGGTTGCTCTAACCTATTCTACCATTTTGGCAATGTTTGTGCTATTCAAACATTTTTAAGACATTTGTATTGTGCCTTATAAGCTGCTGGATGCATCCAGTTCTGTAAGTTTCTCCTCACCTAGAGGGGTAGTTTGTCTCTTGTTGTTCCTCATCCCCATCATGTTGAGCTGTTCCAGCAAACTGTAAACCTAATCAAGAAGACGCAGAGGCAAAGGCTGTGGCGGTTAACACAATAACTAGACACAACTCATGGTCACACCTTTTAAACAACTTGAATCTTTTCCCAAAAGAGTAAGACATTATAAACAACAAGTACTATTTTAAAAATGTTTTTAAATTGACAATGGACAGGGAATTTAAACCAAAATTGATTTCTGACACCTTTAAAAGGACATCTTGATTTATGTGTAGGGACAGATAATAGAGACATTTGGAAACTTTCCAAAAACACACTTTTATAAATACTGTATATCTTCTCATGCAAGAAAATTTGTTCTCCAAAATGTCAGTGCTCATTTAATAATTACTAAAGAAATCTGTCATAACTGATGAAGCGAATAGTCAAATTTATTATTTTATAAATGTATTATTATTAACATCAGTGTAAGTGCTAAAGGACTACTAACACTATAATGATAACATCAATATAAAATATCAGATGCAGCACATTAACCTGTCCCATTCTTTAAAGGGTGTTTTGGTCAGACCCAAACTGAGAGCAGATAGAAAGTATCAGAGAATTGTAGCACCCTCTCTTTGTCCAGACCGCTGATCTCAGGTTTCTGCTTTGAGGCTATTTGCAGTAATGTTGGTAGACGGGCGCTGATGTCCCCCAGTTTGTCTGTGCCGTTAGTACTGGACGCGCTGGGCAACCCCTGAAAAAGAGTCAAAGATTTGTTGAATATGTCAGATAGTTAGTGTTGTTTTCCCTGAGATGACAAGTTAAAATGCTAATAAGTGCTCTGATTGTGACAAGAGTTAGCAAAATTCAGGCTTGCAAGATTTACTCAGACAGCAAAACAACATGTAAAGATGGACAGACTTCACAAAGAGGAAAAGTGGTAATGCTAGTCTAGCAAACACAACAGTCAAACTCATATTACGACAAAGCCTATCTTTCTCTGGGGTTCAATCTAAATATTGTAAGAGAGCCTTTTGACTTGTGTGTGTAAAAACTTTAACAAAATCTATCTTGCACTCGTTTGCACTACAGAAACTCATGAGAAACACATGGAAGCATGCAGTCAATGGTATTGATGATGTTATATTAATTCTTGGCTCCTTTAAGTAGTAGTTTTCCCAATATTGGTATCAGCAGATAACAACACAAAGAGTCCACAGCCATGCTAGGCACAGCAGGGCTTTGAGCTCAATGCTAACATCGGCATGCTCACAGTGACAATGCTAACATGCTAATGTTTAGCAGTGTTTACCAAATTCACTATCAAGCATGATAGCATGCTAACATTTGCTAGTTATAGCTAAATACAAAGTACAGCTGAGTTGATGGGAATGTCATTGGTTTTGCTAGTATTTGGTCATAAACAAAAGTAATTGGACAAATGATCATGTTTACATAATGATGGCACTTGATGATCAACAAAGTGATTACAATTTTTTCTGAGGGGAACATGAATGTCTGTATCAAATATTATCTCACAATGCAAAGTACAAATGAATGGGAGGAGTGTGTGCAGCGGGTGATTAAAACAACTTGGTACATATCTTCCAAGCAGAGCCCAAAGGATACTAAAGGACAGTACCCACCCAACCACAGCCTGTTCACCCTGCTGCCTTCTGGGAAGACATATAGGAGTTTCTGCTGCCACACCACCAGACTTTAGGGCAGCTATCGTGCTTTTAAACTCAAATTCATCCTCACACAGTGTAACTTAAGCTGTGTTTCGACCAAAGGAACTATACCCCGGAACTAGGAACCTTCACTGTGTTGCCACCGAAGGGACCAGTGTGTAAATGTAGTTCTAGGGTCTTTATTTTACCCCCCAAAAAGTTCCTGCTCGGGGGGTAGTACTTTCCGAAAGTACCGGTACTTTGGGAGTTGGAGTTTGCAGTGAGTTCCTGAATGGGTGAGTAGAGGCTTCTGGCTTTAAATCGAGCATGTCGGCTGTTTTTATACGACTGCTCCTCTCTGTTCCATCTTGTCTGCAAACCAATAAATCACAATCAACAATCAGATAGCCACACAAGTTTCGCTGATGTCCGCCTGAGATCGTATGTTGGCATTAAATGTATTGGTTGCAGTTGTGCAGCAGTGTGTTTACAGCGAACTGCTTATGGAATTACGCTAAATACTGGGTCCGAAGTTGTTGTTTTAAGTTTTCATCAGTCAGGAGGTTTCTACACAGAGCTGAAGTCGGTCTCCTCCACTCCAAAACAAGTGGAACAGCTGATTACAGCAGTTAATAAAGCTCGTTAAACATCCCGTTCCTCCGACGCTCAGGCGACACAGACGTGAGTGCTGCAGCTTATCTGCAGCTCTTGTCGGCTGGAAATGTTTTAATAACCTTCCAAAATGTCACAATGTTATTTTTTTGGTGCTTTCTCTGTGCTGGAGTTCTTTTAAGAACTTGATGGCTTTATCCAGTTTGTTATTAAAATTGTAACAACTTTTGTTTATGTGTCTCTTCATTATACTCCTGCACAATGGTCCAGCATAGCTATACTATATATCACTATATTCCAGTCAAATCTGATGTTCATTTATAAATTTTGCTCATGGATAGTCGTTACTAAATAATGATGCCTGCATCGCTTTGCATGGCATATAGGCCTACAGCCTACGTCAGCTGGTTAATTTGCCTAATCTTCGCAGGTCTTTAGACCATGGTGGAAACGCACACAACAATGGGCTGAAGGATCCTTTTAGTTCCTTGAAAAGAGATCTGGGGACTTGCTTCAGGGCCAGTGTGGAGAGGGGGAAAAGTTACAGCATGTGGCATGTTAGCACTGCATTCACATAGACCTGGAAAAATCCTAATCTGTTTTTTGAAGACAGTTTTAAAACAAAAAGACACTAATTATTGCAATATAATTTTTTTCAATAACAATATAACAAATGTTCAATAAATGTTTGACTTTATTAACTTGAATTATATACAAATTAGAACTTATTTTTTGTTTATTTTGTGGGGGGAAAGGGACTGAAAAAAGCTTTTACTTAACTTGACTCGTGCATATTTGTTGACAAAGATTTTATCATAATTATGTTCTAACTCAGATTTGTGAAGTGATCCACTGTTTAGCATCTAGTGTTGACCATAATTTAGAATTTAAGTAGAAATAACGACTTGATACTTATCGTGATAATTATTGATATAGAAAGATATGAAAATCTTTATCGTGATAAAATTTTGGGCCATATCGTCCAGCCCCAGTACAATAAGTAATAAAGTTTAGAGAGTTTGGTCCAAACCTCCACAAGTACGCAGCTCATCCTGAAGTAGACATTGGTCACCCCCTGCTCAACAGTGTCCAACAGACCCTGAGACTGCTGCAGCTTGGCCTGAAGTCGCTGAACATGATCCACTTTCTGACTCAGCTTTGCCTGCATTTGTTCCTTCAGCTTGTCAAACCTTAAAATAACCAGATGGAGTTTTTTTGTAAGATAGCCCCTCTCTCTTCATGTAATAAAAGCAACACATGGCAGTAAAATGTCGCAATGCATAGGATAAAAGTTTGGATGGCCCAATTGAAGACGTCTCACACTTTCGTGATGTTATTTCAAACTGTCCCTGTCCCAGCTGTTTAAGAAGATTAAGTGACGAGTGCATCAAGTGGATCAGATATTGAAAATGTCACTGTGTAACAACACAACTGGAGAATAGCCTAAGGTGACGTGAGAGGGGATTGTGAAAACATCTCAGGAGAAATCAGCAGAGACATCAATCTGGCATAATCACCCCACAAGAGGATGTTGTTGATTTCCCCGCTGTGCCAGACTGATAAATCCAGCCACATGGGGCCTACCAGGGCTGCCAGATGCTTGTAAATAATCATCACCCTCATTATCACACCCTCCACATAGCCACAGGCATTAAACTAGTACCTGCCATGTGAGTTAAAAAGACAGATACAGTAATCCAGAGTGATGGCTCATAGCGTTTGGCAAGTCCAGCATCTAGAATAGGCTTTGTGACATGACAAGAAACACTACGAGTTCAAGTAATTTATCCTAGTATTAGGTCTTAAACTGTCACTAATACAAAACGGCTCAACTACAATGTTGCCTTCAAATGTTTTTCTTGTTTTTGTATCGGTTTTCTTCTAAAACCAGATGTTTTATTTTGCTGCCTTTGTGAAGCAACTTGTAATATGGATTTTAAAAAGTTCCAATTTTTATTATTAGCAGTATTACTATAGAATTATTATTTTTATACATTATTATTATAGAAATTTAAACCTTTTGTGTTTTAGGCAGCACAGCAGCTCAGTGGTCTCCTCAGGGCCTTTCTATGTGGAGCTTGCATGTTCTCTGCGTGTGTAGTATCCAATATTTATGCATTTGACTCATAACAGTTCAAAAAAATAGCACTGTAGCAGTGTCATCGCAGCATTATTGTATTGTTTGGGCACCACACGTGTTTGCGAAGATTTCCTCTGGGTGCCCTCACCATAAAAAACATGTTATTTTCTCAATTATTTGAATAAACATTTGGTCTATAAAATAGTGAACATTGCCCATTACAATTTTGCAGAGTCCAGGTTGTCATAGCCAAGAGTTAGATATATTTAGTTTACTAACACAGAAGACTATGAAAAACCAGAAAAGGTAGCAAACATTTTAGAAGCTACAACAAACAAATTGTTGCACAGTAATGTTCAATTTGTCAGTATATAATAATCAGTTTAGTCAGTCGAATAATAGTTTCAGCTCTACTTAAATTGCCTTGTTTTTTAAGGAAAATTGATAAGCCAAAGTAAAGATAAGATATGTTAGGTGACCATCTGTGATAATCCAACTGAGCACCACATTTTGGCTCTACATCTAACACATATTTTACTATATAAAGTTAGAAACAACTAAAGATAATGTGAACACTGGATAACTCAGACTGTGTAGCAGAGTTTCATTGACAGTATACCTTGTAGTTGTAGGTTTGGCATTGAACTTGAGTTCTGTGTTCAGGAGCTCCAGATCAGCCAGGGTTTTGGCCTCCTGCCTGACGAGTTCCTCACAGTGGGTTACCTCAGTTTGGAGCTGCTCTTTGGTGGCTTGCTGTGACACCACCTTGTTAACTAGATCCTATTAAGAAAGGCACACAACAGTGGTTTACACAGGCTCTCTGGTCACCTCACATCATATTAAGGAGCTTGGATTGATATCAAGAATTTTGCAGGCATGTGCGCTGTCAATGCCGTTAAATGCAGCCAAGGGCTTATTTACAATGCGTCAATACAAATGAGGAGAAATGACTATAATTTTGTCTTAATAAATCCAGAGACAGCTGCAAAACAAAAGCATACAATAAAAGCTAATCTAAAAATGAGTTCTTTGGTGCCCAAAGACTCACTTAAAATCATATGATGCATCCCTTTTGTGAATGTCTTTCAAGGAATAGTTGTTTTTTGCATTTTGTTGCTGAGAGTTATATGAGAAGATTAATACCACTTTCATGTCTGCGTGCTAAACACGAAGCCAGAAGCCGGCTAGCTTAGCATAGAGACTAGAAACATGGGAAACACGTTGCCTGACTCTGTCCAAAGCTAACAAAATTTAGGTGGCTTATTTCTTGGTTGGGTGCAGTATCTTCCTGATATCTCTACTGACGGGCAACCTCAGTGACAACAAGACTCCAGGAAATCGCACTCCATAAAACTTTTAACTTTTTTGTACTAAACAAACAAGGTATAACGTTTTCATTAGTGAACTTTATGGAGCTTGGAGGCACAGGTCATTAACGCTACACAGAGCCAGGCTAGCTTTCCCCCCCTTCCAGGCTATATGCTAAGCTAAGCTACGCTAATTGGCTGCTAACCAAACAGACATGAACATGACATCAATCTTCAAATCTAACTCTCGACTAAGCGACACATGTATAGCGAATATAGTGATTATTGAATGTTGTATGATCACAGCATCATGTCATGGACATAATTGTATAAATGCAGAATACTGTTGGTTTTACAAATCGTAGCGCTCTAGGACTATTGAGTTTTGTATAACCTACTCAAAATAAGAACAATGTGAACACAATGAAACATGGTAGCCCTGATCAGACAAATGAACCACATAATCACCCAATGCAATTCCCACAGTGGCTTATTAATTAAAAAAAGAGTTCAGTTATAGGTCACAGAGGGCTCTGTAGTTATTTCCTGTGCCAGGATTTCAACACATAAGCTACAGTAATGTATATTGCATTAGTTCATAGTTTTACCTCTTATTTCATTTATTGTGTCCTTGCTGATTTATTTGTGTATTTGTAGCATGTGTAGCACTTTGAAGGGGACGTGTCCACTAAAACTGCTTCATTAATGATAGATGTAAATTTGACTTGAATTGAATTGACTACCTGTATGTCAGCACAGCCCAGAATCTCTCTCAGAGCCTCCATATCCTCTACCAGTTTCATGTCAGACTGGGAAGCACCACAGATGTCATAATACTGATGATCTGCAGAGGTACACAGAACACATATCAACACTTTAACTACGAGATTATATCATTTATTCCTACAGTATTGTAGAGTATTATACAGAGGTATGGCTTTGTTACATTAATGGACGAGTGCTAATATTTGAATGTGATGGGAGTGTGAAGTGCTCCCTTGCTATTTTAATTTCTGTTTTTGTTTTGTTTTTATTTTAGGTTCTGTGACTTTATTTACAAAAGAATCAAGAAGTACAGATATGAAAGGTCACCTTTGTAATCTTGGAATAACTAGTTTGAAAAAAACCCAGACAACTGAGATCTGAAAATTGAGAGGCTAGTGAAGACCATGAGATGAGGTTGAAAGCTGCATGGAAAAGATGCATGGAAAGTGACTGCAAACTAAATTAATGTGAGCTTTAATAGTTGTTTGCATCATTGAAAAATGTCATCAAAACATCAAATGTTCAAATATACATCTGAATTACATATAGTGTACTTTTAACAAACATATTATTTATAGTGACCAATAATAATTTGCACCAAAACATGTCTCAGAAGGTGAGTTCTGCTTCTGTTTCCGACCTACAGTTATCTAGGATCTACTCTTAACCAACTTCAGAGATATCTAGAGCTCTCTTAAATTTAACAACACTTTGATAAATACCTTTACCTGTGAGAGTAAAGGGGTATCTTTCTCTTTAGTAGTTTCTTGAATATGGGCCCAGTTATGCTTCACAAGTGCACATAAAATACAATGAGACATGGAAATGAAACAAAACAAATAGAACATAAAACCATTGGGTGAAAATAAAATTGGATAGGCAAAATATGTCCCAGTAAAATGATTGTTCAGTGGTTATAGTACTGTAAGTTTTATTTTGATATGTTTTATAATGGATTAACTGATAATGGGTTCATCATAAAGCACTTATTTTGATGATTTATTTATTTGTATTTATTTTATGATTTATCCACTTGCCACCCATGTTAATTTATTCATGTTCCTTATTTGAAACATGTGTAGTGGCTAATCCTGCTTTTAATTTAAAGGTACCTGTACAGTTTTTGATATATCACCACCACGGCAGACAATTGGTTGACAGGGATAAGATAATTAGCGTTTAAAGATTTTACCACCTACAACAGCAAAGCATGACTACAGTGACAGACAGCTGAATAAAATAAGTTCTTTGTTGCATTACCTGTGACAGGAATTGACTGTGCTTTTTCCTCAATTTCCTGCTTGTGAAAAAAGATATAACCTTAATCAATCACTTCTTTACAAACTGATTCATCTTATTCGTCTTCATCTAAATCTAAGATTCATTCTTTTTCCATTCTTACCCGCTCCTTCAGCCTGCTCTGCCCTTTGGGGCTAAGACGTCCAAGTGTTTTCATGTTCCGTTTCAGCTCATTTTCTTCTGCCGTCAGTTCGCCCAGCTCACTATCCATTTTACTTTTCTTTTCCATTGTCTCATTTTCCACCTGAACCATTTTGCCCTGATGGGTTGGAGAGAAAGAAAATCACAAACTAGTAGAAGACTTGAGAAATCAAGTCATGACTAACAGTGTCTCCACCTCTCCCTCTGACCAAACCAAACCAACCCATGCAGTCTACTTCTACATTTTCTCTTCTATATGAGAGGTTTGTTGTCCCTTTATGACGTGTCTGCTGCATGACCAATAAGTGTGGTATGTTGCTCTGAGAATTGTACAGATCATTTGAAAAGCAGTTTAATGCACTTTTGACCAGAGATCCCAACACAATCCATCACTAGATTATTTGAAAATATTTGTAATCAGGATCATGTATACACACTGTGAAGAGAAACTGCTTCTCATTTTCTAAGGCATCCAGTGAAGCTTCTGACTCCTCTAAGCCTCCAAACACTGAAATCCACATCAGACCTTCTTGCTGTAGTCAGCTGGGTTAGGCTAGGATTGTGGTGGTGAGGTCTTACCAGTGTGCTATCTGCAGCAGCTGCTGCTGACTGGAACTTTTGGGTTGCTTTGTCCACCTCTGCCTGTCCAACGGCAACTGCATGCGCTTTCTGGTCCAGGATCTTGTACATACCACGGACCTCCTGACCACATTACAAATACAAAACAACAGCGGCAACAACAGAATGAGACAATGGTTCTGTACTGACACATTACATCGCTGCTTAAAATTAAGAATAAACTTTATTTATACAGCTATTTTCTTGACAATGTTAGAAAGTGCTTCACAAAAAGATAAATTGCAATAGGTATAAAAATGTATATTATTAATTTATATTATTGTTATTATTATTATCTTTATTATAATTATTATTAACAAATACAAGATTGACCCTTGAGGAGTTGGTGAACTTACCATTAGTGAAATGGGAAAAAGCAGGTTGGCAATTAGGCCATCAGTAGCCTACTATGTAGAGCTCAATCGAAAATTCTGTGATCAGTTGAAAGGCAATAACTTTCTCCAAAAAGAAGTATATTTTAGAAATGGTGGGTGGGGGGTGAGGGGAGTCTCAATACTTTCCACCTTTTTAACAAAATAATAAAGATATTCTTCCGCTAATTCAGAACCAGCAGAGGTGGAGGAGCCTCTCACAACAGAATCGATAACCTCTAATAAGATGTTACCATTTGTGGTTATCAAACTGGAGAAATACGCTGATCTTGCCTCTTCAACAGGAAAAAAATACAGTCTTTGTATGTTGATAATGTAATAACATGATTCAATATGCATGCCCAGAATTCAGCCAGTTTGGAGTGTGGACTTAATAATCAATATGTTGCTGGGATGCTTTCCTCTCTAACGTTTTGGTCCCCAACAGAACAGATGGTCTTAAATTGTTACTGGTTGGCTACAGATGCATTTGTTAAGGTCTTAGGTTGAACTGTTCCATAGCGCAACAAAAGTGTTTCAAAAGCAGCTTCCCTGGTTCTGCCATCAGGTGTGGGTTGAGGGAGTTTTAGATGCTGTTAGACCCAACAGGCAACTCTTCTGAGGCACACTTCTTGAAAGCGTGGTTTGATTTTACCAAAATCAATAAAAATACAATTAACGTGCTTGTACAAAAACTTTAAATGCAACAGTTATGACAATGAAAACGTAACAAGACAACATGCCATAAATTTGGGGTGTTCTCCACAAAGCAGCAACTGCAGCAAATTGAGAGCAGGGCCTCCAAGATTAATTGTATTAAAATGTATTTTTGATGAATAGCGTAGGCGTGAGTTAGTCTTCCTTTAATCTTTTTTTACACACTATTTTTTGCTTGTTTGACATATTTTTTAAAGGATCCCTTTCTGTTGGCTCTAACGGAAGCTTATTTCAGTTTAGATTACTTGTAGTAAAGCAGCAACAGCATGGCTCACCTGCTGCAGGTGCTCAAGAATGTGCCAATAGGCTGTCTGGATTCTCTTAGCCTGTGTGGTCTTCAGCTTCATCTTATCCAGGTTGTTCTCCAGCTGTCGTATACGCTGACATTAGAAAATAAGCAAAACATATTCGTTTGTGATCGATGATGCAATAGTAGGCTAACAGAAGATATGCTACAACTTCAAAGACAAATGAACTCATCTAGCATTAGCCGTCCTTGACCATGGTGCAAAAAATAAATAGTGCTCATGTTCCCATAGACATCATAAAACATGTATTGCTGTTATAGCAGCAGCACTTTTAATGTTGTCAACTGTATATTTTGTGTTTTTATATATTTTTATGTTGCCTTGCTGTAAAAAGAATTTCATCCTGTGGTACAGTACAGGATCTGAACTTATCTGTATATCTCTTTGCCTGAGCCACAGTGGAGAGAATCAACCTGTGACACCTGCACTTAGAGAATAGCAGCAACCCTAGCCTCAAAGGGAGAGAATGTGGGCCTGGGGAGGTGCTTGTGCAGACATGTCAAATGCAGTTTGACACTGACAGACGACATCAGTGAAGTACTGAGTCTTGAGGCCGACTCTTGAGTGCATTATGTTGAGATAAAGCTGCACTAATCAACATTTGTAAATGAATGATGGTTCAAATGACTGTGTGTAAAGTGAAAGTTGTCATAATACAGCATACCGTCCAATGTTTTCAGCTTGTTTTGGTGCCCCCAAGTGGCAAAAAAAGCCAAATGTCTCTGGGTGCACAGTTACCTGCTCACATGTGTCTTCACAGTTGTAATTTGTAGGCTGAAGGCTCATTGCTTTTAGCTGCTCTTGCAGCTCCTTCAACTTAGCCTCTTTTGTCTTCACTGCAAACGTTAATCTGTTGTGCTCATTAATCAGAACATGCCTCCTCCGCTTCTCCTGTTCAATTTTTTTCTGAATGACAGGAAAATAAAAACTATAAAGACTATGTTGAATTAAATTAAATGAAACATTCTCGTAAGAAACATGTTTCCCAGTTTAAAATCCTTCTTTGCTAATGAAAAGTGAAAGTTGTCAGGTTTATGGTTTTTGTAGCCACAATAACATGATGCTTGGAAATTAATGTCTTACTACAGGGGGAAAAAATAAAGGGCAACACAACATGCTTTACCTCCAGAGACAGTCCAGGCTTGGACAATGGCTTTTGTCTTCTACTAAGTTTGTCATGGCTGTCCAAGACATGTTTTGCTCCGTCCTCTGCCGTCTGTTTCTCTGAGAATGAAAATGGTCTTTTAGAGACTTGTTAGCAGTATTTTCAGATTAGCCCACAATTGTTTTCTACAACTTTCCAACTAGCTTAACTTACTGTGTCTCCTTGAAAATGATTTTATGGTGGCCTTTAATTTACCTGATCATATGGAAGTCTGTGAGAAAATGACACTACTTTATTATTATTAATTATTATTAATTTATTATTATTTATTACCTCAGTAAACATTTTTCTAATGCGTTTATGGATTCAATCGCTAGTTTTAAGTCTTCAACACAGCATGATTTTCATTTTTTGAATTATGGTCCCATTTAGACAAAATAGACTACAAACTGCTTTAGGGCTTGGCTACCTTGTGTTGACAGATCGCTGCGATGGTGACCTGTCAATCAGAATAGAGGTAGGTATCCACTGCACTATGTACACCAGCTAAAAAAGCTTGATTAACAGCACTGCATTTAATGAACCTTGAAGTTGTTAATGAGTGCTGTCTTTGAATTTAGGCTTTCACAGTGTGTTTTCAAATCATGAAAGTTAATTTTAACATTTTCGTTGCCCAAAAATATCTTATGCAGCATTTGGTTACTAAAAGACACTGTTTTCCAGAAGGTCCATTTTATTTTAAGCATGTCTTTTGCTAGCCAAAATTAGCATTGCAGGATCAGAGATGCCCTTTGCCAACCAAGCTAGCTCATCCAAATATGGTCACTTCTAGTTCCAAAAAACCAAGATGGCGACGCCAAAATGCCAAACTCAAAACAGTAGTCCACAAATAAATGGGTCACAGTGGCTACGTTACCTTCTTGTATGGCTTGGAGCAACTGACCATCAGTCTGAATACCTGAAGCCTGCAGAGCTTTTTGCTCACAGGGATTATTTTGTACATACTATTATAAATTTAGTTACAGTATATGAAGTACAGCTACAGTAAATGTTCTTAAAGGGGCATATTGTTTATGCATTTTGTGATTAGTAACTAACGTTAATTAACGTTAGCTAAGTTAGCTCTCATAGTTACCATCATTATTTCACAGTGGAGTCTTACCTGAGGTTTTGACTTGACGAGGTGTTGAAGTTCTTGCATCTGTTATCTTTGTACAGGATTTAAAATCCATCATTTTTATTTGTAACATAACTATCTGACTAACTAGCTAGCAGTTGCCTGTAAGCTTTGGTTGGTTAATTACTATTCAAATGTGTTCAATGTTCTGGTATGAATTTTTTCAAATGATTCACTTTCAAATGACTGTTCATTAACCCCTGCCCCCTTGGTTACTGTTGCTATGCCCATCAAGCTGTCCATTCTACAGAACATTGTGAGAAAGATAACTGGAACAAATGACCATAGATGTTTTTAAATGGGCAGAAAGAGCTTCCAGGGAGAGAAAAAGTTGCTGAACAATTTGTTTGAATTTGTCATCTTTTCTGGTGCTGCAGCAATAAAGGGAAGGGAAGATATAGGCTATATATTTTTCCAGCTTTTGACATCCCCCACTTTTTGAGACTCCCCTCATCTAGAAACTCAGAACAGGTCTAAAGGATAAAAGAGCTTGTTCTTATCTGGTGTAGGTTTTGTGCAGTAATTCATTTTATGCCTTTAATGTGAGATACCAGGGTTCGATTCCAACTGTGAATTTTGCAGTGCAACCTTACGGAGACGACTGGGACCACATTATTAACTTTTGCTGCCACTTAGAAAGAAAGCTTAAGATATGGAATAACGCTACAAGAATCACCCAGAAGCCTAATGAATGCACAACAGAATTGTGTTGTGTAATAAATCAATAATGATAATTATAATGATTTAATTTCCCTCAATAACAATATAACAAATGTTTAATAAATGTTGGATTTAATTCATTTGAATCACAAATGAATTAGCCTAATTCTCATTGTGTGATATGTAATGTGGGGAACTGGTCTTGGTCTTGACTTGGTCTCAGTTTAGGCCGTCTTGACTACAACACTAGTTCAAATACACAAAAGAAGGTGCAGTGACTGGCTGGCTGGCTTGAAATGATTCATTCTTGCACACAAACAAACAACAGAAATGAACCATGCCTATTAGCTCTACTGAGACAGCCATTTCATGAGTCTAAAAAAGTATTCAGCTGTTTTTAGCTGTGAGCGCATTGCTTCCAATATGGCAGCCACTGGCCTACCTCAAGAAGTAATTCAATACTGAATCTCAGAGCAATAACCTGCATGTGCACTCATCTGTCAGTTTCAATTTTAAATGATGTTTCACCTGTGGCCACAGCTAAGTCAGTCACTTCAAGGTGTTAGGTGTGTGATAACTTTAAGTGGCTTTATGTAAATGCAACATGCTTGTACTATAGTTGTATGGTAAATACAGTGAAAATGCTTGTGATTCAGAAGAGAACAGAGTATTATTCAATCAAGGTAGATCAAGGTAGACGATCTGTCTCAATATTTGACCGCTCTGCACATAACGCTGAGCACTAAAACATATTGTGGAAATTCGTCTGACTATATGCCTGAGTACTCTGCTAAGTTCTACTCCTTAAGTTTTTGGAGGTTGTAAAGAAACGTTCCAAACCTAATGTGGTCTTGAAGGGATGTACATGGTCAGGTAGGCTGTTGTGTTTAAACAATGCTCAGTTGGTACAAAGGGGCCCAACGTGAGCCAAGAAAACATCCCCCACACCATTACATTTATTCATTTAGCTGACACTTTTATCCAAAGCGACTTACAATTGCTATATATGTCAGAGGTCGCACGCATCTGGAACTACTAGGGGTTAAGTGTCTTGCTCAGGGACACATTGGTTTCTCACAGTGGATTCAAACCCAGGTCTCTCCCAAGGCATGTGTCTTATCCACACCACCACCACCAGCCTGAACTCCTTCTCCTCTGATCTTTTCTGTTGTTGGAGGCTTTTTCGTCCACACAACTGCCGCTTACTGGATATTGTCTCTTTTTCGGACCATTCTCTGTAAACCCTAGAGATGGTTGTGTGTGAAAATCCCAATAGATTATCAGTTTCTGAAATACCCAGACCAGCCCGTCTGGCACCAACAACCATGCCACGTTCAAGGTGGCGTTCAGGTAGTTGTGTAGTGAAAGCTTAGACAGAGAACAGAAACTTGGAGGTGACTGCATACACAAAACTGATATGTGAAAATGGTTTCCCTATGTGATCTTTCTGAATCACGAATCACCTGTACATTCATTAAGATTAGATCAATTTCATGATATAATCTTGTACAAGCATGTACAACGCTAATAATGAGGGAATTATAGGAACTTGAAATTCTCTAATTTATTTGTATTGTAATGAACACTATAGCACTAATTGTCTCAATCTGTCTGTTTTGTTCATAGTGTGTATATATGTGTTCTCTATACTGTAGCCTGTGTTTGATTTTTATTGTCTTATTGTACGATTGTATAAGTAAGCACATCGTGGGCATTGTTCAGAGACAAATTCCTTGTAAGTGTACACATACCTGGCAATAAAGCTGATTCTGATTCTGATTATCAGTGAGCTTCCTCATGTTTAGCATGAAACTTGGAAAAGAAAGTGGAATTCATTATCTTCAATTTGTTTGAAACAATGTCTTGCAAATTAAGATAAATTTAAGTGTACAAGTGCAAATCCAATGTGACATTGGGCGAAAGGCTGGGTACACCCTGGACAGGTCGCCAGTCCATCGCAGGGCTATATATATCTATAGATATATATATATCTATAGATATATCTATAGATATATAAACATATATATATATATATATAATTAGATAAATATACATCCAATATTCTCTCCTTTTAGCTGTTACAGGTCTCTACCAAGGTTTTAAATCTTATCTGGATTTTACCCAGACCCGAGTCCCTTGATATGACAAGTGTAAATGGGGCTAAGGATGAAGCTGAGATCAATTAGATGTCCCAGAGCAACGGCTCTGAATACATGTAGGGGAGAGCGGGTATAGTTGTAACATGGGGAGAGTTGTAACATTCCACCAAATAGAGATAAGTTTGGAGTTAGGTGATCATTTCAGTATTTACCTACTTCATCCCCAATCAAGCGTGGTGGTTATCAAGTCTGGAAAGAGGTGCATTCCGAATACGTAGAGGAAAAACTGATTTTGAGGTAAGAAAGTAAAGTTTTTGACCAAGACTATTTTTAGTTTAATATCTATACTATTGCAGAAAGAATTGTTTGATTTATATTAGATTGAAATATAGTTTTCTCATGTGATGCATTTTTTCCTTTCTAATTTCAAACCACTATGG
The DNA here is from genome assembly GCF_014851395.1 of Micropterus salmoides. Classification (NCBI taxonomy): domain Eukaryota; kingdom Metazoa; phylum Chordata; class Actinopteri; order Centrarchiformes; family Centrarchidae; genus Micropterus; species Micropterus salmoides. Next base: position 4,821,177 of record NW_024044459.1, read on the forward strand.
AAATACAGTTAGCTAAACATTGGCTGACAGGGGTGGGTTGGAACACTTCCTTAAAAAGTGTTACAACCATCCACGATACATAAAACTAGGTACTTTCTTGATTTTAATATTTTCCAGATTGCCCTATGCAGTCTGGGCCGCACTCCAGGGTTACCAGCATTCATTTTTCAGCACTGTGACCAGTACTCCTCATTCACAAGTTGTACATATGTTGGACCTTTTCCATAATTGGTCTCCGCTGGTGGAGAGGGTAGAAAAGTGTATGGGCAGCTTGTGAGAAGTGCCAGTGCATAAAAAATAAAGTCCCGTTATGCGACTCTGAAGAAGAATACACACATTGACACACACACACACACACACACACACACACACACACACACACACACACACACACACACACACACACACACACACACACACACACACCTCTTTTTAGTTAGACATAAGGATGTACAGAGATTTTCTTTAATTAATTACATTTTAGTAGTATTTATTAAGTATACTTTTAAGTAAGTTTATTCTATAGATAAATTTACATACTGTACATGCGCATGAGTCATCAGACAAAGTCTGTTAAGTCTGTTAGAGAGAAACATTGTTCTTTTACAACTACTTTTAACACTACCTGTTTTGGAAGCATATCATTGTTACAACCTACCCCGCTATTGGTGTAGGTTGTAATAAGGGAACACATTGCATTTGACATCAACTCATGAGGTGTGTGATATTCTTGTAGAGGATTGAATTGGTGACATTTGTAGTGAACAAATGTGGGTACTTTGTATAAAAACTTGAGAACCCGGTCTTTTTTGAAAGATTTTTGGATTAACACATTTCTAAAAAACTCCAAACTAATGTTTTTCTTTGTCATCATTGGATAATGTGTGTAGGATTAGAATAGAAGTGCCACAATTGCATTTAATTCATTCTAAAAAAAATCTACCAAACAATAAAAGGTTGGGTGGGTCCTCATACTTTTCAGGGCCATTTTATTTCATATCTTGAGTGCATTTTAAGGGCCTAAACACAAAACCATGTAAGTATGCACCTATAAATCTCTCCGTGCTGCTGCAACCCAGTACACTACACCCCCTCACAGAACCTGCGGTCCACCAACAAGGGCTTGCGCTCTGTCCCCCACACCAGGCTGCTGACTTTTGGGGACAGAGCCTTCACAGCCCCCACCCTCTGGAACTCCATCCCCAGAGACCCGAAATGCTCCCCCTCTGGGCACCTTCAAAAACAAAACCTCCTAAAACCCCACCTCTTCACAAAGACATTCAACCCGGAATGACATTTATTGTTCTGTCTCTGTAGTTATGTGTAAAGCGCCCTTGGGTCCCATGAAAGGCGCTATAAAAATTTTAATTATTATGCAAAAGTAGTAAGATCAAAACTTGTGCATTTGATTATCTTGGTTTTTAACATCTAACGCATTTATGAAGTAATATTAATAGAAACTGGGCACAGAGAGAGACAAAATAATACATAACCACGTGGGAAAAACTAGCATAAAAAACCTTTAATGAGAAAAGAGTCAGTTACAGGAGCATGACATACACATATACTCTTCATTCACAGTTTTTCAATGGTTTTGATTAACAAATTTAAAGCAGAATTGCAAAGCATAGTTTTTATTTTTAAATATTGAACTAAAGGGATGTTTGCCCCAATGATGGCCCATGGTGAATTCAATGATTAAAACGACAAATACAGTAAAGAAAGAAAATCACCTACACTGACAATTAGAGGAAAAGAGAAATAACAGTAAACCTTGAAGACGGACAACAATATTGGAATCTACCAACAAAACCTGCTCTTTGAAGTTTTGTAGACAGTTTTAACTCTAGCAATGATGGCAGAGTGGTTCTAACCTTTAGTCAACTACTGACTGACATTGTTTTAAAACAGCTGTGACAGCCAACATGACATATGCAAGAATACAAAATGAACTAAATTAAAATCACTCCTACAAATAAGCCCAACATCATTCAAAGGAACACGGTGAAGTCTACATGGTGATCAGGACATGTCACAAGCACACAATCTTTAGAAAAGTGAAGTCTGATTTCAGCCTGACCAAGCTGCTCTTATGTGAAGGATTAGAAAGTTGCTTTTCATCATGAGTCTGACAATCTCACTGTTCACTGTACTGTACTTTTGTAAAGTGAAATCCCACCAATTTATGTGGAATTCCTGACTATAGGCCAATTTTAGCCAGGAAAAACGGTATTATTCCCTCTCGTGCTTCAGAATGTTTTTCAGTATGTACATCTACTTGAAGACAAAGATACAAATGAAAAGCATTATTAAGGAGCAACTTAACACCTTGTTTTACATTGAACACAAACCCTTAGCAAATGAAAAAGAAATACTTGAAGCCCAAACCCTCACAGCTCTGAGATTGTTCCTCTCAACCTGTTGAAACTGATGCATTTCAGCCATTTTCACACGCTTTTCGTGGCTACATATTACAACCCAGAGCAAGCCAGAGTTCATAGAACTGTAATTACATTTGTAACTCAGGGTTTGACCTCTAACCCAGCCAGCAATGGCTTGTGTTTCACTTGCACAACTCCAAGTTTCTTTCTTACCAGTCAAAATTCAAAGCAGTAACTTCACTCCCCCTTGCAGTTCAGCGTGTCCCATGGGACGTACACAGATTTATGTGGGTCAAGTTAGTAGAACTACTAGATTTTTTTTTTGCAAAAACAAAAATAACTTGCTTTTACAGATGCTATAGAATGAGACTAGGATCTAATAAAAGATACACAGTACCTCAAGAAGCAGTTGTAGTGGTTACGTACTATTTAAATATCAACACATTGCTTCAGCAAACACTGGCGTACTGGCTAGAAAGGCAGAAAGGATCATCTCTGGTAGTTGTGACAAAGCTGGGGGGAGCATGTATGATGGCAGGATTTATATTCCAGGTAAAACAACTAAAAAGTAAACAGTATTCACATTCACATACTCAATGTACTCAAACTCACATTTGACTACACGCTCCTGTGTATGGCTATTCAATTCATAGTAAATGCTAATGCTGAAGTCAGAGAAAAAGGATCACAAATGAATTGGTTAATGAAACAGGTTTGATTCAGTGACACAGAAAACTGATGCTGAAAATGATATTTGGGGCGTAACAGTGACAAACCTTTACATCCACTTATCATAACGGAGAAATGTTAGTAACTTTAGAAAGTAAATGAAGCCAAATAACTTCTGATGTTACATGCAGAAAGGACTGGAACATAAGAAAGAGCTTGTGTTTATTGGTCCTAGCTAGGCACTTCAAACAGCACACGTGACTTTAGTTCTAACTTTAACATACAACATAGAGCGCGACGAATAAATCATTCATTTACAAAAAGCTACCATTAATCTCCTTAAGCTGACGTAAGGGCTTGTCTGGTTTATAAGGTGCTCTCAAATGCATGGGAGCTCAATACCGTTTTACTTTTTTTCAGTGCAACAAAAAGAAGTCTACAGTGATCCACAGGTTGACTGGTCTTCACAGCAGCTACATGTCAGATTAAAGCTGCACGCTGGCAGCACCAAGGGGCAGTGAGAAATCATGTAACATGATGTCAGTAAACTACACACAGCATCTGTGATTGATTCTGAAGTTTTTGTTAAGTCTCTTCCTGTTGATGTAGAAGTGGGGCAGATATGTTAAATCTACAGTGTCTCCAAAAAAAAATCTTCTATGGCAGCTTTATCTCATCTATCTTCTATAACACAAGATTAAAAAAAAAAAGAATATTTCACAGCTGGCTCTCTCACCAGTTCCTGATCTCTTCAGCTGTTCTTCTCAGGTGTTCTCTTGGCTCTGGGCATCAGACCCACGAGGTTGTTCGATTGTATGGTTCAGTAAAGCTAGTGCAGTGTTTGCATTGTTGTGTTGTATGTTGATCAAAAAAAACATACATTCTGAAAACCTATGTGGATCAACCACTCTCTGATCAATAGAAACGCTTGCGTCGGTTTTCCTTCCAGCGCCCATAAACCACCATCCCCACCACTGCCAGCACACCCAGGCCCAGGATGGAGAAGAGGAGGGTGAAGAAGAACTGGACTCCGCTCATCCCTTCCTCCTGGACTTCCACTGCGAAGCAAAAGAATGACGATTCATTATAAAAAAGATCAGGATCCCAAGCAGTGTTCAGGTTAACTTTATACAACCACTTCATGAAAAAGAATTTATTTTAGACCAAGGCTGTCAGCTTCTTCCACAAAATAAAATGGGGTTATGCCATTTTGAGTATCATTGCTTAGAGAGATGAACTGCCTAGCCCGAGAGTACCAGACACTGAACAAAGGGCACATGAGACAGCAATTCCCCTAGAAACACTGGTTATTAATATATAGTATTAACAGTTTGTTCGTTTTGTGGACAAAGCTGCTTTGCAATGGAGAGGCATCTACAATCAGTCTCTTTGGAAGTTTCTCTGGAAGATTTGGGCATTTCCAAAGGAGAAGCCTAATGAAAAAAGCTGCACCCCATTTACACCTGCCATAATGAGGTGCATTATGGCAGGTGTAGGATCCAGGGTTTTTGGAACTTGACTCATTCTAGATATTAAAAGGGTACCTTGGCTTCTGCTACTTTCATTTTGAATTGCACAGAAAACATGAAGTACTCATACAAACAGAGACACCACCACAATCTTTTTTCTACCCTGAAAAAGGAAGTTGAGAGAATTCCTCAAGTGAACCACAATCTCCGGCTCGTCATGTGACTGTAAATGATGAGTGATGGTAATGTTATTAGGGGTGCAACAAGAACAGTCGACAAAAAACGATTATTAAATTAGTTGCCAACAAATTTAACAATCAATTCGTTCATTGGGCGATAGACATGGTCAGCTTAACGGAGTAAAGTGATGTGAACAGTAAAGTTAATAAAACAACACAACATCAGCGATAGTATTAACACCTTCACAACCTAAAAACCTCCAGTGTGTGGAAGCACTTGACTCTTCACTTTGCCAAAAAGGTTGTGAACTGCAGAATTTGCAAAGTTGACCTCTCCTGGTCTGGGAGCACCTCAGTTATGCCGGAGCATCTAGAGAGGAGGCACATAATGTTGTGGCTCTCTGGATGACGAAGACTCGTCTCGGTAAGATAGTTAGCAAGCTAGCTTAACGTTAAAGCCGTGTTACTTCATGTATTGAGCTATAACGTTTTCTATATATTTTCCCTCGGTCAATCAATCGTTAATGACGGTTAGCGTAGCAAATAATTATTATAGCACAACGGTCCTGTTCACTTTACAGATGTGACCTGACTTTACAATCATAAACAATGCATCGTTCATGGCGACGTTTACAGCTGGACAATGTGTTGCTGCCGAGTGCACAGGATAAGACAACACCAGACAATTTCTTACTTTGTTAAAAAATAAGAAAACAGTTCTGTCTCTGCATAAGGTGGCAGCTAATCCACACCAGACCTCCATAAAAAAACAAGGAGGTTTGTGAGTTGTTGGCTATGGGGGTATTATATACACTTTTGAAACTCTGTCTACTGCAAAATCGTTATTATTGGTCCCCTCTTGTAAATTTGGCAGATGTGACACATGAAGTTGTTCCTTGTTAGTTTGTCCCCGTATGTTGCAGTACCAATGCGTAAACTACTCCGTCCGTAGACAGCAGATCAGCTGTTCAGATGAGTGTTCGCACAGCGCTATGCGCACACACTTTTATTGCTTACTGAATAGAGCTGTTTGGTCCATGAAAGGCCTTGATTTCAGTGGAACTTTCTGTTGCAGCATCAGAAACGTTCATTAAAAGATGTATTTTTGAAAGCAGCATTCATTTGATTGTCTTGTCTGTTACTTAGCATCTAAACCAAACTCAAGTTTAATTTAAAAGCTGATAACTTAATGAGAGACATTGTGTAATTTTGCGATTCATAATCCGAATTCGTCGATTACTTGTTTTAATAATGGACAGATTGATCAACTATCAAAATAGTCGTCAGTTGCAGCCCTAATATTTAGTAGCTATAGTATTAAATCTAGGCGTCTATGTATTGTATAATCATGCAACCTTCTAAGAAAGAACTTCACAGTCCACAGAGCGGACAGGGCCATGCTGTATCTACCTTGGAACTGTTCCATGTTGTCAACCCTGGGGATGGTGACCTCCTCCTCTTCCTCATCCTCAGGAGTCCTCTCTACTGTCAGCTGGTACAACTTCATGGAGATGATGTCATGGTTATCTAGAGCCACATGCACAAGTCAGTAATTAACACATGAAGAGGGACTTCAAACAAACCTCTTGGGCCCATTTGCTGTTTCTTCTGTCATCTTAGCATCATTTAAGATGTAATTAACATTTCATTCCACTTAATCTAATTAAACAAAGGTTCCCAGTGGTCAGATTCCTCATACCTGACAGGTCTCCAGTGGCGGATGAGGCACCAAAAAAGTAGCCTGTGGGTAGCCGCAGTCCTGTGATGTCCGCACAGTCTTTCCATTCCTGCTTACCATCTACGTCCACCATGAGCTGGAGAGCGGAGGAAGGTCAGCATGAGTCACTGACAGAGGATAAACTAATGCTAGGAGTTATCTTTATCAACCGTTTTCTCATTTTATTTCATAGGTATAAACTACACTGATGAGTTCTGGTTGAAATATGTTTGTTTTATGAACAGGAAGACTATTTATCTGGGAGTGCCGGGATTCTGTTTTCATGGGAATCCTTTAACCTGAAATTATTTTTTCAACATTTAATATGATTGTCATCCTGGCTTTTAAATCCTGCCTTGGGGGTTTTTCCATGATGAAAAAATGTAACTTATAATTGTTATTTTCACGCTTTATGACATGACTATGTAACATTTAAACACAATTTAAATGTTGATCTAAAAACCAACATGTAAATATAATGTATTAATCCCACCATGGTTACAGGATTTCTTACCGTGAGTCTGTTTTTGGAGTATCTGACGAGCAGAAATGTATCGTAAATTGCGTTGCGCACCATAGCTGTACATCCTCCGAGCTCAGTGGGCCGTCCATCATAGTCATGGTCATATGACAGAGTCCCATTCCCCAGCATCACTGATATATACGGGAAAGTCCTCTGTGAGGAAGACGGCAGTGTTAAACACACACTGTACAACACAGACACACTCAAAGTACACCTTTACTCTGCTATTTCAGCTGCAGTACCACAATTTGACACCAGACACGCATCAACACAGGTGTATGTAATGACATAATGTGGGATGGTGAACTGGTGAATGCAATGGATGAACATCCTCAGCTCATCAATAAACAGCTGTTTCTGATGCTACCTGAATTCCAGATAGTGTCCTCTGGCCATTCGAGTGGGTTGCAGAAAGAGAAATATGACACACTCCTGGGATCAGTTCATTACTGAAAATAAGAAGCCAGGCAAGACGAGCAGGCTGTACCATGCAAGGCTTTTACATTGTGTGCCATTAGGCATGCCGGGGTTGTCTTCAATCATTTCTGGGGCAAAGATCACTTTTGACATGTTCATGTGGTCTCCATTTAGTTTCTACTGTATCTGTCACTCACATCATGGTTCTTGTCAGCGTTGGGGTAGGTGTCCACAAATATTCCCAATCCAATGAACTGGTTCATGTTGCCAAACACAGGACCTGCAAAGAAAGAGGGAGGTCTGTCAGGCAATTCTCAGAATGCGATCCATTCAATTAATAACAATTGAAAAGGCTACACCAGCCGCATGTTTACAATTTCACCCCCATTCACGTTAGCAGAGGGCTAAACCAGAAGTTAGCCTGCTCGGCCAGCAAAACTCAACATAGTGGACGCTGTAGCGCTACCGCCGACTAGCGTTTGGGGGTGTAATTGCAGAATGACGAAGATGCCGACACACAAGTATAAATATATGCCGTGCTACGCCGTAGGCTACGCACGTAGACCCTACGCAGAACTACAAATCAAGCTTAACTGGAATCAGGTGTCCAATGAGGTTTGGATCCGATCTGGAAAAATCACATTTCATGTGTTTTTTGTTTGCTGTCCAGATTTTCTACAATCAATCTGGATTTGCCAAAAACATTATTTGGGCTGACGGCCTGAATGAGGCCTTGGTGCCACATGCAGATCTTGCCAGTCACTTTGCACAGAATGTACTGAGATGAAATCACTGATGTGTCAATCATATCATCTGACTATGACACAGCAAAGATTACAAAGAAGCACATTAAAATATTTGCTTATTCCTTTAAAAATCGTTCTCCTTTGTTTTGTTGAGCAGAAAGATGAGCCAACTCTTAAGACTAGGCTTTGTAAATATGCTCCTGGAATACTGGGTTCATATTACATGAAATCATTTGTAGCACCTAGTTCATTTTCGTTGTATGAGACATGACACCTCAACAGTGATCCAATCTCTACCTACCGTTCTGCATGCGATCTTTGGTTAACCAGACAGCCAGTCCATCCCCATTCAAATTCTTCTTTCCCAGGCCATGGATTTTAAAGTGCACCTTGAGCTCCCAGTCCTGCAAGAAGAAAGGCTAGAAAGCCAGAGAAAGAAACACAGGCAGGTTATTCCTGTGCTATGATATGTGTACTAAGCATTTGTCAACGGAACTGAGTAACACACTATGCTTTTGAAACAGGCTGAGTTAGTCTAAAGTTTAAGTGTCAGTACTTTAGACTGTCAGTCTATACTATATTCATAAAAGGTGTATACATATAATATAAAATTTTTATGTCAATGTCATGTTAAGTGGTTCTGTGTACTTCTCTCAAACAGGCAGGTTAAGGTGTGTAGGATGTGTGCAGAGTGAGTGGGATGTGCAATTTTTTACAGCAGACTTACAATTCGACTCCAAACAGCTCCCTGTCTGCTCTGCAGGTCTGGGGTCAGCCTCACATAGTCAGGCGTAACCATGGCCGTGCCCATCAGATCCCACTGTGAAGAACTAGAGAAACCTAACCCTGCACAGCAGAAATATATCTGTTAGCTACAGTATTCAGGCCAGTTTCTACAGTAACTTTAAATTGTAGGGATTCCTCCAACTATTCTCGGTCTATAAACAATACAATACACCAGGCTGCACACTGTCCAAACTGCCCTTTAAAATCTCTGAATTGTATTTCATTTTACTTACTGGTCAAATACACACGAACCAAATTGTAACTTTGTTTCAACATTATGTTAAGGTAAAAAAAAAAAATAGTGATCTGCGACAAAAGCAAAATATTTTTGTTAAATTGTCTCTTGCCAACTTGAGGGTGGTTGTTGTTTTAAGGATCATGTCGGCTAACATTTCTGTAACGTTACTTAGCACTTACTGGTGTATCGTGTGTAAAACGAGCATGAAACAAACACTGTAACACTCTAGTGTAAGCAGAGAGGAGTTCGTTAACTTGGTTGGTTAAATTTACGTTAAGCTAACGTTAGACTTTATTATCATTACTAACAAGCTAACTAACGTTAGCTGTTATTCCTGAGCCAACAATAGCTATCAAGATGTCTCACGTAACAGTTAACCACAAGTGCCTGAGGGGCACAGAGTTCCTCTGAGTTAATAATTAACGTTATACTGCTGACACAGCACTAGCTATCCATGAGTTGCGCGGAATTAAACGCAATGCTCATTTACGTTTCAAAGAATTGTTTTTGTTAGTTACAGTTAACTTAATTTAGCTTAATTACACTCGTTAGCTAACGTGTGCGTTAAGGTAACCGCTAGGGTTATTTGACAGTCACCAACTTACCACGGTATGGCTTTGCCAGAGAATACTCCCGCTTCAAAAAGTCCTCCATAAAGTCCTGGCTGTCTGCCAGCGACTGGCTCATCAATATACAAACGGTAACAAACAAACATGTTAATTCACGGGTGTTTTTAAAATGAAACATTGGATATAAAAACCAGAAACTTCGCAATCGATCCAGATTTGATTTGGTTACAGTGGCAACCATCTTTACACTCCCACTTCAAACTAGTCACGTGGTTTCACGCAAGTCAGCGGAAAAACCCTACCACTAACTTCCGGTTATAAAACCAGCTTAAAAGCGTTCAAATCAAACTGAGAATTAACTTTATTTTTATTAATTACATTGTTATTTTTATGAGTGGTGGCAAAATAATTCATAAATTTCACTTGGTACAAAATAGTAGGACTACTTAATGAAATATTTAGAACATAGGGATATTAGCCTAAGAATCAGGGTAAAAGTAGTGATTTGGGGCATTCAGGATGTTATATTATAAAAAATATTATTGGTTTATTATTACTAATACCCAAAATTTAAATCAGCAATTTAATGTTGTGGGTTGAGCTAAATTTAACCACTTTAGTTTTGATGTAATAGCGGCCGATACAGCTGTTGGCTTAAAGTAGTGCATCTTATTTTATGAGTTCTGATATGTTTTATAAATGCCAAACAAATAGTATAGTAAAACATTAAAAGTACCTGTGGCATGTTGTATTAAAATACTGGCTGTTTTTTGTCCTTTCTTAAAATAGGTTTTAGTCTAGTTAAAGGTTTAATGAATTCCATAACACTCTCTCTTTGGCAGTTTAAACAAAATTCTATTGGCTGAAACTATGTCAAATATGTAGTACTGAAGCTTTATAACCAATATTTAAAATGTTTGGGCTAGACTTCTGAAATCACTTATAATGTAAATGTAAATAAAGAGAGAGAAAGCTTAGCCTAATCTAAAAGCTACTGAAAAGCATATTCACATGGTACAACAGGGCCAAAGCTGCAAATGACCAGTCAAAGAGATAAGAACACTAGGCTTGAGAACAGTGCAACAGTGCAGCGTCTTTAGCGCATCAAGTATTTTCACAACTGTGCAACAACAACACAAATGTGCAAATCCATTGTGAAAGTCCTGTTGACATAAAATTCCTGTTTTAGGCCTGTTCTTGTTATCTCAGAATTGGAATGTAAATGCTTTGAAATAATTGAAATAGCTCATATTAAACACATATTTAATATTACCACACGGACTTCCTGAATATTGCAGGGATGGTGATGACCCACATCTTCTGCCAAGTGTGAGCATAAGAGGAGGTGGTGATTTACCCTGACCTCTGTCAAGGAGTCTTGAGGTATTTGGTAGAAAACAGCTCCATCGTCTGGCAGCAGGGCCTCATGTCCAAACCATATTGTACATAAAGAGATTAGATTAGAGATTTAAAACAGTTGATTGATTGATTGATGTATTTATTTCAAGAAGAAGAAGAACAACAAACAGTGGTAAAAACAGAACAAAATATAAAATCCATATTTTCCAGTAGTTAAACACTTCTATTTACATGTAAGAAAGGGAGAAGAAAGAAGGTATGTGTGTCAGGAGTGCATACTATCAGTACAGGCTGCTCACAAGGCAGCATTCTTTCCCCTGTGCTTTTTTCTCTATTCACAAATGAATTTTCCATAAATAATAGTACCATTAAACAACAGAGCCAGTTGTACTTAATGGTCAAGTAGTTGAAACTGTGGGAACTTTTAAGTATTTAGGCACGGTTGTTGACAACCATTTGAGTTTTATAGATAATACAGATAATATTTTTAAGAAATGTTCACAACGACTTAATCTCCTCAGAAGACTGAACTGCCTGGGCGTTAGTGCTCAGATTATTGAACTAGTATATATCACACACATTGAAAGTGTTTTAACCTTTCATCTCTCTGCTTGGTTTGGTCATTTAAATTGCAAGCTTAAGAACAAGCTTAACAGGATAGTGTTAATGGCTAGTAAAATAGTAGGAAATCCTCAAAAACATCTGACCCAAATATATACTGACAGAATGAGAAAGAAGGCTCGACAAATCACTACAGACAGCACTCACCCTCTTTCTAGCCAGTTTGAGCTTCTGAAGTCTGAGAGGCGCTTCAGGGTGCCTCTTGCAAAAAGTACTTTTTGGAAATCTTTTCTGCCAAATGCTATTGGAATCCTGAATCAAACCAAGTAACTATAGCAAATGAATTATCCTGATGTATTTAAAGTACATTTATTTATATGATTGATGAAAAATTTCCATCTCGGTGGATAATAAAGATTCATTCATTCATTCATTCATTCATTCAAGTGAAACATATACTCCTACCCCTTAATTCACTAAATACATCTACTAACAATAATAAGTCAACGAAACTAATACATCTATAAAATTATAAATCTAAACAAAAAATGAATATACAAACTTAGAACTACACTCACATCTATTCAATCACACAGACAAGTCTATATATTATACATAACTACATTCTAATCTACATATAAGTTAATGAGAACCCCTGGTGATTATTAGAAGCCTTCTTCATCTCTGTGCCTCTTAATATAATTTATAATAATAATAATTTTATAATTTCTTTGTACTGGTTGTTTGAATACCGGGAGAGGTCTGTTGAAATGCAAAACCTCACCTCCCAGCTGGATATGTTCACTGTGAAGGAGTCACACAGGTTCAGTCCCTCAACTATTCTTACCCTTCACTGACAACTACTGAAAACACTTGCTGCTTTTTAGGTACAATCAGTTCACTTCTTGATGTAGTCCAGATAACTTTACTATATTGTTTTTTTAATAAGCTATAACATTAATTTTCTTATTGGCTCAGATTTCTGAAATCATTAAAACCACCAAAAACTGAATATTTCCGTAAGCAGCTTTAGCATAAAATATGTTTTCCTCTATGCACTCAGGACCATGTTGCAGGATGAGCACTGGATTTATCAACAATTAATCCATGTTGGATGGTAATATGTTCTAATCATACAAGTTTCTTAATTTGAATCATGGATATCGAGTCTTAAAAGCTTCCATCTGCCTGTTCAAGCAAATCTTACTCTAACATGAAGGAGAGTTCAGTCTGAGGTAAAGAGCAAACAGCGAAATTCCAGTAGGGGATTACCATGTTTTGTCTGTGTTGGTACAACTTGTGCTGCTTTCTACTTTAAAGCTGCATTAAATCTTTTTTTTTATCTCTTCTTTTTTGCCCTTTTGGGGGAAGCTCAACAAGCTGAAAACACAACATTGACATGTTATATTATTATTTTTTCTGGGCATGTTCGTTGCCTATTTACAAATCCAGCAGACACAGAGCAACACTCTCAATTATTTGGAATCATGTTTCTCTCCACCAGATCAAATTAAGTCCAATGTTCACTCTCCTTTTAGCATGGTTTTTGACAGACAATGTGAGGGACAGGAGACCATGCTTCCACCCAGCTGTCCAGAGCCGGAAGATGGCGAGGTGCAGAATCTGTGCAGAAGGAATAACATTTCAATCATTTCAGAGCTTTTTATCTTTAGAAATGTAGTGTTCTGTCACATTGCCTCCCTACTAAGTAGAAAACCCCCTACTGAGAAATGTAGCTGAACTAGTAGCAACTCCCCATCGGCAATGAGCTGGAAAACTCGGTGAAGTTTAAGAAACTGCAGACTGATCTGTGACTATGTCACTATGAGTGACCCCTTTCATCTTTTGCATTTTCCAGCAGCTTAATGGTCTATGGATTACAGAAAGTTGAATGGCAGGTAGATAATCAATAAGTTTACAGCTTGCACTTCCCAACCCTACATTTATTCACAATGTCTGGTTCAACGCTGAATTACAGGGGACTCAGCTCTTTGCAGAGTCTGCTTGCTCGCTCACGCAGCCTTGTTGTGTCTCATAAAAGAATGGTGCTTGGTTCGATTAATGGACAGAGCCAAGTATTGACATGCAATGTAGGACACCGGGCTTGTGTCAGGATAATACAAAATAATACAGTAATGCAGTCAAGTTGAGGGTGATGCTATTGCTCCTCAGAGACAGACAAAAAGACAGAGTGGGAATAAGAGAGCAAACATGAAGGTGTTTATGATCCAGCGGTGACTTGGGGCCCTTAGTATTTCCTGTATATGTCCCATGGGAAGATATTATTCACTTTCATTGAGAAAGCCAGCTGAACCTTGAAACCTGAAACATCAGCGTCTAGCACCTCTCCTGACACCCACGCATCACCATTTGTGTATCCCGTAATCCGTGGCGGAGACCAACACATACAGCACGGGGCTGTCTGCGGGGCCATAAATTCTGCCTCAGCTTATTGAGTGGAGAGGATTGCAGGGCATGCTGCATGCAGTCGCGTCCCGCTGTGACAGACTTGCACTGTAATCCCTGTTTGTAAGGTCAGGAGATATTTTAATATCTGTTGGTCACAGTCAGATTCAGTGCTCATCTTCATTAAAGCCATCCACACCTGTTGTAGTGTAAACAAATGGGAGTGAATGTTTCCCAGGGGAAGAGAACTTTTACGCAACCACATGCTCTGTGATTCCAGCAATGTAGCCTATGTGTGTTCAACAGAGTTGGAAATGAACAAACAATGTAGTATATTGCAACATGGTTCACTACATAGATAAAAGAGGATCTCTGCAGAATCTCTGTTTGTCTGTCATGTCATGACAATACAAGATGGATTACCAAACAGGCAAAGCAAGGAACTGCCCTAAGGCCTTATTGTTCCCAACTTGTAAAAACTTGCATTTTTTTTGCAACATTGCAACAGGTATGCTTGATTGTGATCTGACCTCAATATGCAAATTAGCTATGTAGGGCTGGTGAACTCCCATCCCAAGTCAAGCACAGCAATGTCACAAATGGACGTCATTCATTTCTAATTCACTGGCTTTGGAATTTACAATCCCACCCAGATATGTTTTCAGACACAAAAATATTCTGTTTTGAACAATAGCATGTGTTCTGATTTGTTTTTTCCACAAAAAAGTCCAATTACTTCTTTTTTAAAAATCTACTCAGTGTGCCAAAATACCAATCAAAGATAAAAAAGTAAAGCACAGTGTTTACATACAATTATTATGTATGTTTGTATTTATGTGTGTATCTATCTATCTATGAGCTTTTAATATATTTTTTGTGGGATTGAAAATTTACAATTTGAAGCATTACATGTTTATGATGAAAATATGTACTAGAGAACAAGTAGGCCTACCTCAAACTGGGACTGTAACTTTTGAAATAAGTAATCCCATGTTTTTCTTTCAAAAATTAAAAGAATAAATAAGCAACAAAATGCTCCCTCCTCAATTCAGCACACTCAGGGTTTGTTTGTTTTTTGCCGATGCAACCATTCTTGGTTTGGCATGTTCAGTAGCTTCCGATAGATAATGTTAGCTAATCTTAGCAAAATTTGATTTGAAAAGTTGATATTTCTGTGTAATTGGCACGAGTGTTCACCTTGAAGTTGACTCGTGCTACCATTACACGTGGTGTAGCATGTTTTAGCATTTACCATCACATATATAAAGATTTCCAGAAGAAATAGCATACTGAAAGCTGTGTTGACGGATGATGACATCACTTGGATGTGAGCTGTTCGCACTAACCATGCAGCAGGTTCTTTGATGGACACTTCAGTTTACATTGCACATACAGAGTCCTGCTGAACCAGGGTGTCCAGCCTCCTGACAAGCTCACAGTGTGAAGCAACGAATGATTAAATAATGAGGAGACTTTAATGCTTCTTCTGGCAGGACATGTGTCTGTTAATATACGACCACTTACAGCAGACAATAACTGTCCTCTTTGTGTGCTTAAAGAGTGCAGACATTAAGAACAGGCAAACACCTCTGGACATAAATATTCACACTATTCAAATCAACAGGCCTGAGAGAATATTGTCAGAGCAGTCAGTGGGGTGAAATATAGTCACTGCTTCAGATGCACTTTAATGGGCTTTTCATCCCCCCCCGCTCTTTGTGCTGACAAAAAGGAAAACACATCTTCTTAATTGAAACACTCTTTTCCTAACTATGTTCTCTTCAGGATGTGTTACCCAGACACATCTCTCTGCCAATACTTCACAGCCATGGCGGACATGGCAGACTGTTATTTTATGTACATTTTCATTCATGATATTATGATAAATACAACTAATTTAATCCTGCTAATTCATACATTATACTATTCGTCATTATATAGTGTTTGCATCAATATTATAACGTCAGGAAAGTTGAATGGAGCACCGCTTTCCACACTTTGTCTCAGCTGACTGGTTGGTGTGAGGTGGAGAGCAGGAAGTTGGGTTTTGACCAAATTTGTAAATGCAGAGAACACTTCTTCTTAAAAAGATTGATGTCCTCGTGCAGTGGAAAGCTACTCCAGAAAATTAGTAACAGTCTGCCAGCTTCTGTAAATTATCCAGAAAAGTGCACTGGTGTTCAGTTTAGTGCTCAGTTTTCAGTCGTCCACATTGACATTCTGTTTTTGTATTGATAACTGTATATAAATAATGAATTAGCTCCACGCTTAACACTTTAGTATAATGATGTGTGACCCTGAACAGGTTAAATGGATGGAAGAATTAATATATTTTAAAAGGAGATATTTAGAACTTAACATGTCAATGTTTGATTTTCGAAACTATTCCAACTTAACATCCACATTCATCATTCCCCAGGGATATTTAGCTGCACATGGCGGTCATGCAACAACTTCACCTGTTATGAACAAAGGGGAATGTGTTTCTGCTGCTTTTCGTTTTTTGTGCATTTGTGCAACTTCATTATTCTCCTATATAAAGATTGGGTATACAGTTTACCATTTATATTAATCACTAATTTCATTTACAACTGCTTCAAGTTCTCCTTTTCCTTTTCTTAGGTTTGATATAATCTTTGTGGCTGATCTTCTTCAAACTAGTAGCTACCAAAGTGTTACATGACTTCACATTGACCATTGTAATTGCAAAACACTATTATATAGTGTCAGGTCAATTTTATTTATAGACCCCAAAACCAACTAAAAAAATATCAACCTGCAACACCCTCTATGATTAGACCCTTGATTTGGATAAGGAACTCTACAACAAAATAAACAAAAACAAGTGGGAGATATTCGGAAGAACAACAGATTAGTTATCTGCTGCTGCTGGAAATTAGGTTGATGAGAGCTAAATGTTGAACTGTCAAGCACATTTGTGTTCACTTCTCGTTCAATTGTCAATATTCAAAATCTACACAGTTGATTTCTCACCTCAAAACTTTTCAGAAGTGGATTTAGTGATAAAATTAAACTGTAAAATATAAAACTTTCTTTTGCTGGCCTCTGTCTGGCGCACACAATGATGAAGCAGTGACTAGTGACAATTTTCTCTGACCAATCAGCAGTCTGTCGTGTTTTCACGTTACATTTTAGTATCCCTCAGCTCGCTTGGAACCTCGACGGAGGTGAGGTGATACGAAAAAAAGTACCTGGAAGCAGGTACAGGTACAACATTTCTGCAATGGAAAACCAAACAAAGACGAGTCGAGCCAAAGGGCCTCCGCTCAGACTAGCTTGGTTTGAGGGCGTGCCTGACCGCATCTGACGCGTTTTCATTGTGACATCACAAGTAAAGGAAGAAAAGGCTGGACTACAAACGAGCTGTTTTCAAGTGGTTCAGAGCAGAGCTTTCTGTGGGAGATGGGAACTCCCTTTGGGCTGGACTTTGGGCTTTTTCACTTTGCAAAGCTGTTACATGCACAAAAAAGATATATAACTCAATAAAGGAGAGGGGAAAAGCCAAAAAGCATAATACCACCTCTTTAAGGAGTCACCCAGCCTGGAGGGAAAAGCTGCTCTGCAGTCTGGTGGTGTGGCAGCAGAAACTTATATATCTCTTCCCAGAAGGCAGCAGGCTGGCTGTGGCTGGGGTGGGCATTGTCCTTTAGTATCCTTTGGGCTCAGGAGATGGGTACCAATGATCTTCTGCAGTTTTAATCACCCGCTGCAGAGCCCTCCTGTCCTGGGCCGTGCACAGCCCATGCCAGTTAGTGATGTTTCCAGTCAGAATGCTTTCTATTGCTCCTCTGTAAAAGCTGACAAGAACTTGGCACGGGAATTTGGGCTGTAGGACCCCTTGCCTGTCAAGACATGGACTCCGCTAGACCTCTGAAGTTGTACTGTGGTATCTGATACCAGCAGATCTTTAAAGTCCTTTAAGTTGCAAGGTGGGGCCTCCATGGATCAGACTTGTTTGTCCAGCACATCCCACAGATGCTCGATTGGATTGAGATCTGGGCAATTATGAGGCAGCATTGAGACCTTGAACTCGTTGTTATGTTCCTCAAACCATTCCTGAACCATTTTTGATTTGCGGCAAGGCGCATTATCCTGCTGAAAGAAGCCACTACCATCGGGGAAGACCATGAAAGGGTGTAAACAGTAGAGGCAGACAATAAACTTAAAATTTTTATATACTTTTTTTATATACTTTTTTAAAAAGTATATAAAAGCCTATCTCTATAAATGATCTTATGTCTGTTTTTATTTTCTCATTTTATCTGGCCAACAACACAAAGAGATAGTTATTTAAATATGAGTTAGGTTCATAGGTTCACCACGCAGTCACATTATAATAATTAAATTATCTTGTGTCCTCCACATAACGTTTTTGTCTGGGTCAGAGGACGTCTCTTACTTAAATATTCAACTGCAGCAAGCCCACTGATCTCCCACTCAACATCATATTGAACAAAACCCAACAAAATGGTAGAGCCACAACATTAGCCTAAAATCAGTTCACACATAGGCTTATCGCCGGGGTTAGTTGTAATGGGTCACTATCCAACAAGCTATTAAACAAGCTACCAAACAAGCTAGGTAACGTTATGATAGCTAACAAAGCGGACTAATGGTAAAATACATCGGTTATCATCATTTTTTATCACAACTAATTGACTCATGACTCAGCATCATCTGTAGTAAAAAAAATCTCTTCATCCGATGTTTAAAGTGAGTTCAACAACTACTTTGTTTACTCCCACCGGACTCCTGTGTGTAGGTGACATAAAGGGGGAAAGTAGTAAGTGAACCAAACAACTCAAAAAGTTTCTAAACTTAGAACACTTTCTGCTGCCCCGTTTGCATTTAGTTTATTTTAGTACTTACACAATCATTATATCACTTGCTGCCTAATACATCCCAGCCACTTGTGCCCGCAATGGCTGATCTCTGTATATAAGTACATTTTTCACTTTGAACATGCACTGTGAAATCTTTCCAATGCATGTCAAATATTGAGAGTTGTACATGAGAACTATAACTATATACTTTATATTGGAAAATAATTTGTAATATCCATTCAATATAATGCATACAGCCTGTCAAATCCTTCTCATTTTTCTTATATGTTTTCTCAACATATGTCATCCACTATCAGGAGTTTCTGTAAATTTATGATCAATAATCACATCACTTTTCAAATAAGTGTCTTACAGTGGCCTTAAATACAAATGTGAAAGAAGTTATACATTTGAAGCAGACTCCTCTTCTTTATCCTCATGGACTTAAAGTAATGATGAAGAGAAGTCTGAGTCTATCTCCTCACAGAGAATCACTTTCCAGAGAACTCATCAGTGGAGAAGCTGTTTTACAGTTACAGCTCTCTTTAACGTCCAGCCGTCAATCCATCTTTCACCTCTCAATAAGCTAATAGTTCTAATGTGTCAAAATTGATTTCCAGGGGTCTTCTCCCTCCTCCTTCCACAGCTCTTTCTCATCCCCTTTTCTGCTCACCTTCCTATACAACTGATTTATGGCTTTGTTGCAGGAAAAACGACATTGATTTTTTCTTTATTGCATAAACCTTTGTTTTGTGTAAAGTTTGCTGTCTGAGCAGATTGAACTGGAAAAAACAAAATTCACTCAAAAACTCCAATGACACAGTTTAGTCGTAACGAAGGTTCAGCAGAGATTAGAGTATTATATTATCACAGCCTGGCACTTGGAGATATGAATAAATACACACAGACAATCATCTTTGTCAATAGCATGGGTGAAATCCAAGGGATGTGAGTGCAGAAACCCTCTGGAGGCCGGAGCTAAGGCAGTAAACCTCTGAATGCCAGAGGTGAAAGCAGTACCCCTCTGGAGTCTGTCGACAAAGAGGAGCTGGAGACTGGTGACAGAACTGCACGACTGGGGGCCAATGAGTAGAAATCAGACAGGTGAGCCGGTGGGGCCAGAGAAACAAGAGTCTGCTGCAGCTCAGCAACAGGGGATTGTTACGACTCAGGAGGAGCAGAGGGTTGTTGCCACTCAAGCTCAGCAGATCACTGCAGAACAGGAACTGATGACAACTGCAGCTCAGGGACAGGGGAATGCTGTAGCCCAGGGACTGTGACAGGAGATAGCTGCAGACAGGACACGGAACAAGACTCAATTGGACCGCTGACTGGAATCACATCATGTCTTCGGGCTACAAACCATGTAGATGCAGCAGCCATTAGCTCCTTCAAACTTTGCTACACCTTTGTTTTCCATCAGTTTTTTTCTGCTGAAACACGTGTTACCTCAGAAATACATTAATTGGAAAAGCATCCAGGGTTTGGTTTAAAAAGCAAAGACCTTAGACGATCCGCCCAGCCAGATCAACTGCACCAACCGGAACAGGCACCACAGGGGGTACGGTGATTGCCCAGAAGAGAGGATAGAGAGCCAGGCTAGGAGGAAAGTTGACCCAGCTTGGCATTAAGGTTGTTCATGAAGGTCAGGTCTGGACAAAATCAGACTAATGTTGAGCAAGCAACCTAAATCAGAAATGGTTGTGTCAACATCTTTACAGACACCTGCTTATCAACATCCCCAAGCACGGGCGGACGGTGTTCTGAGCTGTTAGTTCAAGACTCCAGCAAGATGAGAGGAGGTTTTACATCGATGATGCTTGGTGCTCAAAGACAGCCAACATGGCAATGTTTCCCAAATGAAGATGAAACCATATTGTCATGTTGTTGTTTACATTCACCCCAAATGTAAATTCAAAAGATGCACTGCACTCTAAAAACAAATGTTTAGTCTCAACAAAAAAAATTAACATAACAGTTTCGATTAATCTTTTTGAGTTATGACAACTTCTGTTGAAATTATATTGAACAAATAAACTATATTGAGTTAGGGGAATTAGCTTTTCCTCTACAACAATTCTTGTTACAACTTACTTAATTGTTGATAGCTTAAAGACAAGTGTTTAAGTTGAATACTCATACAATAAAGTTGGTCCAACTAGATTTTCTTCTTATTTAAAAGTAATTTTTATGTAATATTTACTTAATTACCATAATCATGAACACAGGATTTAAGTTAAAAAACATTGTAAAAATTAAGTTGTTCTGAATAGTTTTTCTTCTGTTGTTATTTTTTATTTATAGCTTTTTAAGCAATCAACTTTATTTCTGCAGTTGGGTATATATATATATATATATATATATATATATATATATATATATATATATATGTAAAATACCTCCACTCATTAAACATTTTGTAACAGCTTTACATTTTTAAAAAACTACAGTAACAAAGTTCCTAGCGTTCCAAGTGTTCATTAAAAATTAACTTTCAATGCCCACCAACCTTCTCAGAAAGTGCAGTTTTTTTACAGTTGCACACAAAAAGGTATATGTCTTTCTTTAAACGTCATCTTTATTTTGTCAACTGTCAAGACAAGATTTGTTGAACATACAGCTTAAGCAACTTAACAGAGAAGCAATCTCAATTTTGTATCCTCTTTAGTTGACATCCGAATACAAAAAAATATATATAATAT
Organism: Micropterus salmoides; assembly: GCF_014851395.1. Taxonomy (NCBI): domain Eukaryota; kingdom Metazoa; phylum Chordata; class Actinopteri; order Centrarchiformes; family Centrarchidae; genus Micropterus; species Micropterus salmoides. The sequence goes on from NW_024044459.1 coordinate 4,842,743, forward strand.
ATTTACAATAATATCGGAAATTGCTCTGACACAAGTGGAATCTTTAGAAAATATTGTTCTTAAGAAATTACTTTTGCACTGGCTTTCAGTCCATCGAGGTCAAGAAACAGCTTCTAATTAACTTCAAAACTTTCATCAGTAAAGTAAAGCATCTTGGGATATCTTTTCCCTCCAGGATTTTCATTCTCCACTCCTCCACAATGGCTCTTCTCTTGTGGTCAGCTCCAGGGTTGACCAGTCATAGAGGATGGAAAATTCATCACTTGACTTTCCAGGCTGGCCTCAAACTCCTTGTGTCCTTGTAAAGCAAATTTGAACATAGGTTAGTGCGTTAGGGATAATGGATTGGAAGATTACTGCTGAGAATGACACAGAATGAAAGCAATGCTAGGATCTTCTTCAGACAACAACTCATTTGTTTTGTAATAAATGTCATCAGAAAATGCCCTGTACTGAGCAAGACAGACAAAAAAGAAGCATTCTGCCACTACTACTTTTATCTCTCTCACAGAACTATCCACAGTTTTGGTCAAACAGCAATTTGAACACCATTTAACCTAGCCTGCATGTGAACATGCAAACTCCACACAGAAAGGCCTGGGCAACCTGCAACCTTCTTGCTGTGAGGCAACAGTGCTAACCACTGCACCACCGTGCTGTCTATCATATATCAAGCATCTTCAGTCTACCAATCAACAATGAGATTTGAGGTAACATTACCAGCAAAATTAAGTTGATTTAATTACCAACATTATTACTTGAACACTCATAAAAATAAAGTTTGCAACTTAGAAAGTTTATCTAAATCAATAAATAAAAATAAATATTTTTTTTATCTTGCAGTCATGCAATTAAACAAGTGGTGGTAACAGGTCCCCTGAATTCCCTTTTAGAGTGGGAATGTTTTGGGTATATATGTGTATGTAAATATGTATATAAGTAACTGTACCATTCACCCCATTCAAAGCTAAGAAACAGAAAAACACAGTCACACACCAACGGCACAGACATTGGCACAATTTGGGGTTCAGTATCTTGGACACTTCGACTTCGATACCTCTGTTATTGCTGCACCTCCTACTAGTTTACTAGTGGTATTTTCATACTGGGTACTCTGTAGTAGCTATGCAGTGACCATGGACATTGCCTGGCCTGGGCATTAGGGGCTAACCCAATGATTTTTCCATCAGCCCTAAATAATTCTGCACTTTCAGCGGTCCGTACTGTAAATAGTATGATGTAGACCTGCTCTATAAGAAATGGTAACCTTTGACCTTTATCTACAAATGAAATTGACATGTAATAAAACAAATATGTACTCTACACAATAGGATTTTTAAAAAACAGGTTTTATCATAATATTGCATTCATAATGTTCTCTCAGTGTGTTACATTTTGCATAAAGGAAGTCAATGAAAAAAGTTTTACTTTTACTAACATTATGCACAATTTTGCAACCAACACATAGTTCCTCTCTAGAAGCCAAACTGATTTAAATTATTCTGGACATAAAAATGTGGCTTGTTATTCCAACATTTTAATCTTCAGATGACACACTAGTACAGTGATAGGTTTGGTTGTTCATATTCAGGCCCTCTAAGCAAATATGTCTTAACTGTGTCTGACTTCTTCCACAGGGGATCTGAGCAGCTGGGAAATGTGAGGAATGCTTAGCATCACCTTGTGAATCCTCTACTTCAAACCGCCCCACTCATCCCTGCAGCCCAAAGGTTATCTGCTTTAGGAGTCGTCTGCATACACACTTTAATTGTGAAACACACCTCTGAGTGAACCATGCTGGTGTGTGCCCTACAACTATGTCTCAAATAGGCATACAGTGTACTGAGGGCTGTGGTTCTGGCCTCCATGTTCTTTACCGCAGGCTGTTTGTAGTGTTTACGATGTGACTTATGTATATTGATGAAAATGTGGTTGTCTGCCACTGAGAGAGCATCATACTCATAACAGAATGTAGTCAATGTCTAACTAAATGTATTTTTTAAAAACTCATTGTTACATGCCAAGCAGGCCAGGGTCGTAACACTCATCATTGTGAGAGAAGGGCCAGATTAACAAAAATACACAAAGAAAGCACAATTTTATTTGGTAAAATTCACCATCTAAGCACAATATAAATAATAAAGTCCTTACAGCTACCTTTTCATTCACTCATTCAACACTGGGCCTCAAGATTGATTAATAATGCAGGTGTGTGGTTCATGGCCCCTATCATTTGAATTTATGATGGCTTTAGTGGTTATGATGGTCCTGCCAACAGCCACACCATAGGCGAGAGAGAGAGAGAGAGAAAATCTATATTCCAATTGAAATCTGGCTTAAAATTTTCCAATTTGCACTAGAACCAATAATTCTATATGGTAGCGAAAATTTGAGGGCCAAAACTTAATAATGAATTTGACAAATGGGATAAAACAATCATAGAATCTTTCCATACCGAGTTATGTAAGAGCATCCTACAAGTGCAGAGAAAAACACCAAATAACCTGTGCAGAGCAGAGCTCGGCCAATACCCCCTCTATCAAAGATCAATTCAATTTTACAATCACTTAAAATCAGTTAACCCCCAGACATATCATCACAAAGCTCTAACATACCAGGAGCTGAAACCAGAGAAGAGTCCCCTCAGCCAGCTAGTCCTGAGGCTCTCTGCAGTAACAAGTCCCCAACAGCCTCAGGACAGCAACACCAACTCAAGCAGACCAAACCAAATTATCAACAAGCAGAAAGAAAAATATATTGAATACTGGAAAGAAACAACCAAAACATACAACGTAAATTACAATGTTATCTGACCCTAAAAAGAGAATTCACACTGGCAAATTACCTGAGTACAATAAAATGTCCTAAACTAAGAAAAATGTTGACAACATACAGACTGAGTGAACACAGCCTGGCCATAGAAAAGGGTCGCCACAAGAGGAGAGACTCTGCTCCCAGTGTGACAAGGGACAGGTAGAGACAGAGCTGCACTTTCTAACCTCATGCCCTAAATATAAAACACTAAGACAAAAACACTTTGCAAACATTTCCCAAATATTCCCCCACATTCAAATTCATATCAGACACACAGAAACTCCCCTATTTACTGGGAGAAATGCCCAAATGTAAAATAATTGCTGCAAAATATATCTCCTCATGCCAAGAAGTGAGGACAACCAGTGGAACCTCAGACTGATAAATAATTGTAGAAATTTTCTAATTGTTATTATTTTGATCCTTTGATTTTTTAGTAATTGTTTTGTTTTTACATTTGATTCTGATTTCTTTGTTTTAAATTCATTATTATTATTTTTTTTTAATCAATTAATTATTTGTTAAAAATTTTTGTCTATTAATATACACACACATGTTACTGTTTCATTTATTTATTTTATCTAAATTATTTTATATTTATATATATATATTTTTTTTAACACACACACACACGCTTACTGTTTTATTTATTTATTTAATTTAGATTTTTTTTTTTTTAATGAAATGTATGGGGTTGATTGTTCTTATGTAGTTTGTATAATGCTTTGGCAATATTGTTGTTACATATTCATGCCAATAAAGCTAATTTGAATTGAACTGAAATGAATTGAATTGAGACAGAGAGAGAGAGAGAGAGAGAGAGAGAGTAACCTGTTGGGTTTTACACATGGCGCACAGCTTCGTCTGTATGCAGGTTTACCTGCTTCAACAACGAGCTGCTCTCGTGTTACTGCCACAATAATTCTTTGCGTTGTGAAGATTATTTAGATGCTTCAGGAATAATCACACTGTGTTGGCAGCCTATGCTACTGCAAAACAAGTGTTTAGGTAGGAATATTTTAATGGGCTACTTAAAAAAATGAACTTATCAAGTTGCCTAGTCTGATGCAATAGACAGTCGATTTTTACTCTGATAGCCTATCTTGATAACCTACCTTTCCTCGTGTGGACACATAGGGTTATTATTACATATATATATACATTATGATTTACCCTGTTTGACCTCTCAAAATATCCTTTATTCTGGAAATGTCAGAGAACCCAGTTAGATTCTGAATGTGCAGAACTTTGAAAATGAGCAGAAAACCTGCTGAAACACAGGAGCTATTAAAGTCCAGGAGTTTATAACTGAATTAAAATTATTTCATTTATTATTGATGAGGTAAAATGGTGCCACATGCACATTTAAAGAGGTTACCTCAATCAGTCACGTCTGCCTGTGTGTTGATTCAGCAGTGATAATATTAAAAGTTGATCTACAGGAGAAACATATCTGAAAGCAACCCAGAATGCCTGAGAACTGCTCTGCATTATATTCTGTTACAGTTTTAGATTTTAAATTGTTTTATTATACCTTTATTAAATCAGAAAAATATTCACTCTTTTTCCAAGAGTGTCCTGGCTAAGGCGGGTAGTAGTACAATTGCACATTTAAGATGGAAATAATACAAAAAAAAGTTCAGAAAATATCAAAATGTTCTTAAATACTCACCACAATTCAGCAACACCTTTACATAAATAAGTTCCACAATAAATTGGTGCAGAAAAACACACAGGAAATTAAAGGTTTAACACTCACAATTTTCTGGGGGATTACCCCCAGACCCCTCTGTTCATACTGTGGCAGTTTTGTTGTTATATTATTATAATTAAACACATGACGTTAAAATTTAGCAACATCAAATTGACTCAGTTAATAGTGTTGTTGTGAGTTTTGTTGTGCCGTATAAGTAGAGGATGTTTACTGTTGCTTTACTGCTTTACAGACTTAACTTTATTATTATTATGTGAAGATATGAAGTTTTATGGGCTGGGCTAGGCCCCCAATGTTTCAAGATCCTAAAAACGCCTCTGGGGCCCACTCATAAAATCTTTGCTCCATAGCGCTGCTAAAAACTTCACCTTTAAATACCTGTGCCCAGGACTGTACCAAATGCCTACCAACACAAAGGGGGTTTGGGGAGAGAATATGTTGTTTGTGTATACTAAAAATAACTCCTCATTACTTACAAAAGAGGTTAAGTAGTTGATAGTTATTTTGTTATTATCTTTATAGTTAATATTGTAAAAAGTTGTTATCAAACTGCCTGTCTAGTATTTATGTAAATATTTTAATTATTGTGTTTTCACCCCTTGTGTGTCATAAAGCATGGCTAGCCAGTGTATATGTTCTGCAGTTTGTCATTTAGTTAGGTCAGTAATTCAATTTCACCCAGATTGGGCAATCTATTAACTTTTGTTTTTTTTCTGTATTCAAGGGATCCTCTGACACTAATAATAAAGAATATAATATATAATAAAGAATAAAGAATATATAATAAAGAAAATAAATAAGCAACCAACATAAAAATGCTTATGAACAAAAAAGGCCCTCCTCTTAAACTCAAGGTTACATTTCTATTACAAGCACCATCTGTATGAAAATAAAAAGAAATACAATGAAATAACACTATTTTATCAAATATAATTATGTCAATAGTCCTGAGAAATATAACCTATAGGCTGTGGAATAATACAGATGAGATTTAAAAAAACATAATTAAAACAAGAAAATACAAATTAATTTTAAAAAGTGCACTTAGACAAATAAGCAAAAAAGACATAAAAGAAATAATAGTGAGATGAACGAGTTATTTCAGATTATGCTATTATTATGCTATTATGCTATAAAGCTCGAGCATGCCCTTTACAAATAAAGGAACACCCTCGCCAAACAACCCCTCCAGGTAAATCACTCTTACAGCGTTTTTAAATCTGTTGTCTGTGGCAACATTTCCGCACTGGCCAACTGTTAGTGATGTGTTTTATGCCAACCAGCAATCAGTGGTTTGCCAGAGCCGGACGAGAATCAACCGTAGCGACAGCAGCAACTCAGTATGGCAGAACCTATTTAAGCAGGTGTTGACAGTGTTGTGTAATTATTCTCACTGCCAGAAGGGGAAGACGGAAGTACCACACTGCAGGTTTAAATGAAAAAGGTTCATCCCCCAGAAATTAGAGGCACAAAAAGAGTGTGTCTAAGTAAGGACGGGCTAAATGGAAATAAAGTTGTTTTAAATATCAAAGATAGTTAAAGTAAAAGGCAACCAGTGAATATGTCTCCTAGAGCTAAGTTAATAATAATAATAATAATAATAATAATAATATACTTTATTTTATATTTTTTAAAAGCAGCTTCTCAAAGCGCTATACATAAAGTCACAATCCACAGAAAAATACAACAAATACAAGTTAATAAAAACAAAAACAACAACATTAATAATAGAAATAACTATACTACTATCAGAAAAAGTCATCAGCAATCGAATGCAAGTTTAAAAAAGTGTGTCTTGAGAAGAGCTTTAAAAATGCTAAGAGTCTGGGCTTCCCTAAGTTCAGGAGGAAGAGACTTCCAGAGTGAAGGAGCATAAACAGAAAAGGCCCTGTCACCCATAGATTTTAGGTGCGTTTGAGGAACAGTAAGCAGACTACATATATGGGATTAGGGATATAACATATAAGGGATTAATAAACCACATAAATATTGCGGAGCCGTGTAATACCTTGTATGTCAACATCATGATCTTGAAATCGACATGGAACCTGACGGGGAGCCAGTGTAAGGACTTCAAAACGGGAGGCAATATGGTCAGATTTCCTGGTTCCCGTCAGGATCCGGGCGGCAGAGTTCTGAACATATTGCAATTTGTTAATTGTGGTTTTAGAAACTCTGCGTTACAGTAATCCAGCCGTGTGTCAACAAATGAATTAATCAGCTTTTCAGCGACAGATAAATTTAGCATTGGCCGTAGTCTGGCTATATTTCTGAGGTGGAAAAAGGATGCCTTCACAGTGCTCTGAACAAAAAAATCAAAGGGGAGGCTGGTGTAAAATTTTTATATTTTAAATGTGTAACAGAAGCAGATCTCCATCACTTTGTTGGACTGAAGATGATACTACACACTGCAGTCTAATGGTGCTTTCAGACCAAAAGCGAAGCGAGAGCGTTTGGGGCGGTGAGTTTACATACAAAGTCAATGCAAAGATGCGTAGAGCTGCGATTTCCTGTCGGGTGGCGCGAAGTGAATATTTTCAACTCATGAGTCGCGATCGCCTATCAATGTTGTGATTGTCCATACGTCCATTGCGTGGAGAGGGCCATGCAGATTGGGCGATTGAAAATCTGCAGGCCGGCTGAGAGCTGCTAAACTTGGGCTAGAGGAGCAGGGAGCAGCGCTCCAGCTTTTGGGCAAATAAACACCTGTGGTCAGACAGGATTCTGCCCTGACAACTACGCTGTTTGCTCGAGGGAGGAGCTTGGAGTAAACTGCTTTTATTAAATTAGCTTTTTACTTTAGTTTTTGAGATTACAACGTTGATTTATCTTCACTGGAGCTTCTCAGCAGCTAACTTCTGTGCACATCCGGTTCCAGTGTATTTAGCGTCGTTTGGCACTACTTCATATTTTTATAAAACTCAGATAAAACTGGACATTGCTGGGGGAAAATAGAGCGAGGAGGTTGAACTACCTGGTGAGTTCAGAAAACATGTGTATGTAACTTTATTCCTGCTATCGTTGTACTTTACTGTGACCAAGTTAGCATAGCATAGCCCTCATCGATCCAAACTCCATTCAGAAAACAAACATTTTAAAAGTTGTTGTCTTGCTGACAGACCTGACAAAGCATGAATTCATATGTTTAACAAATCTGCATCATATTGTAGTTATTTTGGTATCAGTTTTGATCCATTTATTGCTATTTAATCACAGCAAAATGTTTACTTTGGGTTCACACAGCTGTAGTAATGGCGAGTTGTTTTATTCACGTTACTGCGTTGTGTGTGAACACTCCAGAGATGTCCAGCGATTAAACCCCCGCGAGGAAAGAGCGAATGCACACTAATGCTGACGGGCTACACTTGACTTTCTCATGGCTCCTCTTCCAGTCTGCCCCACCACAAGACATGTGGCCGCTGTGTGTGTGCCTATGATATCAACTCAGGCCTCGTCTCTTTCAGCACCTCGGCTCTGCTGTTAAACTACATTCCTCCCACCTTCGAAGCCCAACTATGTTCACTCGCACTAACATGTTACCATTAGGCCATTCATCAACGTTCAACTGTCCAAACATGAGAGGTGTTAGGGAGACAGCGCGGCCAGAGCGGTTTGGAAGCTTTCCAGTGACCCTGGCTGTGGAGACGATTTCCAGTCAGAGGAAATAAAGACTTGATCAGAGATGTTTTGGATTGCAAAGTAACATTCCTGTTTTATGAGATTGTGAATAAACGACGCTACAGCTGACAAAGCTGACTTTGGATGCAAGGAAGAGTTGCCAGCAACCATAACTAAGTAGCTCTGATTTCTTGATGGACAGAAACAGTTGCTAAAGTTTGTCTTTTTGAGTGTTATTTTCACCTTTCAAAATTATAATTTGCACATTTCTTCTTTTAAAAATCTTTTATCTATCTTTTATCTAGATAGTCTTACCGGCTGCATGAGACCTATTCTATTTGTTACTGTGAAGCACTTTGTGACCCCTCTTGTCTGTGAAAGGTGCTATATAAATAAAGTTTACTTACTTACTTACTTACTCACGTACTTACCTTTTGTTGTTTTAGTATTCTCATGATATCATAGCAGGCTTTTGAAGCATTCTCAGTGCATCAAGACAAAGAGCATTATTCCCAAATCCTATCTGATAAAAGCTGGAGTCACACTCAACGGAAGAAATCAGCTTCCATCTTCAGCAAGGTAGTCTTAACATTGTCCTCAGCAAAACTAGACTACGAGTCTATGCTAGCAGCCCTGTGAGGCTGTACTAAATGCTCACATCAGCATGCTAACATGCTTAAAATGATTATGCGAGCATGTTGATGTTCACTGTGTTTAACGCCTTAGCCTGCAAGCATATGCTAATTGGAACTAAACACAAAGTACCACTGAGGCGGATGGGAATGTGATTTGTTTTGCAGGTATTTGGTCATAAACCAATGTGTTGGACAAATAAACACATTGACCTGATGATGGGGCTAGATTAAAAGACAGGAGATCCTCTGAGGATCATGACTGCGTGAACCAAATTTCACAGAAATCCATCATATAGTTATAGAGATATTTCACTAAAGAATAAAAAGTTGACCTCACAGAGCCGCTAGAGGACCAGTCATTAGATACCTTGAATTTTTACTGTAAATTTCGTGGCCATCCATCTGATAGTTGTTGAGATATTTCAGCCTACGATATGTCAACCTCATACTTGCACTAAAGGAAAAGTCAAGGGTTCACCAACTTCAGGAGAATCCACAGTTCTCCATGTAGTATCTCCGTAGCCGTTGAAGTCACCGAACTGGACTTACCTCCCACTACATCCTGACTAACTGGTGAAAACATTCAGCTATTTGAAAACATGAGCACCCTTCCTGGTTGCTGAATGTAGGCTCTAGTGATGGCGATGGGGGTTGGTTGGTCCACCATTAGGGTCCATCTAACCACTTTTCCATCTCGCAACAGCAGCAAGTTTTCACTCAATCTTATCTCCACATCTAGGATTGGCACCACATTCTGCACAGACATTCATGGTTCACAGAGGATGAATCCCACTGACTTATATCCCTACACCCAAAATGGTCCAGTGGAGGTTTTACTAGGGAGAATGTGTTACTGGGCAGTGACCCAGTGGAGATCTGCAGGTTTATCCTCAGTGACAGGTTTCACACGCAGCTTGTGGGCCAAACCCACAAATAACAGCCAGGCGTCTTGTTTGCTATCATTCTCGGGCCTGTTTCAGATTACTGACTGGCTCTTTGAAGTTGGCTGACGGACAGGCAGGGTTTTCCCCTGCTTCTCTGCCAGAAAAAGATTGGGTCATCAACAGCTCTGCCACCCACCGCATATCTTGAATGACCTCTGAATAAGAAGTGTGCTTACTTAGGCATCTGATCAGAGAGCCATCGGGAAGCCATAACAAAAGGTCCAGTGTGAGGTATTTCCTGATTTCACAGCAAGGTCCTCACTGAAATAGAAGCCTCATTGTGTTGCTTTTACAAAAACTGTCGTAACCCCTTACCATTGTTTCACCAAAGGCCATTACTTAGAAGTGGTAACCAGTTAAAAATAAGTGGACAGTCATTGACACTGAACTTTAAGCACAGTGACTGCGATTCTTGTAATTTCTAAGGAAACTAAACCAATTTCATTGCCACAAGTCAGTGATAGTCCTGTTTAATACGATTTAATAGATTTTCAGTTTTAAAGCTAATGTTTTTGTTTTTGTATCCTGTGCATCACAGACACAAACAACCTGTCATCCATGTCAAAGATGGCCCATTGAAATCTTCCCAGTCACACTTATTATGAATGCTTTTCAGTTAAGTACAAGCTGGAGAAGCTCCACTCTGTAACGCCGCTGTGTTTCTGTGGTTCCAACAACTACAACAGAGCGATGAACCTTCTCTAGACAGGGGTCATTCATATCCCATCAGTAATTTAAGATGATCAGCTTTGTAATTTTGTCAAATTCAGTAGTCCACGCCTGTTCCTTCAATGTGTCAGTCAATCCATGTGTAGAGTTTGATGTTACTGTAGCATCTCTCTTCACAATATTCTCTTGGCATAACACACACATTCCTTGTATGTGCTTTCAATGCATTAATCTTAGTCACACCATGGATCCATGGAGAGGGGGGATCTGCCACACCATTTTGTACCAAAAGCACAATCTTTCCCTGTCCAATAAACACGACCACATAACCACATTGTTTCCCTAATCTTAATGATACCATAGTTGCCATGCACATACTGTGGAAAGTGAAAGTGTGAAAAATGTTGGCATTAGATGTAAAAGCAAACAATGAAACATAATCGAGGATTTTTCTGAACCTCAATGTTCTTGTGTCGTGCTAAGGTTGTTTACCACATTAATCACATATTTAAAATGGTGTAATGGATGTAATGTACCTAACGTGTGATATGTATGTAATATAATGAACATGGGAAATTCTTCTTTCAAAAATCTTAGCTCATGGTCCACAAGATTTCTCTCTGAGCTTTTAGACACATCCTAGAGCCTTTATCAACGTTGACAGTGTGTTTCTGTGGTTAAACGCTGCATGTATGTGTTGAATCACTATTTTGTCCGATCAACTGATCAGCAGCAAAACACATAAGCCTACTTTAAGTAACTTTAATTTGAGTAATATTGGCTGTGTTTAAGCAACACAGAGTAATTGTCTTTCTTCACACTTTATAATTTTACGTGACTTCACATTGAGCACCTCCTCCTCATGTTGACATATACTGCAGAGCCCCTGAAGTGCTGAACATCATGGGTGGCACATATGTATCCTGAACCTGCCGCTCTCACTCACAGAGAGTTTTCTCTGGGACATCCCTTTGCTATCATGGACCACTGAGCAATAAAAAGCCTGTAACCAAACCCAGAGCCTAATCCAGCCAGGACAATCGCTGGCACCTCCACAGAGCCGAATCCCTGCAGACTGTCCCCATGCAGCCCTGCTTGGGAGGAGAGACCACATCAGTGAAACTAATCCAACCACAAAGCACTGGAATGATGTGGGAAGACAAAAAGTCAGTGTTTGGACCAGAATGTTGGGTTGTCACTCACTTTCATGATGGTGCAGTTCTAGTGTTCATCACAGTGTACATGTGGGACCCTCAGATGCATTAGACTCATAAGAGTCTAATGCATCTTCATACAAACTGAAGAGAACGTCTGTGCCTAAAATACTGAATGTGAGTGCAGGTTCGGGTGGTCCAGGTTTGGCTTGTTGCTTTAGGATTAATACAGCTGTTTTTTTTAACCACAAACAGCTTCATCAGTCAATGAAGAAACTTGAGGTAGCATTTTCCTGCACATAAACTCCACCCACTGCTGGGTGTCATGCTGAGTCCAAATGTGTCAAGGAGCAAATCAGCTTGGACACAGGCTGGGAGGCATCAGCACTGGACTGTGGGCAGGATTTTTCTAAGACAAAACATCCCGAGAAAAAGCAAAAATAGTATTAAAGCTGCTTCCTTTACTTATTTAATTATGCAGACACGTTTGTCCCGCAAATATCAACGTGAGGTAACCCAAGTATAATCCAATCAGAGTCGTAAAAGTGTATTTTCCTGTGGAGACCATGCGCAGCTTCTTGGAGCCGTGCGTCCCAGCCGAAGTACCACAGGGCTTTGCAACAAGAGATGCGGCCCTTCACGGGACTATCTTGGCCGGACCCTCGCTGTTCTCAGCCCTCTCCTTATCCTCCCGAAGATCATCAGAACCAAGTCTGGATGCCAGCGCGGACCCGATGATTCAAACGTCTTCGATTTCGTGCAGGCCTCCAGAAATTCTGGAGGGAGGAGGACTGACAGAGGATGAGCCGAAAGTTTATTTGGAAGCCAGCGACCTTTGGAGAGAGTTCCACAAATGCGGCACTGAAATGGTCATTACAAAATCCGGGAGGTACAGTAAATGTGTAATAATAAAGCCTGTATGGACGTTGTACAGTGTTTTAATGAATGCCTGCTTCACGCAGTTAACTCTTCTCCCTACAGGCGCATGTTTCCGCCGCTCAAGGCCAGGTGCACCGGGATGGACAGAAAAGCCAAATATATTCTTCTGATGGACATCGTGGCGGCGGATGACTGCAGATATAAGTTTCATAACTCCCGGTGGATGGTGGCGGGGAAGGCGGACCCGGAGATGCCCAGACGCATGTACATCCACCCGGACAGTCCGGCCACGGGCGAGCAGTGGATGTCTAAACTTGTCAACTTCCACAAGCTGAAACTGACCAACAACATATCCGATAAGCATGGATTTGTACGTTTAGATTTTAGCATTTCTTCTAAACAGATTTTAGCATATAATAACCATGAACTATCAGTTTATGGTAGGCTTGAGCAGGATGTCTAGTGTCTAACAATTAAATACAGTTGATTTGCTGTGGTGCAAAATTAAATTAAATTTTTTTTTAAAAATAAATGTCTTTGCTATAGTAGTATATAGTTTAATTCCATTTTAAAATCATGAAACGAGACGAATGGGAGATTTTGTTGCACACTATTTCCCAAAATATGGTTTAATTGAATTACCGTGTTTTATTTGCAGACAATTCTCAACTCGATGCACAAATACCAGCCAAGATTTCACATAGTTAAGGCAAATGACATCCTGAAACTGCCTTACAGCACTTTTAGGACATATGTCTTCTCTGAGACAGATTTCATCGCAGTAACAGCTTACCAGAATGATAAGGTAAGAGATTTTTTTTTTACTGTATAACAACCTGCAGTCGAAAAAACAAAAAAGAAACTCTTGGCATATCCAGGTGTAATGTATAATCAGCCATAGATATTTTGGTTTTATGTTGCTCTCCTTTATACCAACTTTCAGATCACACAGCTGAAAATAGACAACAATCCTTTCGCAAAGGGATTTCGAGACACGGGAAACGGAAGAAGAGAAAAGAGGCAAGTTATTGGTTTAAATGACTCATCGATTTCCGTACAAAAACAGTTAAAAACTTTGTTGCAGTATACAAAAGCCAGAATTGTTTTATGGTGGTGGAGGCCTTCTTTTCTTTACTAGAGTTCGGCTGCGCCTGCTCTGTGCCACAGAACTGATGCTGGATAGAGCATTCAGAGCCTTTAATAACGCAGAAATAAAACAATTACATGCAGAAGTTCTGCCTCCAGGAAGTAAATCTTACTTGAGGTAGTATTATCATGCAAAACTATAGCCTACGTTTTTACAAAGTAGCAAAAGAAAAAATACACATTGTGCAGAAAGGCTTTCTATAGATAGATTGCTGTTCTAAATTTTTCTCTGCTCTGAAGAGCCAAAAAAACAATTGAGATTTTTCATATTTTATTTATACACCTAAATGTCATATTTATATATAAAAGTCATATTTTCTGTAAACTGTCATGCAGAAAACACTCGAATCAGTCTAATAATGTTAAATTACAGAATCATATAGGCTATTTTCACCCTTATGTTGCTAGAATTTGCTATGAAAACAATTTAATGCTGAATTGATCACATGAATTGAATCTATCCTTTTCTGAATCTATCCTGAACAACCACAGAAAGCTATCTCCAAAGTTTAGGCTGCAGCCAAATGAGTGCGAATTCAAACTGTTTCAACCTCAAAAGTGCCAGAGCAGCAGGAGAAAAGTCCTCTCAGTTTCAAGGAGCACAAGTCGCACATTGGTTCAGCGAGAATCTACTTTAACTGTACACAGAGAAAAATCGTTGTCCAAGCTCGTAGGAGTCAACACGATGGTGCTGCAGTATCATGTGGTCAGATTTATACTGCTGAACAGCCACTCCAGAGTGATGTCACCTCTGAGCAGACAAACAAAACTGTCAACTTTAAGGAGACGGCAAATAAACAGCATAAATGCTCCACTTTCAATTAAGTGATGTCTTGCAGACAGATTCTAAAATAATGATTTTTCTCCTATGAAATCAGTTATTGTCCTTTCTGTTGTAACATTAGGAAACTGCAGCATTCATCACAAAAGTCGAAAGAGATGCGGATGACTGACATGAAATCTGCACCTGTAAAGGATTCACCTACACAATACTCTGATTATTGTAAATCTTCAGGTACAGAAAATGTGTTTTTCACAGACACTACTTCCACCTAATGTAATACTCATTTTGTCAACAGCTAACATTCTGTGAGTCATCCGAAACTAATTTCCCATTTATCTTTTTTTTTTCAAGATCCTCATGAAAGTGACAGTGACAAAGATGTTAATGTTGAGGACAGTCCTAGACAAGAGGTGTGCAAAACCAACCAGGAAACTGAAAGTGAACCAAAGGTTTTCATAACTGGGACACATAGAGGAATGGACCCCAGTCAAATCCATGTCATCAGTACATTAACTGATGGAGCGGGTTGCTGCCAGCCGCACGACTCCGAGAAGGAACACTTGTGCAAATTATGCAGTGGTTCCGTGCAGAGCTGTGTTAATGCAACGGAATTACACAGACATCTGCAGGATCTGAGCATCCCCAACAGTCTTCTCCACTCTGCTCAGGTAAACACCTGGAACAGCTGCGCCACCACGGACAGAGCAGCGCTGTGTGGACTGAGCCTGGCAGCAGCTGTCAGGACACCAGGAGCTCCAGGATTTCCCATCAGTCTTCAACAGCATGCGCTGGTACAGGTACACCGTCAAAACAGGGAAACACTTATTAAAACACGTGACACACTTAGAACTCACTTCATTATTACTCCTGAGTCATCCTAAGTGAAGATTTAAATAAAAGTATTAAGATAACTCCATAGGAAAATATGCTATGTACTTAAGTACAGAAGAGGTAGCAGTAAAATGTATTTAAAGTAACAAAAGTTCAAGTACTCGTTATACAAGAGAATGGCCCCTGTCAGTGTTTTGGTAGAGGTTATATATTATAATGTTGGAATATTATTATTATTATTACTAATGCACAATAATTTGTAAGCAGCATTTTTTTTCTCACCATTAACTGTTTCATAAACACGTCATTGTTTTTCATGTATTATCCTAATTTGCAAATTAATTGAAATGAGTGTAAAGTACAAGTAAAAGGTCTTTACAGGTTTCTGCAGTCTGAATTTGACAAATCAAGTGGGCATCTTCCAAAGTTACTCTTTTTAGTGTAAAATTCTCTCTTTGTGCTTCCTTGTTAAGATGTGGTAGAAGGACAGTTACACAAGTTTGGTTTTACGTTTTTACACAGAACAAGGACTGTGTGTTTTGTCTGACATTAAAAGCACATGAGGGTTTAATATCCAGGATGAACAGGAGGAATGATCGGAGCAAGCAAAAAACATAATTGTATGTTTGGCCATCTGACTTTTGTTTGAAGACAGATTAAAAAATTGTGCAACTCTCTTTAATTTGTAAGCAGCATTTTAATGTTGGCTGGTTGTAGTCACTACAGCTGTCCAGTGTAGCAGAAGAATATTTTACTCTGAGGTGGGGTGGAGTAAAAGTAGAAAGTAGCATAAAGTAACGTAAAACTGTACTTAGGGTACTTGAGTAATGTATCTAGTTAATTAATGTTGATAATTGAATCCAAGCTGTGTGCTAATTTAAATATGAATTACCTGAAAATCCCCCTTATCTGCTCTGTGTACCTGCTGTATATGAAGGACTTTACTTGGCGAATGAATATTGTTTGTTATTTTTTATTTGAACTGTAAAAAAAAATCTGTGTCATTTAAATATAACGATATTTTGCTGTTTTGATTATAGAGTTTTTGCAAAAAATAATATTCATGCATGATTGCCTGTTTAAAGTCATTTATATAACATTACTTATTACATTATTACACCATGATATTAGCATTATAAGTTTATTCAGATCTGGGCTGTCACTTTTATTCTTTAAAGAACAGCTGATAATCTGTTGTATGTGTTTGTCCCATGGTTGCAGGACCTGGTGAGCCTTTCACACTTTGGAGGCTTTCTCTTTTATCCCTACTCCAGCTTCTCTGCACCATCAGCCCAGTACTTCATCCCGCCAGTGCGGTCCAGAGTGGATTTCAGACCCTATGTAAGCGTCCACGGCCGGGACTATGTAACCTCTCCGATGATATCTTCATCTGTTTCTCCTGTGGGTGGTGGTGGACTGCAGAATCTCGCCTCTGATTTGCTAATGCTACCCAAAACAGACCAGAAATTGGACGACGCTGAAACTGACTGCAGTCAAGACGAGTCAACAAGGGAATGAAAATACTGACTTGAGAGCACTTATTGCTGCTTAAAAGTATCCCTGCATGTCTTGTGGGAATGACTCCTAACCTATTACACAATGAAACTTGCGTGTTGGTAAAGTCTTATACATCTGCATCTTACATGACTTAAGACTGAATCCCTGTGGTGCAAAGCACATTTTACTTCAGCAAATGTATCAGTTTATAATTAACATATAAAGAAGTGATTTTATTGGTTTGGTACTGCTCAGTGGATTATAAGGATTCTGAATTAATGGCTGTTACCTTTCAACAAAAATTCAAATTAAACAAATAAAGCAATACATAAAGCCAAAAGTAAGTTATTTGCCAACTATAGTATCATTTACACACACACACATTTGAAATGAATAGCTTAAAACAGTTCAGCTTCTTTGCATTTAAAGAATCGTTTATCGGAATCGGCCATGAGATTGTGTTTTTTTCTCCTCAGAAATTGAAAGACTGAGTCAATTAATGATTACATTTCTCCAAAAAGTTTCCGCTTGTATAATTGTTTTTAAATCCAAACATGTTAATGCTGTAGTGCTAGCTAATGTTGGTAACTTGATTGCTACTAGCTAGCTATGTACCACACACAACTGTGTCTCACCTGATGTGTTTAATCCAACGACTGCTGGTCTTTTTATCACATCAGCTACACATGGAAGTTCTTTGACGTTATCTTCTCTAACGTTAGCCTCAGTCTTTGAGAGAAACAGTTATTGTCACATATTTACCTTTTAGGTTTGTGGTCTTTTTATATTATTATTTTTACAGTTTTATTATTTATTTTTAACTATACAACAGTTTTATGACAAACTGAGAGCTTCTTGACATATTTGACACATATTTTAAATTGTCAAACATTCACAATTCAAACAGGATCAAAACATTTTTTGTCTCTTAAGGGTATCTGCGGTTCAGGGGGTAGACGTCATTCACTTAACAGAAGGCTAATGGTTTGATCCCCAGCTCCCCCAGTTTGTATGTCAAAGTGTCCTTGTGCAAGATCCTGAACCCCAAATGGCATTCGATGGCTTTTTACCATCTGTGTGTGAATGACTCTCTGTTTCTGGTGAGCAGCTGGCATCTTAGCCTCTGCTCATCAGTGTATGAATGTGTGCGCATGGGGTCAATGTGATGTAGTGTAAAGTGCTTTGAGCAGTCAAAAAGACTACACCTTATTTCTGAAATAAAGTCCCATGGTGGTGGAAGGGGAGGGACTTCTGATTCAAATGTTGCTCAATCCTGATTTGTGCATGGAAGTATGTGGCATGATCTTTTTTCAGCTGAGCCTTGGCTATTTCAAACCAGTGAGAGGAGCATAGAGGGGAAAACGGAAATACAGAAATCTCTCATGTGAAATAACTAAAACTGTTGAAACTTTGGCAGCAAACATTTCACGTCAGTGTCCATCACTCACAGTAACAAGCTTATTAAGAAAACATGGTTTCAGGGCCTTTAAGGAACTAATGTCATACTTTAAATCACCTTCATCCGGCAGAGAGCTTTCTTTAAAGGATCTCACATTTTTACTCTCACAAGGAATTATTTGAGGTCCAGTGTCATTCAATCACTAACACGTACATGGCCATCATCACCTTCAGCTGCAGTTGTTGATGCCATTATGTAAAAACCCTATATAATATTTTTGAAATATCCATTCTCGCCTGTAATTTCAGACATATAGGTCATGAGTTAAAATCCCCCAACACCTTCCTTAGACACCCCAAAAAAAGTAGTACTAACTTTTTGGATTTTCTTTTTGGATTACATTTCTCTTTTTGAACTATATGCTTGGTTACATTTTCACTCTATACTAGAGTAATTCTTTCAAGCCAACTCCTATGGAAAGAAAAAACTGCTTATAAACTCACTCAACTGACTAAATTAGAACTCAAACAAGTGCCCCAGAACTAATTATAGAAACGTTTTCTCTCTATGTAAATGGAAGGAATTTGTCAAACCATTTTTCACAACCACAATGGTATTAAATAAATTAAACTTCATTAAATTGTATATTGAAGGACCACAAAAGGCATTTGTCCAAAAAATCTAAGGGGCTCTCCTCAGCTTGGAGCCCAAAAATGATACAAAAAATATCTAGACTAAAAGGAATTCTTCTTTTGTGTTATTACCTAAACAAACACACACTATGTTATCGAGGGCCTAGCATGTCTCAGAAATTATATCAGGCTTCATCAAGATGTAGGCCTACCAGGCCTTCACAGAATCAGTCACAGTGCCTCCACTGTCAGGTCAGATTTCTGTCAGACTTGATAACTGACTTGCTCTGACCTGCAGGAGCAGTTGCTCTCCACCATGGAGTTCCCACACCGACTGCAAAAGCTTCGAGGCATGATGGGAAATGCTTGGCCCTCCCCTGATCGAGCAGCTGATTGGTTTAGATGTTGGATCATCAACAACATGATGTTGTCTATAGAAACTTTAAATATTTTGTTTCATTGAAGAGCTTTTGCTCTTGCTGTGTGGCATTCACCAAAGGCCTGTAACAGACAATTCAGAGACTGCAAACATTCTTAAAATAAAATAAAATAATACAACTACTGATGAGGTTGGTCCTGGCAGTTTATCTGACAGGTCAATAATAAAAATGTTTTTTTCCAGCTTTCCTTACCCATTGTGTATTTTGACTACTGCTGTTTTGAATGTCTTTAGTTTGAGAAGGACAGTGTCGTGGCCATTTTCATGACAAAGTCCAAGGCCACTATTCTGCAAGAAGTCCATCCCAGGCTGACGCGTGTCCACCCATGTGTGTCCTAATATCCACACTCCAGGAGTACCCAATCCAGAAAAAGTGACAAGAAGAATTTGAGTGTACCTTTTTAATTCGGAGTATACAAAAACGCTTGGTCCATTACCAGCCCAGTACAGTTCACCAAAAGTCACTCAAAAACATTTTGCAAAACACGGTCAAAAACTTGTTACAATACAGGGCTCTTGCAGATCTCTCCTCCCTTCACCCGTGTTACTTTTTTCCTCCTGCCTATGTGCAGCGAAATTACTAACCCACCCAATCAGCAGGTACAAAAACACAATATCAAAAATAAAAAGAAATTCTGCATAACCCATGAACATATAGCAGGTGTTTAACAACAACTTAGCAAATACCATATATGTCAAAATGGCTCTTACAGACAGGTTATTTACATAAAAACTAATATGTTGGCTGTGTGAGAATTATGCTGCGTTCCAATCACTGCTGAACAAATGGCTGAACGTGACAAACTGAAGAACTTTTGTGTGGAGAAGATGACTTTCAGACGCTGTTTACCGTCACAAGCTACCTAATACCACTGGCAGCATGTGTTGATATCAATTTACTTACAGATCAGGTTTTACTATGATATTTTGTATTATCTCCATTTAATACAGGCAAATAAATTAAGGTTGCCTTTTAGTTGATAATTAAGCATTTACAATATGTGCTTCCATAGGTGCTGCCATTGTTGTGTGACTCTTCATAAAGTCGGGGGAGATAGATCTCTTTTTTTTTGGTCTTGTCCTCACTCTTGCACTTTTTGGCAAGATGTACATTTATCTCCCAATGTATTGATTTTGAATTCTCCCCAACCTATGATAATGACAAAATAAATTATTTTCAAGAGGTACAGAGATGAAGTACAGTTGTTATAATCACCTTCTATTGAAATTAATATGAAGTATGTGTGCAAATATTTTTGTGTTTGTGTGAATATATGTATGTAAACATACCTTCCATCCATCCATCGTCAACTGCTTATTCTGCGTACAGGGTCATGGGGGGGCTGAAGCCAATCCCAGCTGACATCGGGGTACACCCTGGACAGGTCGCCAGTCCATCGCAGGGCGTGAATATAGCTTGAATATGTATTTTCTTTGATTAAGGATTTATTATTTTTGTTAAAAAATTTTTATTGTTTATTATGACATTTAGGGTATAAAGGGGTAGGAGTACATAAGTTTTACTTCTTCCTACTCCTTTTTGCACATGTAAATAGAGATGTTTAGGGATTGTCGTATGCTGAAGACAGAGAATGGAAAGAAAGGATGAATGAGCAGCAGTGAAAAAAGAACAGGAGCAGAAAAGGAATGGAGGTGATCAGAATATATTCTGCATGGACTGCAAGCGATTTCTTTTTTTTCTTCTTTTTAAAAAAAGTTTATTTGATGGGTATAGATGCTATAAACAAAGAAAATTGTACAACAATTTTCCAGTGCACAGCATAACAGCATTTATAGCTGCTGCTAATTTCCAATGCCCGTTTTAACATTACATATACAACAAACATTAAACATAGTAAGAGTAAAACAATTGAGCACATACATGTACAAGAAGAAAAATGAGGCACAGCTCTTCCTTCAGTCTCTGTGCTAGCAGTGATGGGAGTCTAGAAAGGGTGAGAGCAGGCTTAACAGGGATAGTGTTTTACATTCTGTAAAGACATATGAAGAGAAAAAATGGTGCCTTACGTCTGCTGGTCATCTATCCCTCACTTGCTGTTGCCTGAATCTGATGTAGGAAGGAAGAGTAGGCTAGGGAATGTTGCACAATATGTACAGGAGCATCTTAGGAATGAATAGAATAGCTACATAAATATTTTTATACTGATGTAGAAGAAAGTGGGCTTTGATTTGTCAGCTATCCCCATATTAATTTCAGACATTGGGTCCGGTTCCCGTTAGGGCTGGCTCAGGTGAGTCCTGAACCATCCCTTAGTTATGCTGCTATAGGCCTAGACTGCCGGGGGATTTCCCATGATGCACTGAGCTCCTCTCTCCTCTACTTTCTCTCCCTCTGTATGCAACCTCATCCCATTATTGCATGTTACTAACACAACTTCTCCCCTTTCTGGTAGTCTTGTGCTTTCTCGTCCCTCTCCTCTCTCCTCCTCCTATCACTTCCTGCAGGTTTTCTGGCTCTGGAGCAGTGGAGTCTGGATCTGTGGCTGCGGGTCACCTGCTGCCCCCGTGTTCCTGCTCGACACCCTCTGCTGCAACGACTATTGTTGCTAGTCTTATTGTTATTATTGTTATTATAATCATTAACATTACGATTGTTACCATTAACACTATTATAAATATCTGTACCATTTTTCATTTAGTCTATAGCAACATCACCTTCACTGTCTGTACCTCTGTGTGTATATTGTGTAGGCTGCCTCCCTCCCCTCTCTCTCTCCTTACATCCCTCTCTCTCTCTCTCTCTCTCTCTCTCTCTCTCCCCCTCCCTCCCTCTCTCTCTCCTTCACCCCCAACCGGGTCGAGGCAGATGGCCGCCCACCCTGAGCCATGGTTCTGCTCGAGGTTTCTGCCTGTTAAAAGGAAGTTTTTCCTTGCCTCTGTCACCTAGTGCTTGCTCTTGGTGGGAACTGTTGGGCTTCTGTAAATATCATCACAGAGTACGGTCTAGACCTGCTCTTTTATGAAAAGCGCTGTGAGATAACTGTTGTTGTGATTTGGCGCTATATAAATAAAATTGAATTGAATTGAATTGAACATTGTGACTGCCTGATGGACTTTTTACGGCAGAGCTGGTAGCAATACTGTGGGTGGTGTGGTGGGTGGAAGAAGCTGAGGTGGAAAAAGTTGTTATTTGTTATGATTCACTGTCTGGCTTTATGGCACTAGGGGAAGAAAGAGGTGGGGCTAGGTTAGATTTAGTTGGGGAGATGTTAACAATGTTTTGTGGATTAGAGAGGAGGGGGTGTAGCGAGGGTGTAGCGAGGGTTTCAGCACATGTTGGGGTTGAGGGGAATGGGGCTGCTGATGAAGATGCTAAGGCAAGTTTAGGTAGAGAAAAGGTGGAGGTAGAGGTGCCTTTTGACAGACTGGAGTATCATAGCATCATAAAGGAAAGACTGACCCAACAATGGTAGCAAGTGGATTAAAGACACCAGAGGGAGGAAGCTGTATAACACTGGGAATACAACAATCTTGTTTTGGATAAATCAGATTAATTTGGCCAGATTAGGTGTACAGGAGTCTGTCAAACATTATCATGCACTTTGGAGACTGTTGTCATGGGTCTAAACAATTTGGGGGTTTAACTATTATCTTAAAAACTCTGATGAGTGATAGTCCTAATCAAGAAGAGAGAGCATTGGAACTAATTCACTTTCTGAAATCCACCGGCCTATATTGGAAAATATAGGTCAGGAAGTCAGTAGGATGAGATCCTTAAAGTGGACAGTCTTCATCACCAGTGGGAGGCAGCAACAGAGCCTAGTCTACCGGAAAGGAACAGAAGAAGAAAAGAAGGCGCTTTCTGACGACGTCATAAGCTCTAGACCCAAACAAACCTTGGTAGGTAGCTAGTTAAACTATGGATGGCTAGTTTATTAGGATGGGTGTAGTAATTTGAGGGCGACAATGATTTCAGTCAGCTATATTCTGTTGTGTGGACAATTCCTGTTGCTACTGACGGTGATTCTGTTACAATGTCTGGAAGGAATTCACTCCCAAAACTCATCGACAACAGAGACTCCTGCTTCTTCTCCTGGTCAGGGAGCTACCGCCGTCCCGTACAGCGAGCAGCCGTCGGATGTTGGAAAACCGGTGGAAAGTACGAATTATACAGAGCCCTATGAGTACAAGCCCCCGTCACCAGTCGTCCTTTGCCGCTACCTGTAAGTAACATGTACAGTAGTCTTGCTACAATGCTATCGCGTGTTAGCTAATGCTAACTATACGCGCACTGTTTTCAGAAATCCAGTTAACCAAAGCAGCGCCGTTTAACATCCGACATTTCCTATAATACTTTAAAAATGTGTCGTATAATTGGATAAGGCAAATTAAAATGAGTGGAGACACTTTTAACTGAATTGAAATTTGGTATTTCATTGGTAATATTGTACGCCGTATTTACTGTAAGGTCCTATGAATAAACGTTAGCCCTTACATCCAGCTCTGGTGTTTTACCTACCGGAAACAAAAGCATCTAACGCTATCAGTTATGTAGGTTATCAGTCATTTTCACAGCAGTGGCATGCTACATTGTTAACTTTCTGTCCTTCCTTATATATTTGATACATGATGAAGACCAGAGGAGTTCATCTACTGTCAAGAACCTGTGGATCACGCAGGCAACCACAGCGCCTTACAGGAGTTGGGCCATGGTTGTGTTGGGGTAAGTGCTGTTTGTAAGAACATGTTATGTTGTTAATCACTCAGCACTTGATTTATTCACTCTTTTTATGTTTAGTGGGGTGGCCAGACTCAAAAAGAGGTGAACCACACAGCGGTTATCTGCACTGCACTTGATGATATAGAGTGTGCTGGACCCAGAGAATTCCTCAGAGGAAACGTACCATGCATAAAGTAAGAGACACACAACGGTTACACATCTGCATGTGCCAAAACTGTCTCACCAACCTTTATGCAAGCCTGTATTGATTTAATGTGCTAGGCTAATTCTTAGAATCGTTAAAACACACGTCTGCATTTGGAGCAGCTGATGTTTCAATTTAATATTCAGGTAAAATCTCTGTGATTATTATTTTTTGTCTGCAAAAAAAAAACTGGAAAATTAATTATTTAAGTGGTGAACCTTTGACATGTTCACATGTTCTTTTGCCACCTGGCTGGTAGCTAAAATTACTGAATTTACGACTGAAAAATGGAGACGCACACAGGAGACATTCTTCCACGGCAGCCTGTCTGTATGTTCAACCAGAAATTAACCAACAACACCTGTGGCATTTATTATAATTCACCCCAAGTTATTGACTAAACAAGCAACCTACCACGGGCCTAATTCTTTGGCATTTTATAGAATTTGTAAATGAATCGACAAATTAACCCATAATGAAAACAATCATTGTTTGCAGCTCTGTAGGAATCGGACAGGCCAGCTTTTTTTCTCTGTCAGCTTCTTGTGGTGCTGCCTTCACGGGAACGGGAAGTCACAGTATCATCTCTAAAATGTTACTCACATGGCGTTTACTGTGTAAACTCCGGAAAATTGAAGCTCTCTTTCTTGGCACCCTGAAAGCAACTTCGCTGCACCAGCGAGTGACGTGGACCCACCTCGCGCTGTGAGTCGCAGACAGTTTGTGCCAAAGTGGACATAGACTGTAGTTTCAGTAGGCTATAAAAATGTAACGTTAAAAACTGAAGCCCTGACTTGCTCTGTTGGGGATTGTAATTTGCACTTTATCAGAGGTGCTGAAGTTAACAGGTGAGATTTCTGCCTGATCAGATGTTGTCGGTTAGTTCCGTTTTCCCCGGCATGAGCACCTCCTCGTCTCATCCAGTTCTGTGTCTGTCAGACAGTTGAGGGGAAACTTCCAGCAAATCGGTAACATGATGCAGTATAGGGCATGTAGTAAAATATTATGAATTCTCTTTAAATAGGCTAATGACGTTGGTCTTCTATTATTACGATTTTTTTCTTTACATGTCAGAGAACTCAGATATGTGGGAGAGATTCTGAATGTGCAGAAAGTTTTGAACATGAGCAGATATATATATAGCAGATATTTTTTTTTTACTAGTCCTATTTAAAATCGTACTTGATTGCAGAGCTGCAGGCAGTGCGTATTCGCGCAGCACATCCTCTCGCACGTCCCTCTCTCTCTACCTCTCCCTCAACTGCACAAATCTGTCCAACACACCGCTGTCAATGTCGGAGACCCAGCTTAAAAAATTATTAGCAAGCATGTAAGGAGCCTAGCTAATAACGAGAGCTAAATTAATGTTAGAATACAGCTGGGGTGTTGAGGCTAGCACACTGTATATAGCTGGTAGTCAATATCGACTGCACACGCGCACACCCCCCGTGCGCCAGTTACACTGTCATTCTGTGGGAAACACTAAGTTATTAACAGATGAGCTAACAAAGTCAAAAACTGAATTAAAACAGATTAATTTATTACTGGGATGAAAAGGGGTCACAATAAATTTAAATGGGTTACTTCCCCACAGAAGACACAAAAGAGGAGATAAGACTTAATCATGTGTGTTGACTCAGCAGTGTTATTAAATAAGTTGATCTACAGGAGAAAAATATTTAAAAGCAATAAAGAATACCTGAGAGCATTACATACTACTACTACTACTACTACTACTACTACTACTACATTATATTTATATATTTTGAATTGTCACCTGACACCTGACTTTTGAGTTTCCCTTTTATATACTAAGATATTTCCACCATAAATTGGTACCAGAATGCAGGATGTGTTTAATGCTCAGAATCTTCTGGGGGAGGACCTTTATACCACCCACTTAAGTGCCCCATCCAAGAAAACCGTTTCTGGCTTCTGTGAGGAACATTCACTTATTAGTTAAATATAATTACTTTTCACATGGCTTTTTACCTGGGAAAGTATTTAATATGTTGTTTGTCATTCAATTGTGTGTTTTTTTTCTATGTTTTTAATAACAAAAATCAATCAAATATATTTTTTGATGGGGGGCGGCAAGGGACCTGGATAATGGATAGGGAGGAATTGGCCCCAATTGGCCTAGAGTGTAATTGCGTAGTTTGTTATTTTCCCCCTCTTTTTCTGCTATAAGTCACACCTCATGCTTCACATGTGAAGTGACAGTATAGTTTTTTCCTCTCATATTAAGTCATTGCGAGGCAGATTGACAGCACATTTGATGATGATGGATATATTGAAGATGTAGTGTAGCAGTCTGCTTTATAATGAAAAAGCTTTGTTGTCGCAGCATGGGACTTGAATTTCCATTAGTTAAGTTTTTCTGAAAAGAAGAAAGAAAAGAAGAAGAAAACAATATAGGATATAAAAAAATCTAAATCTGTAGTGGTCTTAAATCGTGTATCATTTGGGCTCTAATTTCCATATCATGTTTGGAAAACATAAGGAGAGAGAGCAGGGATGTGAGAAGGGAAAGTTGCACTCTGTCCAGGCTTTTATTGTTGTTGGCTTTTGTTATTAAAATAACTGCCCCTCTGTAGGTGTAGATATGTTTCTGGGATGGTGTGACACCTACCTCTAACAAGAAGTCAGTCCACGGAGTGCAGAACTCTGCTAGAGCCGAATAATGTCCCCTGCCACATTCACAGTCAGCATTGTACTGTGAATGGGGGGTTATTGTGCACCACCTAGAGCTGAAACAGTTTGGTCGATCAAAAAGAAATTAATTGTCAAGTATTTTGATAATCGATTAACAACTTTAGTCATTTTTTAAAAGAAGAAATGTGAGACAGTTGTTGGTTTCATCTTCTTAAATTTAAGGATTTCGTGCTTTGTCATTATGACGTCATTTATGATAGTCTCTAGCTTTTGGACTGTTGGTTAGACAAAAGAAGCAATTTAAAGAAGTCACATTGGGCTCTGGAAAGTAGACATGTTTCAAAATATTTTGACATTTTACAGACTAAAGAATTAATCGTGAAAATAATCCTGTTGAGTTTAAGAACTCGAGAGGATCATCCTGTAAACAGTAAATTTGTGACATTAGTTTGGTTGAATTACTTGAGAAATGTAAAACATTATTATATTTGTATATTATTATAAATTGTACAGGGACTGATCCAGATCTGTGGCATCTGTACTTCACCACTAGAGGGCAATGTAGTACCATTACTTGACCTTTTTTTTTGCCATGTTTTCACAGTACACCGCACTCTCCCAGCATCTCTCTGCATTTATCAGCACGAGGTTAATCTCTGTAGCAACTGCGTAGAGATCAGAGACATCCAGCGGGCTCAACACAATCAAAGCAGCACCTGCACAAAGACACTGCTGCAATCTAGTACTTGGATAAATGCTACTTTTGTGAAGCTTATAATGTTTAGTTTCCATTCAGACAGTCTGTCCACCCCTTTCATTGTACAGAACAGGTGTTGCTTTTATTGTGTCCGCTCCTTGTGGATCAAAACTGCAAGTGTTCTGCGCTAGCTTCTATGAAGGTCTTGTGGTTTGCTTCATCTTTATCATATTAAGGTTCAAGGTATTAAATTGTGGAAGAAGTTAAATGTAACATTAAATGCTTGTGATTTATTTTGTTTGCACTGTTGTTCCTATTTCATTCCATGTGATATTAAATAGCATTAAATGTCCTCTTGCATCTTTTGCACAGATACACCGGACACTATTTCATCACCACGCTGCTGTACTCCTTCTTCCTGGGTTGTTTTGGGGTGGATCGTTTCTGCCTGGGCCACACCGGCACTGCTGTCGGGAAGCTGCTCACCCTGGGAGGCCTGGGAATCTGGTGGTTCGTGGATTTGATCCTGCTCATCACTGGAGGCCTGATGCCCAGCGATTACAGCAACTGGTGCACCTACTACTGAGACGGACAGCGGAGCGTGACCGAGGACTCTGGCCAACTCTTAGTCAGATATTATCAGTTAAATATTGAAAACTCCAGGGCACTGGCCTCTGCCTGCCATGGTTATGAATCTGTGGGCTGACTTGTTGTAAGGGGATTTATAGCTCAGCCGTGCAAAGTGGAGTCCAGGGGCCCCCTGAGGTTCCCTGGGCTCCCGAGAAAAATGTGGAATAAGTAAATTTAATTCTAATTTAATTCACTTGAAAATTCCCACATTGAGAATGCATAAGAATGACTATACTCCGCTTTCGCCAGAGCAACAGTGATGACTGCTACCTTTAATACTAAATTGTCAACTTGGGTCACCTGTAGTTCAGTTTATATGGTCTGGAAAGAAATGAGTCATGTTGCCTTTTAGTTCTGGTCTGCTTTATGTTGACACTGACTTGACTGATACACGGAGAGGGACACAAGCACAACACATCTCTCGAAGAACTGATGTATTGGAGAAAATCAGCGCACTCATAAGGTGGCAGGAACACGTGTTATCACGGTTACCAAATGACTTGCATAAATAAATACATTGCTTATAAGATTGTTTTCTTGACCGTTTACTGTCAGTACGCTGAATAAATAGTAGTTTCGCTCTTCAATTCCTGCAACAATTGGTTATTTCTTTACAAGCTCGTGATGACACCAGAGAACATAAATAAGCGCGTAAGGCTCAGAAAGTGCAGCATGACTTGCTGTTATTTTGTGAAATTTGAGTTCACCATGTAAGTCCACACAGCAATAATGACACAGTATGACATCACTGAAAATGTCCAATCATTGAGTTACCGGTCTATCCATATGACTTCATTTGAACAGCTCTATATATATATTTATAAAGCCAGTGTGAACACAAACCAAATCAGAACTGAATGGCAACAATTTACGTTTTATTCCCTTTGTTTGGACCAAATGAGCTGAACTACAGGTGTAAAAGTGACCTGAAATCCTACAAAATGTAATTAGTACTCATGTCCTGAAAATGATGGGAATCCACGTGTTCTGTAGCTACAGTCCCACTCTTAATTTCAGATGTAGACATGCTGATACAGCCAGGCTGATAGTCACTGTCCACATACATAATTTTGCATACTGACCATGAATCCTCCATTCCAGTTCAACTCTGAGCAATGATCTTAGAAATATTCTGTGATTTCTTGAGGGCAACATCCTACACAATTATCATCATAGCTTTCCTTCTTCATGACCAAACAGCCCAGCTTTGACCCTTCGCTGTCCTCTTCTACTGGAGGCGTTCTGACTTCTGTATTTTCTCTGCTGCTTCAGTGTGTTCAAACTGTACTTAGACTGATTAACATTACAGCCTGAAGCCAGCAAGAACACAAGACATGGACATAAGTCACGTTGACAAGATGATGATTTAATGCGACTCTAAGACTGTTTTGAGACAGCTAAAGCAGTACATTTCCTTTACCTTGACATATTGCATCTGTGCTGTGTGGGAGCATATCCTTCCTTTGCATTCATGTGTAGAGCCTGACCCTGTTTAAATGTCTCTAACTTAACAAATTTTGATCTTCATTGACTTTCTCCAGCGAGGCCCAGGTCTCACATTAAAAATTTAAAATCTTCATCTTCCACTTTGTAAAATTTCTCATCTTTACCTGAACTGAAGGTTTATGTGCTCTTTCGTAGATACAGCCGGTTTCATTACCTAAGGATCCATAAAATCCTTCTAGGTCATAAAAAGTTGAAGAAGACATGTCAGTGTGTCGACTTGTCTCCTCCTGCAGCAGCAGCAATGTAGAATGCAATATATTTTCAGCTGGCTAAACACCTTTAAAGTGGAAAGAATTAAAACTCTGCTTTACATATTGCAGTTTTCCACTTAATTCACAAAAATGCCAGTTTATATACTGTCTTACACACCTGCAAAAAGAAATGAGAGTTGTTATTTTATAAGATCTTTCCTTTAATCCAAATGTAATTCTTTGCTCTATTTCATTTTCTAATCCAAATCCAGCTCTGCAGATCTGCCCTATATTACTAAAAAAACATGCTGAAACATCCAATATTCATGCCTCTGTAAAACTGTAATGTTCTGGAGTCTTGGGGGCCTTTGTAAGAATCTGTAAATAATACTGATCTGCCCAACAGAAGCTTCACTTGGGAAGCGTTGCCGTACTATTTATTTATTTACTTTACGCATTGCATGTGTTAAGTCAGAAAAGACGTATTCCTGGAAACATCCTTGAGTCTTATATTGATTTGGCAATGTTTGTTTTTCAAATGATCTCAATGTGTATGTTTCTCCTGAACGTATAAAGGAAAACGTGCCATTTGAAATGAAATTGAGAGATAGTGGCAGTTAATGATTTTTTTCCCTGTGCTCTTCAACTTTTTAATTAAAGCTACATGTGCTCCTGGAAACTCCACTTTCCTCTATTGTGATGGTGAGAAGGAATCCAAAGTGTCTCATGCTGTATTTGTCCACAGTTGTGACTCAATAAAAAGTATCTGGTACAGTGTGTTCTCTTGGTTCTCGGGTTAGATAATGGGCCCTGGTTTGTGCAGAGTAGAATGTCAATCAAAGTCCTTACTCAGTACTTTAAGATATCGACTCAGTTTAGAAGATTGGATTAGTAGGGCAATGTTGAATTCCTCCAGAGATGCAGCATATGATCAACATTTTGAACAGCAGTGGAAAACACTGATAAAATGGAGTACATTTGTAAAGAAACTCAACAAATGCAGACACTTCTCTACAGGTGTCCTGCATTAAAATGATACTGTCTTCCAAATGAAAAATAGATATAAGCAACAACATGATGTGGGATTATTTTCCTATCTTTATTCAAGAGGCTGGTCTTTCAATTTGAGAACATGGGATTGATTTCACGTTCAGATGTTGTAAAGCATTACAACCAGAACCCCTCAAAATCCCACTCTGGCACTCAAACAGGCCTAACTTGTGCTTAGATTTGCTTTTCTACTGCTCAAACTGTTTGCTCAGATTTGCTCAGGCTGCTTTCAGATTTCTCCTCTGTCGTATGATTTTTGTGCAATAACCTTGTCAAACTCTCATTCGCTTTACTTCTTTGAGCGTCCCGTATAGGCACTTACTCTTCCACCACGTTCATCCACTCCCGCCCTCCACGGCTTTATTTGCTTTCTTTACAGCTTTTGGAACAAAGAGACAGCTACATACTGTATAATAGTAGCCGAATATTACACCAACATCCCATCAGGGTGATGAAGTACAAAATAGGGTCACCTTCATAATGGAACTGAGCCATCATTAATACAATTGTTCACCTGTGCTTTTCATCCCACAACAACTTAAAACAGGGCTGCAAACTCACGCGTTGACTGTGAGACTCAATTGACACTTTTCACACACTCACGCTAATTTTCTCAAGCTGTGCTCAAAATGTTTTAACTGGAGCACATTTAGCCCTGATATTTAAATATGGCAGGGTTTATCACACATGGGTAAGTGCCGTAAACCTGCATTCTTTCTTATGACCAGCTGGGGGGGGGGGGCGACTCCACCGGTCGCAAAATGAAGTCTGATTTTATTACCCCAGTAAACACTTTCCTCATGGGTTTTTGATCTCAATCTGTAGTTTCATGTCTTCTTCAACACAGTATGATGTTTATTTAGTAAATTATAGTCCCATTTAGAGGAAAATAAATGATAAAGCAGGTTATACTTTAGGGTGTAGCTACCTTGTGATTGGAAAGTTGCTACCATGGGGACCTGTTACAGTGTGTTTTCAGTTCATGGAAGTGTAACTGTAACTATAACATTTTGGTCGCATAAAAATGTCTTGTTCACCGTTTGGTTGTACTAAAAGTCACTCTAAGGAGTCGCTGTTCATTTATTCTGATTAGTAGGCTACCTTTTGTTTTAAGCCTAATTTTCCCTAGCCAAAATTAGCATCCCAATTAATATCACCGTTAACGTGAATAACAGATACACGATGCTAACCAAGCAATTTAGTTAGCGCTAGCTAATGCCGCAGGCCACATCCTGCCATAAGCACCTCTGTGTAGTCCAGCATACAGTACATAAATCTGATATACTATTCAATTCAATTTTATTTATATAGCGCCAAATCACAACAACAGTTATCTTAGAGTGCTTTTCATGAAAGAGCAGGTCTAGACCATACTCTGATGTTATTTACAGAAATATATATATATATATATATACAGATATGTATAGTAGTGTTAATGATAATAATCGTAATGTTAATGATTATAATAACAATAATAACAATAGGACTAGTAACAATAGTTGTTGTAGCAAAGGGTGTTGAGCAGGAACAAAGGGGCAGCAGGTGACCCGCAACGACAGATCCAGACTCCACAGCTCCAGAGCCAGAAAACCTGCAGGAAGTGATCGGAGCATGGAACATGGAACGCATATACGTATGACAAAAACAAATAATGTAACACCAAAACTATTATGATGGTTTAATTTATTATCATGCGGCAGACTTTCATCCCCTCTGTGGCTTTTTGAGGATAAAAGGAGAAGTTATCCTATCACTTAAGCTCCTTGGTGTTACTGGTTTGAATCTAAAGTATTGGCTGAACAAAGGAAGTGGTGAGGAAGAGGAAAGGACATGACAGCCAGTGGCTTGGAACTTTACAGTTAAGACAAGTACAACATGTTAACTAGAAGAGAATTGTTACAAACAAGCTAAAATGAAAGCTGTCTGTATGTTGCCAGTTTGGCTTAGTTTGCCACGCAACTTCACATGTAGCAAGTCCCTATAAACTAGGCAAACCCGCTCCTCCCTTCTCTACCAGCAGAGTTCTTCATTCTTTCTCGACTTTGTTTCCAGGGAGATTTTGTTGAGTGGATATAGTGACTACAGTAACCACCACATTTATTTACAATAAAATATTAAATTCTCATCCTGTTTTGAATTTATTCTTTTTTTAAATAATATATTTTTAAAAGGTAATTATTTAGTAATAAAAAAGAAATGATAAGAGCTGAACTAAACGGAGTATCAATAAGAGCGTATCAATAAAGTGATAAATTACTACTCACAGGTAAGAGTCCATCTCTGGGGAGAAGGAGGGGGGATTCTCATATCATTTTTGATATGCAAGAATGTTTGTTGTAACTTTAGTTTTTAGTTTTTTGATAAATGCTAATAAATAAAACACTTTGTTTAGGGACAAGTAAAATTAACTTTGGACAATTGCCAGAATCAGCTCGCCTGACGTTACTGTGATAGAAACATTTTAAAATGGAGCATTGCCAACAACAGCTTGTTTTATAATTTATTTTTGTCGGTCACTGATTAACTGATGTCTTTAATTTTCAAACTTAAGTAGACATAGAGGAAGGTAAGAAGGATTATGTTCCTAAATGCCATGATATTTAAGACAATGAGATGGTGGTTTAACAATGTTTTTGTTGTTATATTTTTGAAAAAGGAATGTATTGAGTTACAGTGAGAAAGTATACTCATAATGTAATCCTCATAATAAAGACTTCTAGACTCGACTTAAAAAAATAAACAAAAGCTAACACACTCATTTAGAGTGATCTTGATAAAACTATTGACATATTTACATTTATTGTTAGGCCACAACCTCTAACAGGAGCAAATGAGGTCAGATGATGTAGTAAAAAGAGAGAGAAATGCATAAAAGGTGAATGGGCTTCTAGGCCCATGTGAAATGTTTTAAGTTAATGTTACGTAGGTAACTTACATCATGTGAATTTAGTCACGTGACTTACATAATGTCCTTATTTTAACGCAAACCATGATCTTTTTCTTAAATCTTACCAAGTAGTTTGTTGCTTAAACCTAACCTAACCATTTTAGATATCCTTGTATAATTTACATTATCATTATTTATATAATTTATTTTAAATGCAGCTTGTCTTTTCATTGTTATTTAATTCCCTGTGAAACCTGGTGTCGAACAAAACCATCTATCTAACTTCATATTAAACCATTCCCCCTTTATTTCTGTCACAGCACAGCTGCCAACATGCCGTTGGCAGCTATATTCATATTTATAATTATCTCATGTCCCCTAATGCAACCAGTGAAACAGCAAAATGACATTGTCTGCTGATGTCCAACAGCAGGTCTTGATGCTCTGTGCTGTGAAGTCATCTTTTTACTCAATTTTATGAATGAAAACTGCCTACAAGCCGAAAAGGTAGCCTTGCGTGGCACCACCTGTGAACATGTGGTATTCATCAAATGGTTGAACACAATGTTGTGTTTGCAACTGTGTTTCGTTGCTTCAGTCGGAACATTATGTGTCTCATTCATTTCATGGGTGTACAAATTTGTATCTTTACCTTTGATGATTTCTTTCTCTATGATTGTTGAACATTTGCACAAAATGGCAGCACTTCCTTATTCTGAGAAAGGGGCCGCACTTCCTCTTTCTGATGCCAGTCTCTTTTGTACTCTAAGTATCTCATTCTCGTAAAGACAAAATAGAAAAAGCAATGCGGTGCACATCACCAGCTGTTTTATCAGTGTTACAGGACATTACATTTACATTTCTTCTTTAATGGCAGACATTTACAGTCAGTGGTATTAGTCAGTCTCTTCAGGAATGATAGTTAGTGTAACATCCTTATCCTTTCGTCTCACCACCACTGAAAGCGGGGTGCCACTCTGGACGGCTTCGCTCACTTCCTGCGTGGTGTGGACGGGCCACCCGTTGATGCCGATGATGACGTCATGATCGATCATGCCAGCGCTGTGGAGAAAACAACGCCATAAATCACTCGTACATAAAGCCTTACTAAAGCAGACCCGAACTCTGCAGGGCTGATCTCACACCCTAAGGAAAACATCAGTGACATTTAGACAAGTCTGTTCCTGTGTCGGGTTCTTCCCTCTCAAGAGACAAAGTAAACAATGGAAGTGGTGGGGTCATGGATTTATAATGCACCTCACTGCATGACATTTACATTTCAAGCATTTACTCTTGCTGATGATCTTATGCAGACTGAGTGACAATACAGGCAAGACTGCCGAGCTACATTCTGATTTCACCAGACAATAACAAGGGGTGTAAGCAATAGTATAGCAGACAATTCAGCATTGTCTTGATAAACTGACATCCTCTGCTGTACTGGTTGTAGGTTATACTGCTGTACGCTGTTCAAAGCTTCAGGCTTCAATGTCACAGGAAGCAATGTTGCACTATGAAAAATATAGAGTCTAAAGAGTCAGAGAGAGAGATCTTATCTTCACTAAGAGAAAGATGTCAGAGCTTTGCCTGTGGGAAGCACAAGTATAATGAGCAGCCGGACCACAGTTCAATCTGCAGCCTTGAGAACTGCAGGGATGCTCTTATTCCACGCCTTGAAATATATCCTCCAAATGGCAGTTCACCGCACTGCTGTTGCATTTTATAAAACCTGCCTAAACAAGCTCTTACTGTGCATCATACTGCTCCAGGTTACACTCTCTGATAAAAAAAAATAACTCACTAGTGTGCTTATCTTACTTTGAACCTTACACCAATGCAATTATGCAAGAGCAACATTTTTGATTGCTACTGGAGACTAATATTGACAAGTGCATGTGTCAGTTAAGGTTGGACTCCTGCTAATAGTAATGCTTATAGGTTTTGGACTGAAACCACAGAACAAAGCAAACCTGTACAGATTCATTCCTATATGTTCCTGCTAGGGTGGGAATGTCTCTGCAACAATATATTTACAGCATATACTACTGAAATCTACTGAAAGGGTACAAAGAGATAACTTTTGTTATGAATTGGCACTACATAAAAACCGAATTGATAAAACCGAACTGAATTGAATTAAGAACCTCCCACAGACAAGCAGTATTTATCAGAAAAAACAATTATCAGCTAATATCAAAAACAACCACGATGCTGTTATACTTTGCCATTCTTCTGAAATTACGAGCTAAAGGGGATGAATTTCCCACCACATAGTAGACAAGATTGTAGTTTGACTTTTACCTGGAGGCAGCTGTTCCAGGTATTACCTCATAAATATAAACCCCTGAGCTCACATCTGGAAATTCAACCTTATGCTCCTTGAGATCTCGGATCCAACTGGAGAAAAATGAAGATGAAGATGGATTAGAGAAACAGTCTATACCAACTGACACAACCCAAATTCTATCAAAACCACAGAGATTCTTTTATTCCATGCTTTGGAAAATATCCAGAGAATTTCAAATGTCAGTTCACAGCACTGCAGCTGCATTTTGTAAAACCTACACACTGCATATAGGTATAGACAAATATTAAATGTGATAAAGTATTTTGATTTTACAGATATTTACTGGATTAGCCAAAAGCAGACATTCCCATCTGGTTATTTAACGGTTACTTAGTTTAATTTTGAGAAATGTGCTATATCATGATATTAATATAAAATGCACTTCAAGTAAGGTGTTTTAAATAGCTCTAAGGATGGCAATGTCAGTGGGTCTGCAACTGAAATCTCTCAACTTCTAATGGTGGATTGCCACGATATTTCATATATATATATATATATATAACAGGATTAATTCTAGTTTCTAGTAAACATCATACCTGCTAAACATCAGCATGTAAGCACTGAGTCTGTGAGGATGTTAGCATGCTGACATTAGCATTTACTGTAGCTCACAGCACCAGTGCACATAGATGTATTAGGAGATAGTGATGTGTCGCAAACATATCGTTCCATATATGTATATCCATACATATGTATGTGACTGTATCATAGACTGTACATTAGAAATGGATGTAGTCATCGTGACGTCACCCGTTGGTTTGTGGACTGCCTCTTTGAAGCCTCGAGTTTGGCCGATAGGGCTCCGCCATGTCGAGTTTTTGCAACCAGGAAGTGCCCGGAAGTGACGATACAGCGGAGCTAACGGCCGTGTGCGGAGTTAGCTAGTTTGCTTAGTGCAACTGTAACTCACGTTAACTGTCATTTTAACAGGGCTGATAACTTTGTCTATCGAACAATTTACACAGTGCCGAGGGTGATTGACAGATCGCCATGGTAACGACTTGTCAATCATAGTTATCCCGCCCTGAAACATACTGGGACCATAATTTACTAAATAAACATAATTTTGTTTTGAAGAAGACTTGAAACTAGCGACTGAGACCATAAACTCATCAGGAAAGGGTTTATGGGGTAATTATTCAGCTGAGAAGTAGGGTCATTTTCCCATTATTTCTAATGGAGCCGGACTTCTTTTTGCAACCAGAAGAGTCGCCCCCTGCTGGATTTTCAATAGAATGCAGGTTTCGGGGACTTCCGCATCGGCTTCATATTGTAGGCCGGAAGCTTCCCGCTTGGACTGTATACAATGCAACTATTTATTAATCTTTTTTTTTTTCAGTAGTTTGTTATTTTTGTTATGCAACCTGATTAATATTCTTAACATATCCCATGTTTTAACCTTCAATGACTCAATGTATTGCAGATTAAGGATCTTGCAACAAATAACAGTGGCAATAACCACCAAGGGACCATAATTGCCATCCCTATTAGGAGAGCTTGATGGAAATGAGTTCTTCTGAGG
Source organism: Micropterus salmoides (assembly GCF_014851395.1). Classification (NCBI taxonomy): domain Eukaryota; kingdom Metazoa; phylum Chordata; class Actinopteri; order Centrarchiformes; family Centrarchidae; genus Micropterus; species Micropterus salmoides. The sequence goes on from NW_024044459.1 coordinate 4,880,269, forward strand.
TTTACTTACGATGGTGAAAGCTGCAGCATCCGGACACCTATGAATTTCTTTTTTTGTCCTGTATTTCCTAAAGGCAAATGAATGAACAAATGAATAAATGACTTATGAATGAATGAAAGACATCATATAAGTATTCCTTGAAACTGCGACTATATCGGCAACACTGGCATTAGATCCTGCTTACCGTTGACTTGTCTGTTGTAGGACTCAGCAAGAAACTGCCGTATTCTGTCTGCAGGGATGGCGAAAGAGATTCCTGCTGCCACTTTCAGAGTATCTATGCCTATTACATCTCCATCCTGTTAAACATAGATAGAAGGAGAGTCGTGAGATAATGGTCTTACGTGTTTATTTGATTTCATAGCTTTGCTCATAGTCTGTTAAAGGGACAGTTAATAATACAGTTGCAATACGCCTGATTGGAATGAAAACCTTTTCTAGACTTCTCTTTAGGATAAGAAAAATCCAGTGCTGGTTTGAATGGACCTCTGCGCACTACCTCAGTCCTCATAAAGTCTGTCAAGACTGGGGGCCAATCAACTGGGTCATTTGGTGGAGCATCAACTTTTCCATTAGGGTCTGAACTCCTTGTATCTGATGCTGGCTGTTCATCTCTGGCTGTGCTCGTACTGGCTGAGGCTGCCTGTGTTTCACCTGGGTCTGTGGGACCTGCTGAAGACATCTGGACTGGGTCTGTGCTGGTAGTGGTTGAGCCTGGATGTGGATCAACTGTGCTTGTACTGGCCGATTATCCAGCATCTACTCTACTGAAACTTAAGCATATAAATATGAATTATAGATATCAGAACTTACTAGATATTAATGTTATCAGCTCCATCCGACCCATTCACACTGGCCCCATGTTTTCCATTAATACATTTTTTAGATGTAAAATACAATGACTTGGCTGAATATGTGAGGCTTATTATTTACTGAGAGATGATTTCCCTGCTTATCAACATTTTTATAGTCAGGTTCAGAGTCTTTGCTTTCCATCTTGCATTAGTCCTGAGTTGTAACTAAACCTTGACTAAGAAACAGATAATCATTTTCTGGTTTTAAAATGATGTGCGCCTATGAGGAGTGCCATCACATCACAGTATTGTCTAGGCTGGTTGCTGCTAGAATGCTCAAGTATCATTTTGTGCACTTGCATATGAACGCATGGTCCAGCGTGACGCGGTTACCTTTTCTGAGCTGCAGTTTATAAACCCCGTTTCCAGTCGGCGTTTATCAAACGTGATAAATAGTTGTATTTCACTCTAACGTTGGCCAGGCACAAAGTTTGGCAAGCAACCAAGACAGAGACAGACCAAGAGATGCGATGTCCAGCTGGGTAAGCAAGACAGAAAGACTGAAGAGATATTCACTGCAAGCCAGCACAATAATTTAACATCATTGTTTTCTGCTGACATCAGACTTTGAGAGGAGAAAACACAAGTTTACCTGACTGCTGTTCCCAGTTTTTTTGATGCCCAAGGATAGTCCCTCTACATCCTCTCATCAAAGCTGTAAACATTGACATTTGCTTTGACAAGAGAATGAGGCGGGGCTTTTGTTTACTTTGCCGGTCCCTAAGCGACGTGCATAATGAGCGTATTGGACGGTCCGGCTCTGCTTATCCATAGTCAGTGTATTACCTGAGAGTTGTACGGGCATGGAAGCTAAACAATGTACTGCGTTGGACAGGGTCAGCAGCAAAACATCTGAGCCACTTAAAAGAAGGCCCACTGAAAAAAATCAATATCAGTTCGAGTGCACACTGTATTTAGAATATTGTAAGCGCATAGCCTTGCGTCAGACAGCCATTTCCTTTGGAACTACATTCCTACGCATGCATATGCGTTACTTATTCCTATGGACAAGTGCAACTGTATAACACCACCGAAAGTCAACTGTTTGGGTGAGACTTTCAGAGGTTTATTAAGTGACAACGAATGAAAGAACGCCAACGCCAAAATTCTGTCCAGTGTGGAGGGGATACCTTTTCAAACCTGTGGATACAGAAGAACCTCTGCAGAAGGACATTGAACAGGCTGAAAGAGAGAGAGGGGAAACTTTCTGGTTGTGTGGTGACTCATTTCATTTATTACTTTCAGGTGGCTAAAATACACTACACTGTCCGCCATCTACTGCAGGTAATACACTGACAATGGATAAGTCTCTCATACAACCCCACTTCCAAAATCCAGAACTATCCCTTAAGTGTTCCTTTTACCTACAACAAAAAACATCAGTTTTGGTTATTGTAGTCACTTATCTGTGTTTTCACAGTGAAGGACTATCTATAAAATGCACCGTTGGTATGGCAACTGTTTTCCTTTAGAAATAAGAGCATTTTTAGGGAAAGGAAGCTGGCGGCAACCACCTTAATAGATGAATGTACCATCTGTATGATTTTATTCCGCAGAAACAATACAAAGGCCTCCATAATCAGGACTGTGAGGGAGGCTTAATCTTGAACCTGAGGGAGCAGACTGGATACTGTGGGTATTAAATAAAACAAATTCATGACCTCAGTCCTCACTGTCATAAAAACATCAAAAAGATCTCCTACATAGCATAACAAATATGCAAATTAAATGGTATTATCCCTTCACATATGATATAGCACTATAAATCCTCTTACCAAATTGACAAGCGGTCCACCAGAGTTGCCGTACTGTGAATCAACAGAGCAACAAAAACACTTACTTACTCATTGTTTAAGTAGAACTAAAACTGTCACGCTAGATCACATGCAGAGCCAAGAAAGGAAATGATTGTGTTTGTACTACTAATTGTAGTCACACTGACATTAATCATGGCGTCAGTTTGGATGTAGTCCATGTCAGAGTCCTTAAAACCCAGTTCCAGGCTGTTGCGTTGGGCACTGCTGATAATCCCAGTGGTGACGGTGTTCTGCAGGGAGAAAGGGCTTCCCACCGCCACCACAAACTCACCGGGACGCAGGTCTGAGGACTGGCCAAGACGAAGCACAGCCAGGGGCCTCTGCAGCAAGGCACAACAAGACATGATGACCAACAGCAGAGGACAACAATCAATTTTATGAATGTAACAGGAACACATGCTGGGTGAAATAATGTCAAAATTTGATGACGTGGCATAGTAAGGTTATTTAAGTGTTCAGTGTGTAATATTTAGGAGGATCTATTGACAGAAATGCAATATAATATCCATAACTATGTTTTTAGTGGTGTATAAAGACCTTACATAATGAACCATCAGAATAAGCCATTTTATCTACATACACCGTAGGTCCTCTTACATGGACGTCGCCATGTTGCACCACTAAGTTTCTACAGTAGCCCGAATGGACAAACGGCTCTACAGAGCCGGGCTACGCTGAATATGTACGCAGAAGAAAATAAATAGGAAGTAGTAATGTTAGTGGTACTCGTAGTAGTAGTTGTTTTGTTGTTGTTGTTGTTAGTAGTTGTTTATTAGAAGTAAGAAAAGAAGAGAAATTTGGACAAATGGAGGCCCACATGTATTATTTAGCACAAGAGCCGACAGCGCGTGTCGGCCACCGTAGCTTCTCCTAAATGCTTGCAAAGGGAGGAGGGAGCTGTGACTGATGGTGCATTTATGTGGTGTCAGTATAATCAGAGTTTTTTTTTTTTTTATCTCCTTGAATCTTTATTGCAAAAAGAGAAATATAGTGTACATGGGAAAAATCACATATTGGATATACACATTTTGCAAACATGTAATTTGTAATATGGTTTAACAGTTAGTTTGCTGTCCATGTAGAGTGGATTACATGTCTGCGTGTTGTTTATACGCTCCAATAATGCTAATCCAACACATCTTTGTAGTAGCGTCCATGTTGATTCCTCATTCCGACTAAAGAGCACATGAACACAAACGGAAGTTGGAAGAACAACTTCACAACACGGGAAATTAGACCATCCGAGGACGCACATGTATGCACAGTGAGCCTCTGGTTGCAATTTGCAACCCTCCCCACTAGATGCCACTAAAACTTGCATACTGAACCTTTAACTACCCTTCCAAGATACAGTAACTTAGTAGATTCAATAGAAAACAGAGATGGGTAGTTTGAGTTTGAGACTCAGACTTGAGGACTTGTCGCTTCAGACTCGACTTGAGACAGTCCTCAAAAGACTTCAAACTTGACTTGAGGCTCGAGGTGCGGGACTCGTGAACAATGTTTTTTTTTAGGAAACGTCTGATGAGCTTGCTGTTATTCCCTCACTCCGTTACCTATAACCTGCTAACGTAACACGTAGTATCAGCTGCGTGCGTGTGGCCACACATTAGAGAGGACAACAAACAGCGGCAGCTGCTGAGCCATTTATCTGAATGCAAAATAGGTTAGTAACCTGTGGTGAGTTTAGTTCAGCGTTGGCCATCTAACGTTAGCTTGCTTCTTGCTTTAGCTACGACCTAGCGAAAGGTAGGTCATTCGTTATGAAAAGATGAATGAGCGTTTATTTTCTTGCCAAACTTGTGCTGGTCGATTAACGTAATCATCATGGGCTGCCTTCACATTGATTATTAACGTTGGCTGCAAAAAAGTTTACAGGTTTATTGTTGATCATGCATCGTTATAGTTTTATTTAGTTACATTACACTGGGTTTGAGAGTCAGCAGGGTTTGTTGACTTAGAGTAGTTAAAAAGCTGTCATTAATTGCAAAGACTTGTGAGCATCTCTGATGGAAGATGGGGCTACGTGCTACTGACCCACCACTAAGGCTTGGTTGTCACTAATAGCTGTGTTGTTTTAGAAGCGCCAAGACATTCTGCTCTATTCACCAATAGACTTGCTTGCTTTAGATTCTTTATGACATTTAATTGGCTTCTTCAGAAGGAAGCCTTTTAGATAGGAGGTAAACAAATCTTCCAGAATCTGAAGCAAGTGCAGGTGCCTTTGACAAAGCACTTCTAGATACAGTTTACGGAACAGTTTGTTTAATCCTGCACATTAAATGGGAACACCGATTTTACACATCAGAATCTATTTACAGGTGTTAGGGAATAATACTACATATGTGAAAAAAAAGGTGGCTAACGCCATTTATGGCTCCAGAAGGAGCTGTTTGAACTCTGATAAATATCCTCAAGTCATGTTTTTAATGCCACGTGAGTCAGTGTCAGTTTGGGTGAAAGACTACAAGTATGAAAATTTTAAAAGTCTGGGGGTGTGGTGTTAGAAAGAGTTAAGCAGACGTTTGTAGCCCACTCCTCATCTTTGCTTCAGGCTAGCAGCTTGAGGCTACATCAGCCGCTCTCTAAATCTAACACCAAACTGTCAGCAGTCAAGTTGCATTTTTGGTAATAAGGTGATATAAAAGGCACCAGGTTTTGACAAGGAAGAAGTATGCATAGAATTATAAAGATATCATCTCTGGTGAATCGATTCTGAACCTTTATTTTTTAACTGCCCTTCATGAATCCGGAGTGCAATGCTAAATCAGTGAAGTAATTTCTCAGTGAAACTTTAAATACTTACCTAACCTGTGAATCTAACTTATGTTCCTGAGTCTTACATCATTTTCCATTAAGTCCCTTGGGAAAGTGTGTTATCACTAAATGCTTGGCATCAAAACAGAACATTGCTTCTTCTTTAATTTGAGTGTTGAATGAGTGTTTGCTTCTTTTAAGAGCACCACTCTATGGAATTTTAACATGGGATTTGTTGAGTATGAACCAAACTAAACTCAGCCTTAGCTTGTCTCTGCCTGCCTCCTCTTATCCAAGGCAGAGGCCATTTATCTCTCGGGAGGATTGTAATGCTCTGCCAAATTTATAGCCACATCTCCCGGGGCATGAAGCCTTCTGAGAAATTTGCCTTTTAGGCAAGCTTTAGCACTCCTTCTATAAGGTATGTAACACAGAGAGATACAGCAGTGTAAGGCTTTCACCACTCCCTTGATGTTTCAAGACAAATTCCTTCACCTACAGAGCAGTCAAATATAGTGATTCCTTAGGTTTACTCCTTCTGATCTTGAGGTATTCTAGTATTCAGATCAGTACTAAAAATGTTAATCATCTGCTTCATGCTGAGTGGAGTCTGACTGAAGTGGTCGGGAGTAGAGTCCCCGCTACCATACAAAGCAGCTGGCTGTGTAAGAACATGTCTCAGCAGTGACATGTTTTATTCAGAACTGCACTTGCAAATAATACCTGAGGCTTTGAATTTACAAGACATGACCAAATACCCCAGAGGAATTCAGATGACAAATTAACCATGTTAAGGAATAAAGTTTAATTTTGATGGGCAAAGGCCCTTGTTGACTTTCTCCAAAGAATATCCGCCCCACTTTGTGTACAAGATTAATACACTTTGATGTTAGCTGCTGATGACAAGCTGCCAGGCTAGCAAAACACAAAGCAGAACTTAGTCAAAGGCCCTTTAGAAGCTGAGGGCAAACAGTAGGCACTCACATCTGGTTCAATTTTGATGAGTGCGATGTCCATCTTCTGGTCCACGTCCTTGACTGTAGCGTCGTACTGCAAACCGCTTTTTAGCTCAACTTTTATCCGCTGTTTGTTGGTGAGTACGTGAGCATTGGTGACGATCCAGCCGTCCTCTGACACTACAAACCCAGAGCCACTCGACACAGAGACGTCCTCACTGGAAAATGGCACTCTGGCGAGAGAAAAGGTGAAGGGGAAACATCGTTTGGCATCTGCAGGAACTTGAGTGTTTTTGTTCTTGCTTCAGTTAGTTTTACCTTTGGAAAAGCTCCAGATGCACTACGGCTGGGACAATCTTATCCACCACATCTGCAATGAAGTTGAACTTGTAGCGCATACTTTCTTGATGTTGGATTCCTTCAAGGACATAGAACACAGGTTAGGCCTTTCAGTTTCTCTAACATGTGATGGATGAACATCTGTAAAATATCGGAATTATTCAAACTATTTTTAGCCATGCTGGCACCGTGGTCTATTGGTTATACTCTTTTACATTGCTTGTATGCCGTATTCTGTCCTGATGTCAGTTCTCCAGCCATTACCACTCCCTGTTTATTCACAGTCTGCTCAGTGTTTTCTGCCTCCAGCTGTCACGCCAACAAACACCTGTACACCTGTTCCCAATCTCCTAATCAACTCCTCAAAATATATACAAGCCACTTTCCCTTAATCCCCCCGATAGGCTTTTGTGTTTCCAGTCTTTTGCTTTATTTACCTGTTTGAACTGATCACCTGTTGACAGACCGTGAAAACAGTCTGCCTTTGATTTGAGCGTTTCTTTAGACTCACAGAGCAGCTAGTGTGGCCTTAGACTGCAGTTAATTCAAAGTGGATCCACTTTTTCAGATATTCTTTCATCTGTGTCCCCTTTGGAACTTACTGAGATGTAAATTGGCAAAGATGCTACAAAAATAGTAAGAGCTTAGACAGGATAATTTGCCATTCATTTCTGATAATGAGTAAATACTAGGCTGCATTTTCAGAGCATCAGTTGTCTCATGACACTATGTCTTATTTCTCAAGCAAATTGTGGCAAATCACTGCTCTACGGTGGTAACTGCAGGCACACAACCTGCAACAAACCTCTTCATAAAAGCAAAGATCAAATAATAGATCAGTGCCTCCCACCTCTGCTGCCTTGCCACCACTTATACAGTTTATTAGCTGTTTTTTGATCAAAAGAGTTGAAGGCTTGAGAGCCTACAAGTGGATATGTAAGGTTAAACACAAAAGCAGTTGGGTTTTATTTAAAATGCAACCTGCTGTGGGCACTTGTGTTTGTGTAAGGGATCTCCCCTGATAATATCTCCAACGTCCTCCTCCTGTGCTCTCTTAGCAAACACACAGTCCCTCTCCTGAAGCCACCACATCTGACTGATGCACAAATGAACTTGTCTGTGCAAAAACAGCCTTAAATGCAAATGACAGTGTGTCCATTGCCAAGAGCTACTGTGGCAGAACACCAGCTATTTTGCCTGTCAGAGAGCTGTACTAACAAATCAACAGTATGCTCCCCATTGGCACGGAGATCATGTCGCTTTCACTATCCTCTCAATTACCCTATACGGCTTTGCCAACTTGTGCAATTGTGGATCATCCATCAGATGAATACCTCTTATACTTGATACGTCATCTAATCTGCTATCGAGTCTCCAAATTGTAAAACAATTGCAAATCTGCTCGTAGTACGCAACGCAGATCACACACTAGATTCAACATTTCTGAATGTGTGTTATTTCAAAATAGTTCCATGTTTTACCTCTTTTTAAGGTCTTCTCAACCATAATTGGAGCACATTTAGTAAGAGATATCTTGCTGAAAAATGTGTTGTGCAAGTGGAATAGTGGTGGCAGTAATGCACAAAGAAAAGTAGTAGTGCACTATCAAACGCAGTGAACAAGAGTGCAAGCTACTAGGGTTGAGTGAGTACTTGGCTGAAACGAGTATCTGGCATTTTTTAGTATGAGTATCATCAGAGTAACATGTGTGGATATTCTTTTTCTAATGAACAATAAATATGGGAACTTTTATTAAAGACAAAAACTTGTTAGTTCTCTTGCTATTGTGTTAAAAACTATTGCTCTGAAGCTCATTCTGAGGCTGTTTGGTAAATAGTTTCCTACTTCAACCAATGTAAATGGCTGGCTTAAATTAACAATGTCAGCTTAGTTGCGCCTACGTTACAGATACAGCTAATGGTGTACTCGCTCATCCCTACAAGCTCCAAACATGGCTGCTTATAAGGAAAGAGATGCATTCAGTATGTCTTGTTAGAGCTCAAAGATACAAATACTCAGTTTGAATACATGTCACTAATGGTAGAACAAGGAGAACAATAAACTCAATAAACAGAATGTACATACATTTAATTAATTAGTCTGAGCTGAAAGATTGCACTGCATATCAAGACATTTTGTTATTTTTATGTGACCATTATTTCAGTTCTTTATGTCAGGTTCCATCTTTATATTAGTGAAAATATTTTATATGTCCATAAAAAGAGACGTGTAATTAAAAATTTATTTTTTCACTTTAATGGAGACAAATGTAGGTGCACTTTTATCTATGTACACTGCTTTTAACTGGAGGGGACCATTACAGGGTTAAGAAGAGTCCTTTTCTTGTTAAAACTTAAGTACTAAAGTACTTTAGGATGAGTTTTTCACATTACTGGTTCCTTTTTTTTAACAACAATCTTAGAGCACATTCATGGCCGGTTCTGTCATTTTGTCAAGAGCATTTCATAATAATATAAATATACAGTTAAAAAATAATAAAATATTGCAGTAAAATTAGTAAAATAAGAGTTGTTTGACCCCAGCTCCCTATGGAGAAGACAAAACGTATAAATAAAGCTGGAATCTAATGAATTGCAAACATTGAAACATTTTTCCTAAAGCTTTAAAAGATGGATGAACAAACCAAGGCTTTCAACATAATTAAATACTGATTGCAATAATGTAATGAAAATATCTCAGTTAATAGGAGTAAGCAAATCATTCAACAGGGAACACAACCAGTGGTTAAATGTACGAGCAGTCATGGTGGATGTTGAAGAGCATACATTAAAGGATGCCAACACTGGTTACTTGTCTGTTTCCTGATCACCCGGTTACTGAGCAGCAGTGGAAAGTGATGAAATGTACTGACAGGTGTCTTGACACACTGCTATCTGCAAGTCACAGGGCCACATTGTCCTTATCTCTACGTGGTAGCAAGGGGGAAAATGGATTTAGGTTTTTCTCATTCATATATTTATTGTATTTTGGGTGAACTGACCCTTTAATCCCTGACAGGTCTGTTTTGGTAGATTTGATGAGGCAAGCGGTGGCTGGAGGTCGTATACTGACACATGTAATCAGCATGCATTCTGCTGGAAATCCAATAAATGAACAAAAAACAATCAGCATGCTAAAATATACAGACACACATGCAATATGTTATAATCACATTCATATTTTCTATGATATTGTGCCAGCTCTGTGGTGGCAGCTGTTGGTCCATAAGGATTTACAGCCTGGGGGTTTTGCTGTTAGTGTTAGCTAACATTAGTATCAGTTGACAGTTGGTTTTTGATTTGAAATACATGAATATAGAACACAATCGACTTTATTTATAAGACAATGTAAGCTATGTCTTCAGATTTCCATATGTTTTAAAATTTCAGATATGCTGTTGCAGTGTTGATAGACAAATTGAATTGCAATGTGTGGAATCATCCAATATTAAAGTAAATCCTAGTGGTACTGGACTAAATGTCTTTTTAGAAAAGGCCAGTGGCAGTAAAGTGACTTTCAGATAACAGCTAAATGATAGAAAGATTTTTTTTAAAGTGAGCTCTTAAGACACCTACAAACTGCTGCTGTCACTACATGGCCAATGTGGACATGGTATTATAACAATTTTAAAGGAATAGTTACAGGAAGAATTCACTTGCCGAGTAAAGACTAGACTGACTATAGAGTCAGGCTGATATCACTGTCTGTGGTGAATGCAAAGCTACAGCCAGCAACTGGTTAGCTTAGCTCACCATAAAGACTGGAAACAGGGAGAAACAGCTTGGCTCTGTCCAAATGCAACAAAATCCATCTACCAGCACCAGCCCACTTAACACGTTATACCGTACAGAGTGAAAATGACAATTGGCCATTTTCCAAGGGGTTACTCTATGTGTTGGACTATTTCTTGGACCAGTTGCCACGGTGTCACAGTGACGTCACCCATTGGCTTGTTGACTGCCCTTTTGAAGCCTCGAGTTTGGCAGATTGACCGTCGCCTTGTTGATTTTTTGCAACCAGGCACTGGATGTGACCAACTGCCGACGAAGCATATATAAGCTAGTTCAACTGCAATGTTCAATTTACACAGTGCAGTGGATACAAGTTGCCTTTAGCCTGATTCACAGGTTGTCATGATAGCAACTTGTCAATCCTAAGGTGGTCCCACCCTAAAGCATATCCTCCTTTATTGTTTATTTTCCTCTAAATGGGACCATGATTTACAAAATGAACATCATGCTGTATTGAAAAAGGTTTGAGACCATAAACACATTAGGAAAGTGTTTACTGAGTTAAGCAGAGGCTGCTGCTTGGTCCTGACCAAGAAATAGCCCATTACATAAACCCCCTTGTAAAACGATCTTCAACTTTATTGTTTTCTTCTTTACAAAAATGGCTAATGGGGTCCCCAGTATATAAAGCTATACTGCTGTTGTGATAGAAAAAAAGACAAAAGGTAGTAGAAATAAGACTAACATGTATTGACTATACTAGTCCTCCTAACTCCCTTGCTCACTTTATGTTAGTGGTCGTGTTGTTATGTATTTTCTGTTTGCTATATTGTTTTACTGTAGCAGGAAATCTCCACTTGCAATGTGATACAAATGTTCCTGACAGAAATCATGATGCTCAATGACCATAACAGACGCATTGAGTTTCATGTGGACAAAGAGGGGAAATCTAATTAGGTGAGGATGAGTTGTCTTTCTCTATCACAACTTCACATTATAATTTTACACTGGAAAAAGTAAGGTGGCTTTTACCCTTTACATGCTGGCTGGCTCAGTTCATTTTGGTCACATCCTGGCCTATGTCAATGGTCACAGAGTTTCCCTTCAGTCATATGACTACTCTGACTGGTAACCAGACTTCATTAAAAGAAAACACTACCTAACAGGAAAGTTTCTGTTTTTATTTACTATTATGTTATATTATATGGTTCCCTCTACATCGCATGTCTGTGAGTTTTGCATACATTCTTATATAAGAGGAGGTCTAAAGCATGATGAATTTTGGCTACGATAAGAAACTACGTGTTATGAAAATGGATAGCACAGGACAGGGAAAATTAAGAGGATATATTTGCACAGCGGTGTGGTGCTGGGATACCCTCAGGAGAATTAAACACCATCACTGGATAATTTGTGACTGCATTTTGTCTTGTTGCTCTTCTGAGCATGAATATGCAGAACTGTGGAAGCACCCTACATCAAAGCTTTCTGGGAAGAAACATTTTCCAGATATATATCCTTTTTTTTCATCCAACATATGAGTCTTGCACAGGCTCAATAATTGCCTATTAGTTTCTCAAGTCAAATTAAAGAGCACATGAGTGGGCTTTTCAAGTGCCCCCCACCAGGGAAATAGAATAATCTGATCATATTTTGAACCTTTATTTGTTAAGAGAATTTTTACAGAGCACAGTGACTCTTCTTTAGCAACATAATTCCTTCATGGCTGAAGTTTAAAGGTGAACTCCAGTTCAGGACTAATCAATGTTTCCTGGGTTAATTCTACATCTGACGGGTCATCATCCAACAGCAAGATAAGCATGCATAAACATTTCAGGTGCATTAACACTGGTAACTCTTGGTTACATGATCATCAAAACTACAGGTGCTGGTCATATAATTAGAATATCATCAAAAAGTTGATTTATTTCAGTAATTCCATTCAAAAAGTGAAACTTGGATATTATATTCATTCATTACACACAGACTGATATATTTCAAATGTTTATTTAATTTAATTGTGCTGATTAAAACTGACAACTAATGAAAATCCCAAATTCAGTATCTCCGAAAATTAGAATATTACTTAAGACCAATACAAAAAAAAGGATTTTTAGAAATGTTGGTATGAGCATGAAAAGTATGAGCATGTACAGCACTCAATACTTAGTTGGGGCTCCTTTTGCCTGAATTACTGCAGCAATGGGCGTGGCATGGAGTCCATCAGTCTGTGCTCAGGTGTTATGAGAGCCCAGGTTGCTCTGATAGTGGCCTTCAGCTCTTCTGCATTGTTGGGTCTGGAGTATCGCATCTTCCTCTTCACAATACCCCATAGATTTTCTATAGGGTTAAGGTCAGGCGAGTTTGCTGGCCAATTAACAGGGATACTATGGTCCTTAAACCAGGTACTGGTAGCTTTGGCACTGTGTGCAGGTGCCAAGTCCTGTTGGAAAATGAAATCTGCATCTCCATAAAGTTGGTCAGCAGCAGGAAGCATGAAGGGCTCTAAAACTTTCTGGTAGATGGCAGTGCACAGTGGACCAACACCAGCAGATGACATGGCACCCCAAACCATCACTGACTGTGGAAACTTTACACTGGACTTCAAGCAACATGGATTCTGGGGCCTCTCCTCTCTTCCTCCAGACTCTGGGACCTTGATTTCCAAAGGAAATACAAAATTTACTTTCATCAGAGAACATAACTTTGGACCACTCAGAAGCAGTCCAGTCCTTTTTGTCTTTAGCCCAGGTGAGACGGTTCTGACGCTGCGTCTTGATCAAGAGTGGCTTGACACAAGGAATGCGACAGCTGAAACCCATGTCTTGCATACGTCTGTGCGTGGTGGTTCTTGAAGCACTGACTCCAGCTGCAGTCCACTCTTTGTGAATCTCCCCCACATATTTGAATGGGTTTTGTTTCACAATCCTCTCCAGGGTGCGGTTATCCTTATTGCTTGTACACTTTTTTCTACCACATCTTTTCCTTCCTTTCACCTCTCTATTAATGTGCTTGGACACAGAGCTCTGTGAACAGCCACCCTCTTTAGCAATGACCTTTTGCGTCTTGCCCTCCTTGTGCAAGGTGTCAATGGTCGTCTTTTGGACAGCTGTCAAGTCAGCAGTCTTCCACATGATTGTGTAGCCTACAGAACTAGACTGAGAGACCATTTAAAGGCCTTTGCAGGTGTTTTGAGTTAATTAGCTGGTTAGAGAGTGAACCAGGTGTCTTCAATATTGAACCTTTTCACAATATTCTAATTTTTTCATTAGTTGAAAGTTATAATCATCAAAAATAAAAGGAATGAAATATTATCAGTCTGTGTGGAATGAATGTATACATTATACAAGTTTCACTTTTTGAATGGAATTACTGAAATAAATTAACTTTTTGATGATATTCTAATTATATGACCAGCACCTGTAATGCTGCAGTGGAGCCTAGCCTTTATCCTCTTTACTGCCTGCAGCCCTCTGTAGGTACATAGTATACAATCTGACTTCTTTTTGCAACCAGTGGAGTTGCCCCTTGCTGACCATTAGAAGGAATGCAGGTTTAAGACCCTTCTGCACTGGCTTCCCTTTTCACTTGAGATTACCGGACTTTTAGTCTTTAGTATGGCTCAAACTCCAAAGACACTGGATCGTACACTTCCCATAAATCAACAGTCTCTTTAATTAGACCTGCCTGCTTGTACTATTATACATTATATAATTAGATTATTATTACTCATGCATTAATGTAAAAGCAGGATTTTAGTGTTGTAGTTGGTTGAGGTTTAACTGTTTTGTATCAGACTGCAGTTAATGATTATTATCATTATGGATTAATCTGATGATAATTTTCTCTATTAATTGATTGTAGTAATTTTTAAAAATACAGAAAAATGTTCTCAAAATTAACCAGAGCCCGAAGTGACACCTTTACAATGCTTGTTTTGTCAGTCCAGACCTCAAAATGAGTAACATTAAAATAATCAAAAGTAAAAGCAGCAAACCTTCACATTTGTGAAGCTGGAACCATGACAAGTTTTTACATATAAAATTACTTATTCAAGTCTCAAAATAATTGGCAATTAAATTTCTGTCAGTCAATGAATATAGGCTACTAGCTGTACTTGTATAAACTGTTGAGTAGTTTAATTAATAACAAACATCATAATTTTCACACTCATATGTTTTGTGTGTAATAATCTCACTCTGTAAAGTAACTATTAACTGAAGCTGTCAGATAAATGCAGTGAGGTCAAAAGTACAATATCTCCCTCTGAGTGTAATAAAAAGTGGCATGAAAAGAAAATACTTGAGTAAAGTATACCTCTAATTTGTAAGCAGTACTTGAGAAAATGTACTTAGTTACTGTCCATCACTGACTATAGTTAATGCATTAACAGTAGGCCTACATAAGATTTTAATGTTGTAGCTGGTCAATAGGGAGTTCATTTTAACCAAATTATAGACATATGAGTACTTTTATCTGCAAAATAGCCGTAATTACAGCTGTAGATGCAACATTCTATAAGAAAAATATGTTTAAACTTAGGCTACTGTTAATTATTTTCACAGGCATCCATCAGCGATTTCAGCTTTTTGTTCATGTTTCTGAGTTTTGACAAGTGTATGCTTTAGTAATAACATACATAGGCTATTATTATTATAAGGACCCTATTGAAATGCAAGGAGTTATTATATTGTTATTAGGCTGTATTAGATGCCTATGTAGAGTATAGAAGCAGTAGTCTTAATAATAATTCAACTTAAATTAGTATACTGATCAACACATTTATTAATCAAATATATTTTATTATGTCAACCTAAACAACATTGGGCGAGTAAAGACTTTCCATTAATAAAATAAAGAAAGACAAGTTAATCACACAGCTTACCTGAATCACACCAACCCCTCTGGATCAAAATGACCGGGGGGGTCTCGCCGAGCTCGGCTCTCCTGTTCTCAGCGGCCATGCGGCAGATGCTGGGGTAAGTCCTGCCGTCGCTGCCGCACACCGGGCCGGAGGAGGCGCACACGCAGCTGTGGAGCCCCCCCGGGACAGAGTCGCACCGCAGCCCGTCACCGCAGGGGAGGCCGGCACCGCTCCGCTCCCCGCAGGCATCACCCTCCCCAGCAGCGCACACTACGCAGCACCCGCACCTGTCCTTCACCTGCCCGTAGTAACAGACCTGCGGTGGCACAGGGCAATGAGAGGCATCGCAAACCTGCGGGCAGGTTTGTCTGTTTTTCAGCAGACCTGCGTGAGCTGCGGAGGTGAGAAGGGTGAAGTAAGCCACAAACTTCATCATGACCAAACATCGATTCACAACAGTCGTCCTTTTCTTGTTGACTCTGTAGGCCAAGGTTTATGCTGTCCCGTTCCTTGGGTCCATGTGATAGGCTACATCCAGGTAGGCTCATACTTTAAAGACAATGTCATTGCCGCTGTTTTCATAGCCTAAAGAACTGGATAAGGGCCAATAACGATATATTCTAGTAGCAGCATGCTGATCCTGCTTCACCTGCATGTTCCCGTAGGCTACGCTGTTCCCTCAACCGCTGTGGAATGCAGCTGCATGAGGTTAGTGGACATGTTTTTTATGCGGAGATTCAAAGGCCACATATACTGTAG
Organism: Micropterus salmoides; assembly: GCF_014851395.1. NCBI lineage: Eukaryota > Metazoa > Chordata > Actinopteri > Centrarchiformes > Centrarchidae > Micropterus > Micropterus salmoides. The sequence goes on from NW_024044459.1 coordinate 4,896,346, forward strand.
TCTCTGCCTTCCACTCAGGGAGACAAAATTGCATGTGATGATAAAAGTAAAAGGCTTTCTTGTTAGTCTGTGGCTTGTAATTAAATAACTGGCATTTAATGCTGAGGTCAAGCTGAGGGCTCTTTCTTTCAGAATTACAGTTGACATTTAAGTCTTAGTGCATATGGGTAATTTCATTCTTCATAAACAAAACACTTAAATGTGTTTTGAAGCTGTCAGGGCACATCACCTTTATTGACTTTATTAGTGGCCTTCATATCCTAGTGAACAGGTTGAATAATTCTTTTTCTGCATCTATTTTCCCTTTTAACTGTTTCTCTTCTTGAGAATTAGATGATTTTCAATGTTGTAAAATCAAGGGCATCAGGACTTGAAGATTGAAGATACCTGAAGGTGAAGTGTGAAGTTTTATACACACTTAAAATAATGTCCTGCTGATAATGAAATTTCCGGTTCATTATATTACAAGGATACATGTTATTTTTCTTTAATCAGCTTCATGCCAAAAAGGTACTGGAGCATATATTTAGAAATGTTAATTACCCAGTTATGATTTTGGGCATGATTTTTTTGTTGTCCTGTTACAAGTCATTACCCATTTTTTAAGACTTTCAATTTTTTGTCTATATTTGACACTTACTTGAGATCTGAGACAGGATCTTCAAAAAATGTCCAGTCCATTTTTAGAGTTTTGTGGGAAACTAACAGCTTTTTGGAATTTTTATGTCATAAATGTTCTGTTGTATTAGTCTCTGGGGTTTCCTCTAACATAATCTTTTTCACTGTTGCACTTTAAATCTTTTTTTGTACTTTGCATACACTTGAGATTAAATTCAGCTTCTTCAAAAGATACAGGTTTCATTCTACTTCATCTAGTGGCCCTGAAAATCTTATTTCATTTGTAAAAGTTTGTTAAAAATAGTGTTTTCAACTTGAGGTGTATGTATTTACAATAAGAGAAACTAAGTAGTAGTTCCCATTGTGTATTAAATGCAGTAATATAAAGGGTTGAAAATAATATGCCATGTAGCTAGTCTGTTCATGGATACCATGGAGAAACCAGTAAGGATGTTCATGTACAGCAAATGTCCAGGGTTTGGCCAGGCAGGTACAGATCTTCCAGTCCATTCGTAACTGGGGTAAAGTTGTGTTTAAATAGGGCAGGCAACACCACCTAGGTTTTTATCATGACGCCTAGAACCTCTATAGATTGACCAAGATAATGTTTATTCTCAAAATTAGGGAAACAGTGGAAAACAGTGTTTCTTTAAAAACTACAAATAAAAGCACAGAAATTCAATAGACAAGTGTAAAACAAAGTCCACACAAGTCCAAATATGATAAAAAATAATGCAGCCACCAACGACGGGACTGAAGCAGACCTTATGAAGATATTCTGTATTCAGTATTTTCTTTTATGGAGGGAAATAGTGTACAATGGTGAATAAAATACCAAATAAGACATTTGCTCTTGAGCCCACACTCTGAATACTTACACTCAAACTATTCCTTGAAATAGAAATCTTACCTTGTGACAATTTTCCTTAAGGAAAATTGTCACAAGGTCTGCCTCAGTCCCATTCTTCCCTCAATCCACTCACCTCTCTCTTCCCCATGCCTATGCATTTCATTGCCGTTCTCCTTCCAGCCACCAGATGCCCTCAGACTTTTCTCGCTTCATTCCAGATCCTGACACTCCCATCCCCCCTGCAATCACCTCATTTTGCTCACCTGACCTTCCCAAAGGGGTAAGCCAGAGTTGGAACACCAAAGCCTGCATGGAACGTTCCATCAGCCATTCACCTAAATATACCAGCCCAGAAACATTGTTCCTCTGACAGTTTGTCAAAGTTATCATGTACAGCGTGCCTTTGTTTTCGAGCCTGAGCCTGTACCTAACCTGAACCTGCCAGTTCCATGCACCATGCCTATATAGCCTCACTTTGACAATAAATGACTGAACTCTAATGTGCTGCCTGCATTGCCTATGTTTGCGTCCAATCATTCTGCCCGTCTACTAAAAATATCAGTCAACAGTTTGTTTTTTCAGAAATATACACCACTGACATAGATCACTCTTTGACCATTTCAACAATCATTCAGGAAGTGTTTTGCCTCCTGCATTATCTTTACCTGGCTGTTGAAGTTACGTTTAATCCTTTTCACCTCTTGTAAAAGTTAGGTGAACTTTTAGACCCTGGACATTATTATCTTCACTGGTGATGGCAAAAGTAGGATTCAGTGTGGCAGATCGGCCACTCGATAGTTTTAAGATGACTAGTTTATTTTGAGTTGATTGGAAAAGACGTGGATTGTCCATCTGTGTATTTATTTTCTCATCACTGTAGTCAGAGACACTGCGATTGCACACTGTGTGAGTCAACTCATTCTATTCAGTAAGACAGATCTTGATAATAGCTCAATAGTCTGTGACAAGCAGCCAGGCTGTGTATAACAGTGTGAGCCTCTTTATGACGCATACTGTAATATATTTCAGGGGAGGCTCTTTGATTTCGCTCACTGTGACCTATCTTTATGTGGAAATGAAATGAGAGCCATGCAGATATTTTAGAATAAAAACAGGGTAAGTACTCAAACATGAAAGTACTGTAAGGTGTAAGCGCGACTGCTACCACTGATGTTGTCTGCAAGACCTCAAAATGTCTGAAAATCAGTTTTGGCAGAAGGCGGAAACGGCAGAAAAGGCTTTGATAGATTTTTAACAATTTTAATATGATTTAAAATTGATTTAATATGCTTTGTGATCTCCAAAGCAGCAAAATTGGACATAAAACCCAAAGCCACCTAATGTTAACCTCTGTGCGTAACCTAATAAACTGTACTTATTCCATGAAATACTGATAGGCCTGAAGTGTCCTCCAGCCCACTTGATATAATACCTACAAAATTTTTACTAAAAGTAATAGATTCTGTTGGGCCCCATTTGATCTCTGTTTTCAACAGCTCCCTATCTACTGGTTGTGTCCCTGATTATTTTAAAACGGCTTGCGTGAACCCACTTTTAAAGAAACCTGGTTTAGATCCCTCCCTCCCACAAAATTTTAGACCAATTTCAAAACTGCCTTTTATTGCAAAGATTCTAGAAAGAATTGTGTCCAAACAGCTGCTCACTGTGCTGGAAAATAACAAAATATTTGAAAAGTTTCAGTCTGGTTTTAGGAAAAGTCACCAATGACCTTTTAATGTCTGCTGATGAAGGTATGTGCTCAGTCCTTGTACTCCTGGACCTTAGCGCTGCTTTTGACACCATTGATCACAACATCATGTTAGACAGACTGAGGCACTGGGTGGGGATCTCTGGTACTGCTCTAGAATGGTTTTCATCCTACCTGTCAAATAGGAAGTTTTGCGTGTCTGTAAACAACTATGTCTCTTCATTCTGTCCAGTTAAATATGGTGTGCCTCAGGGGTCGGTCTTAGGACCCATTTTGTTTTCCTTGTATCTGCTTCCCCTTGGACATATTATCCATAAACATGGCATTTCTTTTCATATTTATGCTGATGACACACAAATATACTTGCCCGTCAGATCCACAGACCCTGGAATGCTGAGTTCACTTAACAACTGCCTTTGTGAAGTTAAAAAATGGATGTCAAATAATTTCCTCCAGCTGAACTCAGACAAAACAGAAATCCTGGTCATCAGGTCCCAGCAGATGGCAAATCAAATACTGCCATCTGCTGGTTCCCTAGTAAATCACATTAAGCCTGTGGCAAAGAACCTTGGTGTTTGGTTTGATAGTAATTTAAATTTCGAGCAGCACACCACAAAGCTTGTTCAATCATGTTTTTATCAACTTAGAAATATAGCTAAAATTCGATCTATGTTAACTTTTAAGGACACCGAGACCATTTTACACGCCTTCATCTCATCACGCCTGGATTATTGCAACAGCCTTTTCACCTGTTTAACCCAAAAATCTATTGATCGACTCCAGACTGTCCAGAACTCAGCTGCCAGGCTTTTAACCAGAACAAAGAAATATGACCACATTACTCCTATTTTAGCTTCATTACACTGGCTCCCAGTATGTTTTAGAATTGACTTTAAAATTCTATTGATCACTTTTAAAGCTCTTCATGGCCTCTCGCCTTGTTATATTTCTGACCTTTTAGTCCCATACGCACCAGCACGTACCTTGAGATCCTCGGGCAGAGGTCTGTTGTCTGTTCCAGAGTCTCGACTGAAAACTAAAGGGGACAGAGCGTTTGCTGTCAGGGCCCCGAGGCTCTGGAACAGCCTGCCCGAGGAAATCAGGTCGGCTGAGTCAGTGAACTCTTTTAAGTCCCTTCTTAAAACATACTTTTATAGGAGAGCTTTTCCCGATCTTATTTGACTTTATTTTATCCCTTTTATTTTATTGTATTTTACTAATTTTATATTAAATTTTCATGCTCTTATCTTTTTTTTGTATTATTCTTTACACTTGTTAAAGCACTTTGTAACTTGTTTTTGAAAAGTGCTCTACAAATAAGGATTATTATTATTATTATTACATATTTACTTTAAATTCACAAAAAATTCTCCCCAAAAAATAAAAATAAACAGTAAAAGACAGTTCTGTTTGTATTTAAGTTATAAATAAAACATTATTTAATGAATGTAAAGGGTCACTGCTGACATTGGAAATGGTTAGGATTTTTTGTAAATTGTTTTTTTTTATAGCATGACAATGTTTAAAGTATCAGGTCTCAGGGAATTGATATGATTGTTAGGTTAGTGCATTATAATGTAGCAATTTAAGTGGATTTTTGCATTAGGGGATTATGATTAAATTGACAATCATGCTTTCCATAATGTATGTGCTTGATATAAAAACAAAAACAGTTAGATAACTTTTTTTTTTGTTGATTTATGTATGTATGTTTACTATTGACCATATATAAGATCATATGAGATTAAGATTTCCACACATTCCTCACATGTCCCTGAATACGGCTGCGACTGTTATTACTGCTAAGACCACCACCATTAATGAACATGATAATGTAGTTCATCCGTCACACTTGTCAGCTCATATCATAACAGTTTATACTCTTTAATGTCACTTCTTGGAACATCTATCTTAGATACACCTCAGGGGGTTGACTCTGTGATAGTAATTGGACGGGCTGATTAAAACATATGGAGGAGTACTGCTTTTAATGAGGTCTTGATGATAATACTAACAGTTTGGGTAAAAGTAATGATACTGGCATTACAAATGCCTTACCCTTTGGCAGAAGTTCAATTGCATGGCGTTATATGATATGTTGACTGCCTTCCAGGCTCCATTATATGGTGATGGAGAGCAGATGAACCAAAGACGAGCATCTGCCAGGGTTCATTCTGTCTGTGAAAGAGCTTTTGTGTTGACAGCTTCTGTATGTTTGACTGAAACTGTCGAGCCAATCATAGTGGTATGAAAGGAAAAAATGAAACCTCGCATTTTCAGTTGAAAAAACTTATATGAAACAATCACTCATACCAGTCTTGAGTGACTTCTTCTTAGCCTATATATACTAATACATAATGTGTTTTGTACGTTCATCTTCTACAGCATTTAAGCTAATAGGGTGATTTCATGGTGAGGACTGTGTCGATTGATACAGACCTTTCAAAGCACGGCCCACATCACATTCCTCCTCCAGCTGACTGCATAATGGTCAAATTGAACAGTAATGGCAGACTGCGGTGGAATTCAATTTCCTGATTATTTTGTTATGATTGTAATTACAGTATGTCCACATGGTAAATGGATTACATTTAGCATAGTGCAGTTAAGAACCCTTACATCAGAGGCAAAAGAAATGACCTGACATTTCCATAATGGCTGACTGTAACTGCGCAAGTCGTTTTTTCATTTATAGCGGCTGTCATTCTGCCTGCTCCTTCAGCATACAAATCCATTATTTCCCCCAGAAAACTCATAATTCATAAGCTCATTACAGAGGGTGTGAATTAAAGAGGCTGTGCACGTCCTTTGTGAAATTTCCTGATCACGAGCGGCCTAGTTTTGAAAGTCAAGAAAAGCTTCTAACTTCTAGAGATTCTTTCAGTGACTTTGAAAGGAGTCGGTTTGTCCTCGTGTGATGGAAAGTTCAGATCGTACGAAGTGCTCTTTCACAGGGTTTTCTGCCGCTCCACTTAGCCATGACTTGTCACACTGCTGCTATGAGCCAGGTTTGTGTGCGACTTGGACCTTCTCCAGAGTCCTGTCTTTTATCACCAGTACAACATTTGATCATCACCTTGTGCTGCTGCTGGTCTCTGGAAATAAGTTAAGGGGATTGAATATTGTCTTGCTGCCAGTAGGGGGCAGAAGTGATCCATATTTCATGCTCTGTGTACTCCTCCTATCTAAATTGGGGCAGGAGGTGCAGCGGGGAGAATGCCTTTAAGCTCCACTGCCTCTTTAGACCCAGATGCATCAGGGAAGGTCTGCTGCTCCCAAGGTCAGCCATCTGAGGACCAGCACTGACCGCAGCTCCTCTCCTCTTCTACTGATGACCGCTGGACTAATTGGCTATGGGTTGCCTCTGAAATAAAACTGAAGCGAAATGACAGCCCCTCTGGACTATCTGAGATGCAGCTTTTTAAAGGTCCCATATGGCAATTGTCAGAGCCGGGGCTGTTTGAGGGGAACTCTCCATATCCTTTTTCATTAGCCTTGACTGCTGTTGTTGATGAGATGTAATGTGGTGGCAAAGTGCATCTCAACATCCCCTCTCCGGTGGTAGCTGTCAGATCACCACCACGGCAAATAAGCTTAGTCATGGATATTGAGTTTCCTCCCTAACTTGTTTTTGAGTGTGCTGATTGATGGCGCGAAATCTATTAAGAGGATTTAGTCGAGTTTAAAATTGAGGGCAGAAGTGTCTGTGAATTAGCTTTCTTAATGTCAGGAAATTCTGGTCGAAAACTACAAGAACAAGAGGTGAGGGAACTTCAGCGGTGATCTGTGAAAACTCATTTGCTGTGAAAGCTGTTTAGTAGCAACATAATGTCCATGGGTCCACAGATAAGCATTTCACAGACCCTCTTGACACTGGAAAGCATGAAGGAGGAGGAGGAGACATTTTTATTCATCACCAAACCATGGAAGAAACATATTTTATCACTCCCCAACCTCAGCCCTTAATCGTCCCTACAGGCTGTTGCACCAGCTTTGTGTAAGTTCAAGCGTAGCATTAGCTAGAAAGTAGTGGAGCTGTACTTATTATATCTCAGCTCACACTGTACAATGGTCAGTTTATAATATAGAGTTGAGGTTAAACTCGTGTGTTGCACCTGTAACCACACCCAACAGTGATGTCAAAGGGTCCTACAGAACACCTGTATACTACTGCAGCCAGGGGAAACATTAAACTACAGGAGGTCAGCAAAAACTGATTTTTCAGGGAGTGTTAATAACTCCAAATGAATCTAAGTCTAATTCCCAGCCTGTTGCAACACAGAAGTAGCACAATAAAATCTAGAAATGGAAGAACATATACTGTATATACTGTGTATATAAATATATGTTCATATATCTTAGAAGCTACAACAAACACTTTATTTGAAAGAGTTCATGAAAATGTACATGACCTCTTATATACAGTTTCCACCCGCGACTAATGGAAAAAAGGTGTTTGTTAAAGACAGCTAAAAACAGACTTTTTGAATAAACAACTATATCATTATGGAAACATATTGATTAAAACCATGTGATATACTGTTGAGTAAAGTCATTTTTTTAGTAAAATGTGTTTCCACAAATGTCAGTGTGTTTTTGGCAGAGACTTTATTACTTTTGAAAAGCAACCTGGAAGTTCCAGTTTTTGTTTGGCCCTGTATTAGAACTCCAAAAGCAAATCATATATATGAAAATGTTTTCTATCACAGGCAACAAAGGTGTATGGGTACTTTTATTACTGCCAGCTTCACTGAGACAGGGCCATGTAAGAAATATTGGCCTTGTAACTTGCAGCTCGCCTTTGGAAATTTACAAGAAAAACAGTCAGGCCCTTTAAAGAGACTTTATATCCGAAATCATTTTGATCAGACAAGTCTGAGGAAAGATTCATCTTTGTTGTTCTGCTTCTTATTGGATTTCACTTTGTTTTATGTGAAAGGGTTCTGAACTGTTGGCTTCCAAGAGTTTGGTGGCCATTTGATAAGAGACCACAGTAATGATTTGGCGGTGCAATTACCCCTTGGGAGCGGGCAGCAGTGACAGCTGGGAAAGGACACGAGTGTGTGTGTGTTTCAGTGTAGACATGGTGAATGTCAGGCAGATGTAGAGGGAAACCCATCAAAGTGGAGCTGAATTAGTTGTTATTTATGCTTTTATACCAACTCCCCCAAAGACTTTAAGGACCTCTGGCTCTTTGGACAACTTACCTAACATTGTGTTCTTGGTAGCAATTTTGGGAGGGGTTACTTCCCCTTTACTACTAGACTAGTTTGTAAGAAAACAATTGTTTATATGCATTTTTACTGTCAAGTTGTGATTGGGGTCTACCCTGTTATTTAGTTTGGTACAGATCTCTGTGTACATAATCAATCAGTGATAGTCATTTCACAGGAATTTGTTATGATGATCATTAAGAAATCATATATAAAACTAGACCCATTGTTCACACAGCTCACACGTTTCCACTTGTTTATCCTCAGTGAAAAAGTAAGTGTTTTCTTAAGCTGAATGATTTTTTAAATTAAAGTGACAAACCTGTTTGTTATTTTTGGGAACTGGAAGAACAAAACATAACCAAAAAACAAAAAGAACTTACTTTTTTGTTCCAAGGAGAACAATATTCATCACAAACTTTTTTTTAATGATAGATAGGTAGATATATATTTTACTGTTATTCAACTACAGGCCATACACTTAAAAACTTTCAATAACTTCGATCCTTTACTTATTAGAGGCAAGAGTGATAATACATGATAATGATAAACTAACTTTAAATAACTAACAAAACTGAATTGACATCATGTTCAAGATGACATTGCAGACAGCAGCCTCTGGATTACGCTCCATAGTGCTTTTACCAGAGAAGAGCTCTAAAATATTGGACTTTCAACTGCTCATACTATTCCACCCCTCCTTAACGAACCCTGGACTTTCCCGTAGTTATTAGTTGGAGGAGCAGCAGCTCTGTTCGGGATCCTTCGGAAACGGCGCAGGGGAAAAAGAGCAGGCGCGCTGGTTAAACTGAGACAGCAGGGTTTTCACACTGCCCTCCCTTCTATCAACCTGGCAAATGTCCACTCTCTAACCAACAAAATGGACGAACTGCATCTCCTCAACAGTAATAACTCGGACTTCTGCAGATCTGCCGCCCTCTGTTTCACCGAATCCTGGCTCACCGAGCACATCCCAGACAGCGCACTTCACCTACCGGGATTTAATCTCATCCGCGCGGATTGCGAAAGGTAGCTCACGGGAATAACAAGGGGAGGTGGACTGTGTTTCTATATAAACGAAGGTTGGTGCACAGATGTCACAGTGTTGAAGAAATCATGCAGCCCTCACTTAGACACATTTTTTATAAACTGTAAACCTTTTTATTCACTGCGGGAGTTTTCTTCATTTGTCCTGGTCGCTGTTTACATTCCACCTCAGGCCTGTGTTAGAGAGGCCTTACTACACCTGGCCGACCAGATAACTAACATGGAGAAAAAACATCCAGACTCCCTGCTCATTGTTCTCGGGGACTTTAACAAAGCAAACCTCAGTCATGAACTTCCAAAATACAGACAGCATATTTAGTGTCCCACCAGGGACACTAACACACTGGACCACTGCTACACAACATTGCAGCCTTGGGACTCTCTGATCACTGTCTAGTTCATCTTATCCCAACATGAAGGCAAAAACTGAAATCTGCTAAACCTGTTGTAAAGACTGTGAAAAGATGGACCAACAAGTCAAAGCTGGAGTTACAGGCCTGCTTTGACTGCACTGACTGGAGTGTTTTTGAGGCTGCAGCCACTAACCTGGACGAACTAACTGACCCTGTGACATCTTACATCAGCTTTTGTGAGAACATGCGTGTGCCGACTAAAACCTTCCGCACATACAACAACCAAAAACCCTGGTTCACAGTGAAACTCAGGCAGCTTCGTCAGACAAAGGAGGAGGCCTTCATAGGGGTGGTGGTGCCGCATAGATAAGAAGCTTGCCTTTGGTGTGGGAGACCTGGGTTCGATTCTGTCCCTGAGCTTTGGATAAAAGCGTTGAATGAATAAATGTAAATGTAAGTAGGGACACAGTGTACAACCAGGCCAGGAACACTCTGACTAAAGAGGTCAAAGCAGCAAAGATATGCTATGCTGAAAAGCTAAATAACAGCTTTGCAGCCAACGACCCTGTGTCAGTGTGGAGAGGCCTCCAGACACTCACTAATTACAGGAGACCATCCCCCAACACTGCTGGTACTAAACGACAGGCTGACGAGCTGAATGGCTTTTATTGTAGGTTTGAAAAGCCCAGAGTCACACCTCTCATACCTCTCTCCCCCGCTCCAACACTGTCAACAGTCACCTTCCGCCTCTGACACACTGCCACCCCGCCTCTCTGACCCCCTCACCTGCGCTCAATATCTGTGAAGAGGACTTGAGTCACCTCATCCAAAGGCAGAAGATCAGGAAGGCTCCTGGCCCAGATGGTGTGTATCCATCCTGCCTGAAAATCTGTGCAGACCAGCTGGCCCCCATCTTCACACAGATCTTCAACAGATCACTGGAGCTGCGTGAAGTTCCATCCCGGTCCCCAAAAAACCCTCCATCTCTGGACTAAATGACTACAGGCCTGTCGCCCTGACATCTGTAGTCATGAAGTCCTTTGAAAAGACTGGTGTTGGCCCACTTGAAGGACTGTTGCACCTCAAGAGACCCATCTGTCAAACTCCTGAAGTTTGCTGACGACACAAAGGTCATCGGCCTCATCTGGGACGGTGATGAGTCGGCTTACAGACGGGAGGTTGATCAGCTGGCTCTCTGGTGCGGCCAGAACAACGTGGATCTTAACACGCTCAAAACTGTGGAGATGATCGTGGACTTCAGGAGGAGCCCCCCCCCACCCCACACACACAATTCTTGTGCAATAACCCAGTAACTCTGCCTCTAATCAGCCACCTGTTTACTGGCTAATACTTATTTTTTATTCACCATTCTCTATTTCAGCGCTGTTAATACTGTTATATTGTCATATTGTAGATACTGTATACCAAATCCACCTACCTCAAGTCATTACTCCTGCACAAAATACTTATACTTATTTATTCCAACATACTTTGCACGATACTTCATTGCACTGTGTACATGTGTACATGTATGCATATATATGTACGTGTATATCACATCCACCTACGACATTTACATACTCCTGCATCCTTTGCACTCTGCTCACTGCACTATTTGTCAATATGTCTGTATTGTTTTTGTTCATAGTGTGTATACTTGTGTTATCTACACTGATGTCTGTGTCTGATTTTATTTTATTGATTTTACTGATTTTGTATTTTTGTATGAGTAAGCACATCGTGAGAAATGTACAATCCAGAGTCAAATTCCTCGAATGTGTACACATACCTGGCAATAAAGCTGATTCTGATTCTGATGTTGGAATGACGGAGTGCAGTTTTGTCCATTCTATCTTTTCTTGATTCATGGTTAGTCTACTTTGATGTTATATAGTATAATGTATTTGGCACTTCCTAATAGCCTTAATATTCTAACATATATTTCGCAATACTACACTGATTCTTGACAAAATTCTGCTTAAGGTCAAAGGCAAGAGTCACCTTCATACGACCACCACTCTAACAGAAAGAGATTTGATATCTTTTGTATGTGTAAATAAGGTAATTTACTCAAGTGTGGACAGCTTAGCAGAGAATTTGCAAAAACCCAAATAAATAGCTGTGGGCAAATGTTTTTCATAAATTTATTGTAGGATTACTTGTGTTTACCTTGACCCTCGTGGGAGAGCACTTACAACACAATCTGTCTGATAACTACCATCTGTCAACAGGAGCATCTGTGCAGCACCTCTATACTCATGTCACACTAAATACCTAAATAAAAGTAGCCTTGAGGGAGGGACTGTAATTGACAAATTTATGAAAATGAGTGTAAAAAAGAGACCTGTTATGAGTGTTCTACCTGCAAGTTGAGTTATTTATTCAGTTGGCAAAATTGTTGCCTTCTAGACTTTATGCTTTCTTCAGTCATTCGTAAAAGTAAAAGTCTACCTTGCAGACATTTATTAGCGTTATCTTATCCTTTGTATATAGACTGTAGATAAGACAGATAATAGAATAGAAAGATAATAGAAAGATGGACGACAAGGCAGAATTGAGGCCAAACCATCTCTGGCTGCAATATCAGGTCATAGCCCCTCCCCCTGGGCCCTGGACGGGACCTCAATACCGCTGCTCCAACCTCGATCACTACTGCGCAGACTCTGGCCAAATGACGTCATCAGTGAATCCCCTGTGATGTGCGATATTATGGCTCAATTTTTGCACAGTGGGAGGAAATGAAGACGGGTCGTCCATCTATATTTACAATCTATGACACCAACCCGTTCTCATTCCAAGTCGTCCAATACCGATGCATTAGTCACACCCCAAAGAGTCTCTTACAGACATACCTTTAACATCTGTGACGCTGCCAGAAAGCCTTTCTAACACGTGGGTAATTTTGTGAATCAGAGACTTTCTCGCTCTTTATACATATTCACTTGACTTCCTAAAGGCTTTCTGTCAGCAGTCTGGCTGGTCACCTGCGTGACAAAACAACCTTATTTGACAACCTGGGAATCAGAACAGTCTCCTTGTACAGCTTCCTGCAGCACAATCCATCTCTTAAAGCTACAGACAGTCAATCACAAATGTGAATCAATGTACAGTCAATAGTAGTGTCCCTCTGGCCATCTAGCTCATGGGCTATTGGCATATTATAGCAATTACGATAAATTGTAACTAGTGTTCACCTAAATTTCCAAGTTGTAATTACGACTAGGAAACTTAGGTTTTTCCGAAAGCTTGCACATACAAATACGGAAGTATCTTATCACCAAACGAATATGGATGCCTCATTTTAGCTAAAGGCCATCATTCAGTGTAATTGAGCCCAGTACTTTAACAGATGAGCGTGGTTCTATATCGTCAGTGAATAGTATTTTCATCCAAACACTATGTGAGCGCTCGTAAGTCACTGACATGACACCATCCATTTCATATGAAGGGAATACAGTGGAAGCTAGTTCTAAACTGGTCCTGATTCGTTTTGGCATGCCAAAAAAGAAAAAGCACCTCCTGGTGAAAACTAATGACACCTCATTGTATTCAGTTTTGGAGGGTCTATGCTGCTCTCTGCTGGACAATGCTGTTATGCAGTACACCTATGTGTTGTGATTGGATTTTAATGTGCTGTGAAAAATTTGCATAAGTTATTACATTTTTACATGTTTATTATTTAACCATGACATACTAAATGCAGACAAAAAGAAAATACATATTACAATGTACGTTGTTTCACCTTATTTCTTTGTTTTTTTAATTATGCATTTTAAATCTGCTATATGACGCAGAGGTCTCTAGATTAATTGCAAGCAGAGGAACAAGCCAGTTTACAGGGATGTCTTGTGTCATGTGTTTCCCACAGACCAGTGAATGCTTCTTATACCAGAGCATAGCAGGCTGTGAGGGGCTCTGCTGAAGGCTTTGCACTGGATATACAGTCATGAATATTTCATAGTTCATACCTTTACTTTTTACTGGTCTCTGTCGGCGAAGCGCGCTGGTTACCTTCCCCTTGTCACATGCAAAGTGCAGATACACAAGGGGGGGTGTTTGACAGTTTGTTTGTGTAGGGACATCATAAGGACAATCCAGCCTGCCTCAGCATGACTGTAATACATGAAAAGCAACGATGGTGATGTGGTGCAGAGAAGGCGATTTCAGCAAGTTGGCATGCTGTTTATCAGCAATAAAAAGGCAAATATGAGGGTGTCGGCCAGCTAGTCACAAAACATGGCAACAGATGCTGTACAGACAAAGGATTCACGTATGTCTGAGTGTCCTCCTCCAGCTTTCCACAGCATGTGTTCGGGAAGGTTAAAGTAGAGAAATACTACACGCTGAGCTCAGTGGGGTGAGAGCTGAGCTTCCAAGACAATTCTTAAGTGTTTGCATGCTTCAAAAGGCTTAACTTATTTGTGAAAAAATGACACAGTGCCTGTAAGGTTCACGACACACCTCCAGTTACAGTTGTGTTAGGCTTTATGCACAGCGGCTTTGCACATGTGCAATGGCTTGAAATCTAATTAGTGAGCAATGGCTTGTAATGCCATCCACCTTAAAGAGTCCCATCTGTGCACAAGAAGCTTGTCTTATTAGACATGTAAAGGCAACATATGCTGCAATTAAGTCCTGGGTAAACATGTTCACAGAGCAATTTCATATATGTTCTGCAGGCATTTTCAACATATTGTAAATGATCTTCTTTTTTGAATTTATATTTGTCTGAAAATTCAACGCTTTGGAATTGAACTGCACACTTGTTGCTTGTTTTATAGGAAATTAAATATACTTGACTCCACAAATTTGAATGTAGAAGTATGAGATTTCAGGGCTCCCAATGATTTACCATTTTTAAGGAAAAGTCTGTATAAGTGGTGAGTGTATCAGAGTAATAGTGATAGAGTATTGGTGGTGATGGATGCAGTGCATGAATGTGATTGGATGTAACCAGCCAGCTGTGAGTGAGTCAATGATTGTGAAGCATGATTGAAACAGCTGATGCCAATCAGACAATGATTGTAAAGACAATAAAATTCAGACAGCAATACAAAGGTTCACGGCCACCTTGCCAAAAGTGGAGCAACATTCGCTGCTGAAGCTCCATTTTGACCACAGACCTTTTGGCATTGGTTGTAAAGCAGCACAATGATTTGTTCTGGTTCAGGATCGGGATCAGAGTGTGACTGTTGTGTTCACATATGTCCAAATCAAGCCAAAGCGAAAACGCCCCCTTGTTTCAGAACAAGGTGATAATGACTGGGATGGGTTACTGTATTTTCTTTAGACTTTGTATCTACATTTACTGTCATGAGCCAGCAGTGTCTCCTCCTCATCCCTTGTGTTTACCTCTGTTTTCCACCATTCCCCTTGTTTCCTGTCTGTTACCTTGGGTCTCGTTTCTCAAATTTCTACCTCCTCGATCCTCGAGCCTGTGACCTGGAAATCGATCTCAGCGCTCCATCTTGAAGGAAATCTCAATTCTTATAATGCATATCGAGGAGCTGTGAGCGAGGATACATCAGTGTATCCTTTGTGGAAGTCTTTTCAGCTGCTGTGACGTTTAAAAGAGGCGTGATATGAAGCTGGACCAACCCATGGACGGAGCAGGACTCTGCAGTGTTTCTGTTGTATTCATAAGTTGAATTTGTTAAGCCTATTAAAAATAATCAAATGTGCAATCGAAAACCTCATAAAGTTGTTGTAGTTCTAACCGCATTCCTCAATGTCATTTCACTTTGATATCACTGATGTTGTTATTGTTGAATGTGATGTGTGGATGGGCAGCAGGATCGTAAAAAAGAACACGGAATAACAGCAGGATGAAGCGCCTCTCCAGAGAAGCTGTGCGCATTTACGCACGAGCAACAGCAACATAAATTAATATTTAAATCACCCGACGCACCGATAGGATCGGTCAAGATCTAATGTTAATTCATGTTCTGTGTTCTTCTACACATCCAAAGGGTCTCACACACAGCCCAGGTTCATACAGAGAAACTGTTTGGAGTAAAGCAGCCGTCCTCAATCCTGCGCTCTATCAGAGCGTCTGGATAGAAGCTGAAAGTTTAATTCTGTTTCTCTGTCTGTCCTGTCAAGTTTCGCCTATTACTGCAGGTAAATTGTTAAAAATAAATACTGATCCATCAATAAACACACAAGAATGAACTGGCCTGGAAAGCCACAGGGACCGGTGGAGGTGTGTAAAATGTCCATACAGGTGCTGGTCTCTAAATCTGATAAAATAATTAGTTGGTGGGAGACCGATGGATGATATAGCCTATGCGTATAGGCCTATATGAGTTCCGATCCGCCCAATCCCACCAGTTCAGCTGCTATAATCGTGACAAAACAGTGCAAAGAGCTGCTGAAGTCAAATTATTAGGCTGTAATATCAACCAGACCATTCAGCACTGATCTGCTGTGTTTCATGTTATTAGTGCCCATGTAGTCTGCACGTCATTCCAACAGTAAAGTCCTGTGATGACAGCTGTAATTGGGGCTATATGAGATCAATGTTACTGTGTCATTTTGTAAAGGGACTGATGAAATGCTCATCTCATCAGGCTGAGGGCTGAAATGATCGCCTGTTTACAGGCAAAAGGGGTAGCCTATGCAAAAAAAGTAGTACTGTGCAGCCTAGTGAATTATTATTAATGTTTATTGGAACCTTGAGATGTTGTTGACAGACATGTTTCTGGATTGTGAAGAAATGATCTGTAGCCTTTAGTCCCAAAAGCTGGTCTGCAGCTCTGACAGACCTCACAGCTTTGGAAAGATGATGCAGCTGTGCAACTGGTCATATTTGACGTCGCTTTAAAATGACGGCACAGAGGAAAGGACATCTCATTTCCTTAAATGCCTGTTTCCTCGACCCCTTGAGAATTGCATCTCGGGTGGGAGGGACTAAGGTGCGCCGCGAGGAGTCGAAGAGGCAGAAATTTGGGAAAGGAGAAAGGCTCCCCCCTTCTCTCTCTCTGTGTTTGTGTGTTCTATGGGCGTGGCGACACTCTCTGGCTCCTGCTGCCAAGCTCCAGCTGCACCTGAGCCTCTTTTCACTAATCAGTTCCTGCTGCTCAGCCCCGGTCCTTCAGTTCATTCCTCGCCAGATCGGCGGTTAACCTGAGTGGTATTATCCTACGGCCAGTTATTTCCTTTAGAAGATTATCCTTGTATTGCTCTCTCTGGCTCCGGACTAACCTTGCCATCTAATGTGTCACTTCAGCCTGGAAGACCCAGCACTCGCCCACAGCTCACTGCCAGTCTGGGGACCTATTCGTCTGCTTGCCGCTTCCTGGTGGCCACTCTGCCCAGCTCCAACCCTTCCCTGCCTAAGTCACCTTCTCTTGCACGCTCAAAATAAACTGACTGTACTTCTACCTAGTCCTGTCCTTGTCTGCTTTTGAGTCCAGAATTATCAGTTCTTAACACTTATATTATCTAAATCAGTGGTTCTCAAACTTTTTCACATCAAGGACCCTTTAATTGACACATTTAACTGACTATGGACCCCATTTGATAAGATTTTTGCTTTTAGATATTTTTACTACATAAAATTATAGTGTTTGAAACCCATGATCGAAATATTTAAACATTGTGTCATTGTTTTACTTATGAATGGAATAAAGTAAAAAAATTAAATTATTGCCATTTTTGCGGGGGACCCCCTGGAACCTTCTCAAGGTACCCTGATTGAAATGATTTCATTTTGTAATTTTTGCTATCATACATTTGTTTATACGTTGACATGTTGTAAAACAGATTTATAATCACTTTCTTACTGTTGTATGTGTCGGTCAGATGTAGATTTGTAATTTGTCGAATCACTGCTTGATTCAAATGCAAGGAGTTGAGTTTATATTATTTTGAATATCTCTCCTCAGTTTTTCTTATGTCGCAGGTCTTGGTTATGAATGGCCTTTGCAGGAACTCTATGGCCCCATTTACACCTGGTATTGACATGTGGTCTGTATCTAGTCTTCAAATGGTTTTGAATGTTGCAGCTAGCATTTCATTCAGGAGAGACTTAATTGCAGAAAGAATAATATAAATAAAGAATATAAATAACAAATAATTTATTGAGATGAAAGTAGGTTGAAGAAAGTGAAGAGTGTTTGGCGATTAGACCCCATTTAACCCAAACATCATATTTTAAAGGGGTTATGCCATGAGCTGTACAGGAATATATAGGAGTCTAGACCGTGGTGGTGGTGGTGGTGAAGGAGGAAGAGAAATCAGATCTGGAGGGTGACTTCGGATGGGCTCACTGGAAGGACTAACTGGCTGTGATGAAGACCTGAGGTGAACGGGGTGGCGGAGGGTTGCACCGATCTGACAGCTCACAGCAGCAGAGAAAGGAAAAGTTTTTTAAACTTGACAGCAAAAAGATGATTGGCTCATAGATGTCATGGCAAAATCAGATTGGTTTAACTGAGCGAATTCCCTCAGTCAGGAGATTGATTTAGAAGTGGGAACCGACACAGACAGAAGGGGGAGAGTAAATCATAGAGTAAGCATGAAGAGAGTTAGTCTTCCTGACTGAACGTCCGCTAAGCTTCATTTTACTAAAACTACAAAATCTGATCATATTTCACATATTTTGGCCCAGAAAACACAGGTAGGCCTGAACCTAAAAGCATGATACAGAGATAGATATGTATGGTAAAAGTCTAAAGTATTTAATTGGTTGCAGAAACAGACAAGGCCCCAGGCAGTCAGATCAGGCAGACAAATCCTTAAGGGACAAGGTAAAGAATCATCAAAGTGGAGTCAGGCAAAGGATCAGGCAGGCAGAATAATCGACAGGTCACTGCATGCTGGGAAAAATACACTAGACAGTCGCTGTGTTTCCATGTAATTGTCAAGTGAATTTTAAGTGAACTTTTGAAATGTTGCAAAAAAAGAAGAAATAAAGTAAAATGCTAATTAGGCTATTTCCATCAATTGGTGTGGAGCAAATAAACTAGGCTACACAAAGTGTAGTTTCATCAGACACTGATGTTCCACATAGCTGTAAAACGCTGGAGGTCTTCAGGAATGTGTTTCTATTGTTTGTTATTGTTCTTTCATGTCAACTAGTATTGGCCATGTTTCATGTTCTCAACGAAGACAAAGACAAAGAATCAGCTGATCAGTCATGTGAGTTAAATGTTTGCTATGTCAGAACTTATTTGACAAAGCTGTTTCCATCTCCCATTTAGCGCATTAATTCTTTTTTGACAAAGGCAAAAAAACACCCCAAAAGAGCGTAATAACCTTTTTGCAAAATTGAGGACGTTTTTTCAAATTTCATTTCCATCAACCTTTTCTAACGCGATACTTCAAAATGTACATAAAAATATGTCAATGGAAACCTGGCAAAGCATAAGAGGAACTGTGCCAGTATAAGTAGTGGGTCGCTCTTGAGGGAATGATTTGCAGGTGGCGAGCGGGGAAGCTCAGGTGGTGGGAAATATTTGCTTACTTACTTACTTACTTAGATCAGATCTTTAAGACATAATGTCCACACTGTTATTTTTTGCCAGTGATCACATTGGATTTGTGTGTCCAAACATCACCAACCTATCTGCATGGGTTGCTGTGGTAACAATGTAGGTATCAGTAACTGCATACGCTGGTGAGGCGGCTTCCAATGCGGAGGCATGAGAAATGGTCTATCATCTCCTTCGTCTCAAAACAGTAGCGCTCCTCCGTCGTTGAGTTTGCCTGGTGCGTCAGGAGTACTGCACCACAACCTGACTCGCATCATGGACTCTGCTCAGCCACTCTGATGCACGTGGGTTTTATTCTGAAAAAAGCAACATGCCAAAACATAAAAAATAAAGTACTGCATCTGATTTGTGAGTGTGCTTGTGTTACTTGCCTCAGCAGTTTACTTGGTGAGGACATGTTTATTATTACTGGAGGGAATGATGGCCAAACCCAAGTTTTAATAAACTGAGTTATTCTTTAAGCTGAGATGAATGATGTTATCCTGTAGTGTTCACCAGGTGAAAAGCACAGATGAAGAGTGTTTTGCAGTTATATTTACAATGCGAAAGCTGTGGTGAATAGTATTTTGAAGTGTCTACCAGCTGCACGGTGACATGACATTTTTTTTTTAATGCAGGATGACTCATATTTACTATCCTTTCCCTCCAGCCTAAATGTGGCATAAAGCAGCAGATGGGATGTCATCTCTTTGTCCGTTCATATATCCTTTTGCATGTCCCTCTCATTAATAATTAGCCTGTGATGGTACAGAAGGCCTTAATCATGAGAGAGCGCGTGAGAGCAACAGATTGTGATTGATGGGTGGCGTGTCTGCTGAGACGTGGGTGGAGGAGACAGTAATGGCACAGACAGCGCATCAGCAGATGGTTGGTGATATAGAGCCACAGCCTCACTCCAGATAGGTTAATTAGCCTGATAAGTAAAAATGTGTTGGATTTGGCACCTTGTCTGCAGCTGGTTGATATTTCCTTCATATGGTCACCACTTATCCTTCAACACTGGGGAAGCAGCAGATGAGCCTTCCTATGTGCTCAAGTGAGAGCCAGACTGACAGTGCTGCACGAGTAGGTGATGTCAGCTCGCTCCTGTCTATTGACAGGTGAGCCGTTTTACTAGCAGGCGTCAGTCAAAAAAAGGCATTTAGCCTAAAACATGAATCACTTACGTAAGCAGAAGATGGTTCTGTTCCTGCGTGCAGTGCATCACATGGCAGTGCAACCCTCTCTTATAAAATATGTTTTTGCATTTTCTGCCAATTTTGTTTTGGAGAAGATGTCATTGGAGCATGGGGTTTTGTATGTAAAATGGCAATATTTTTTATGTTCCAAGAATAGCGGAAAGGAGATACAGGGATCAGGCTGGAGTTTAGGGTCAAGTTTACAAAGCACTGGACTTTAATACTGGAGGAAGGGATTTGCATCACTTCCCAAATTCTGTCAGATTTGGTCTAGTAATAATTGGGTTAAGATTAGAGAAAGATCATGGCATGGTTAAAGCTACATTGATTTCTTTTTTAGTTTAGTTTTTTTTAGCGTAGTCTCCACCTACTGAGGAAAATATCTGTCATGGTGACACTTGAGGCAGTTACTACATTAAATAGCATTAAGTAAGTATCAATAAGTTATAGAGCTCCAGGCAGGTATATGAAAGTAATTTCTTTCGAGACAGTAGGTTTGGGCAGTAACATGGCAGCAGCATCTGTTAGGTGTGCACAGTATCATGTTCTCAGTTGTTGTTTCTGCAGTTTAAACTTTCCTCTGCGCCCCCGCTGGCATCACATCAAATCCTGCCAGAGCCTCCACCGCTGCCTTCTATGCCTTCCTTCTGCAGCAGGAAAAAGAGCTGACTTTATCTGCTTCTTAAAACAAATTTGTCAAAGGTGAGCAAGCAACACTAAAACTAAAATTGACCCTCTTTGTGCTGAATAGTGAGCAGCTCTATATAATACTGTGGCCAGCAAGCAGAAGGTAATTCATTAAGATGTGCTTATTTCCTAATACCTGCTGGCAACGTGGTATCACCAGCTTCTAATTTGCATATAAATGTAATATATTTTATTGGTGCATTGTGAGAAGGATTCATTATGAGCAGCTCAGGTACAGACTTAAACACAGTCAGACTCTATTGTGGTATTGCTATCATCAACGGTGGCTCTATTACTTGGAGCTCAACCACTAGAGCCCAAACACAGACCTGAATAACAGATTAGGCATTTGGTTTGATAGCGCTATAAGGCACCTCAACCATTTACTTGAGTGTGATGTAAACAAAATGTTGCTTGTTCAAAAGATATTAGGGAAGGAATAACCTGTTCATGGAGCTGAATAATGCAAGATGCTGAGAATGATCACAGCCTGCACGAAACTCTAAACATATTCCACAGTGTACTGCTGAATGCGTGCCCTCAGATCGACATGCCCTATTTTTTTGTTTTTAAGAGTTTTATTACTTCTTGTAAAAGAAAAACAACAAGGTGTAGTGTTTGAACCCTGTGTTGTTGAAAGTATCAAAGATAAGATGTACTATTCTTAGTACGTCCCACCCATGGCTCTGTGAACCCTACTTTGTTCGGGTTTCAGAGTGAACAAACGTGATTTAAGCCTACAACATACAGTTTGTGCAGGCTGGCAACCTTGACTAGACCCTAAGCATGTAAAACATGTTTTTTTATAGTTTGTATTAAACTTAAGTTCCTATATAATCAACCCTAATCTTAAAATCTTAAGTTACAAAAACGTTTGTAATTACAAAAGTTGATTTAAGAAAAATTTATCTAAAATTAATTAGTCTTATATCTGATCTAGATTTTGACCAAGGGCGAGCTCCTCATGGAGATCCTCCTCACCAGAAAATGGACAGCATTGTTTCTTTGTTGACTGACAAGTGACCTCTTGCGGCCATGCAAATAATGATTATTTTCTGCCAGAGGCAAAGGTGGAAGCGGTATGACATTGTTACACACAGACTTCTCTCTTGCCTCTCTTCAGGCAGAAGCTCGCATGTGTGTGTTTAATGTTCAGCACATAACTGATGTTCTTAGCTCTGATTGGGCATTGGGTTGTTTGTACCGGCACACTATGAAGTAGTTCTGCTTATAAATGCAGTGAGCAGTTTGAGATGCAGTGACACAAGGCTCAAATGGAATAAGTGAAATGAATTGTTTTATCATATAGGCTTATTTCGTCTATAAGAAGCAACTTTTCTTGCAACACTCTGACGCGGCGCTGTTTCTAGCACATCGATGCATTGAACCTTCTTTAAGCTCTCAATCAGCTAAACAGGCATTTGAAAGATGTGGGAAAGCCGGCAGAGAACCGTTGTCCCACCTTTGTTTTATTTTGAGCATCCTGGGTGAGTGTTCAGAGCGCTGTCAGTGCAACATCTCCTTGCTCTGAATAAGATAAAGGAGCGCAAACTCCCCATGACAACTTCAAGTTGCATGTGGTGAAGCCAGAGCTCAAAGTATGCGGATCCTGACAGCGTCGATGAACAGCTACATGTTTCATCCTGACAGGCAATCTGATGCTCTTCAGGAGATGCTTGTGTCTTAGATGTTAGAAATTAAGGAGGATAACAGGGAAACAAACTTTCATCTCAGTTTATGTCTGCCAGCTGTTTGAAGCTGACTCCCTTGTTCCTGCTCTGCAGACACAACTGTGCCATTCCTGAACACCGTTACATAATGGAAGAGTAATAAAGAAATCCATCTAATTAACTGATATCATTGAGGTATACTGTGTTTTCTAAAAAAACATCTCTTTGGTTTATAAGGTATAAGGAGTTTTGCTCAAACTCATGAGAAAGCAATATCAGACACACAGAGCAAAACACGGGGAGACACACAACTTGCTGGAAACTCAGGTAAACTCTTAAAGTCAGATTTTTATCAGCTTGAGGTTGAGGTAATCCGCATCTCAATCTTCTCCATGCTCCACTTTCCCGCTCTTCTTCCAGCCTTCGGGCCCACCTTTTTACCACTGATTGGTGGATGTAGTCCAACTCTCTCATCTCAGGGGCTGTCAATTTAAGTTCACCTACACAGGTGTAGGCAATCCAAAATCAATAATAAAACAAGCAACACTCCAAAAACATCTAATAAAATCATGCATTTAAAACAAACATAAAAACATGCATACAAAAGTATAACATCACACTTCCACCCTATGACAATAACATACATTGACTGCATTTGTGCAGGATGTGATACATCAGCGTTAACTCGCCTGTTGCTTTTCAGTAACAAAGTAATGTATCTTGTGAGCACAGCTAAATGTATTGGATGATAATAAAACTGTTAGTGAGCTGGACTGAATACAGTTACAGTAACATTACTGTAGTGAATGGGTCTTCCACTGTGTTGTCGTCCTGTGTCGTTATGTTGCATTTTTGAATAATATGTGGGTCATGTTAGTTACAGCGACTGATACCGGTGGAGAAGCTGTGTACCTGAGTATTGAAACCACATGAATCTAAATTGACATTACAAAGCAAACAGCAGCAGATCTGTGCTGAAGCACAAAACGCAATATGTTTCACGTTAGTTTACCTGTCTTACTGGATGAAAACCAACTCTGAATCAGTTTTGTCAGTTTAAAAAAACAAAAAAAGCGGAGGTCTCTGTGTGATTCAAGCCTTCCTGACGTTGACTGAAGTCAATTTCATTCTTGCTCGTCCTGACGAGCCTCAGCACGTAAAACTATTTTTTTATCATTATGTGGAGGTTGTGTTGGAGTCTGTGTTGTGCTGGGTGCTGGTTGTTTGTGTTAGTGGATTTTGCTAGCTGCAGGGTTTTGTGGTCATTGTAGTAGGCAAGAGGCTCGTGAGCACTCATGCAGAGAAGCCGACCTGATTTCTTCACATTAAAAGCAGAATAGTGGCTGTTCCAGGCAACAGAGGAAACAGGCGTGTGCTTCATTTCTGAGTGAGGTTACAGCATGTTGACAAAAGGCGTTAAAAAAGGGATTTCTTTGAAAAATTACATATTCTGTTTGCAGGGGAACACCTGGCTGTTTGCAATCTAAAAACCGCACTGCTAGTGGCCGCTGAAAACTACATATTTAACACAATATATATAAAATGTATTTCTTTTGACTGAACAATAGTCTATTTAGAGTAACCATCTAGGGTACTAGATAATATTTTTCATTATGAAAGAATGCAAACTGAATGGAGATAAAAAAGACAAAATTATTTTGCAATGTCTTTCTATGCATGTTGTTTTTTCTGATGCACTGTACCTCATTTACCAGCAGCAGTCCTATTCTCCTCCATTCTAATTTTGTATTGTTTCCATTTCATCCAATTTCTATTAATTTCACACTTATTTCAATGTTGGGAGGCTTGTTTCATTTATTGGTTGCTCCTGGCTCCCAAAGTGCTTTTACACTACGTGACATGTACCCATACACACACATTCATACCCTGATGGAACAGCCATCGGGAGCAATTTGGGGTTCAATATCTTGCCCAAGGACACTTTGACATGCAGATTGGAGGTGCAGGGGATTGAATTGCCAATCCTAAGTGAAAAGTGGGCAACCTGCTCTACCTCCTGAGCCACAACCGTCCCAGAAAAGGTGTTTTCAGAATAATAACTGGGAAAATATATGAATACACTGAAAAAAGTTGCTTGATAAATCAGTTGTGTTTTTGGTTACTCTGTATAGTAATTCCCAGAAATTCAATAAATGGACTTTAATCCTGCTGAACAAGTTGCTCTGTTTTCCAAACTGTGATCCTTGTATTCCCATCCTAAAGTATTCAGTCTGCTTCATGTACAAGCACCCCAGTGAGGGTTAGGGTTGATGATGTAGCAGCTTATTCCAACCCTTATTTATTTTTGTTGTTAGGCCACGACATCTAGTGGTGGATGAGATGGATAAGGAGGCGTAAGATGTGATGGGATGGGTATGTCAAGTAAACTCACGACTTTCACACAGGAGGCTGAGGTACAAGTTCCGTATTAAACAAAGTCAAAGTTGTGTTGGGGTTCCTATCAACATATAGCGGCACCGTATGTTGGCAGTATTATGGTGTCAGGTTTTGTTATTAGCTGAATATCAAATATATTATAAAAATATTAAGAAAAGTATTAATATTTAAAAATTCTTAATCATAATGAACATATATGGGGCACCACCCTGAAATCAGGGACCAATAACCACATATGCGGCAGTCTAAATGGTCATTCCACCTATAGATGGCAAACAGAAGGGTGAATCTGTAAAGTGGCCGTGGTAACCAACTCTTATGCTACAATATTATACACAAACAGTCACAGGCATCAACTTCTTAAACTTATAATAGGATTTATTTAACTGTAGCATAGATCAATGATTAACAACTTTAGCAAATAAATTACTATTAACTATTCTAAGCAAAAAGGAAAATAAAGCCAACATAACAACACATACAAAGCATAGTGTGTTTATACAGAATGTGTATTGTTTCTGTTCTCAGACAACAGGAGCTAATACCAGAAATCCAGATTACTGTTGCAAACACCCAGCTACAACTCATCAGAAAAGAACCGGTAGTGGACTTTACATTCAGGAACCGTGTTCTGTGGCTTGATGAAAATACTGATATACGTTCACACAGAAATAGGAACAAAGCGAAAGTCACAGCCCAGCGGGTGGTACCGGACGCAAACAACGTATAGTACAAACAAAATACACAGAAATAAGACAAATGACAAGAAAAAAAAGGCTACCTTATGTGTTCTCATTTCCATTCCTATAAAGGTATAACTCTCACTGTATTCTCTATTATAACATCATAATTTAAGATTTTAGGGGTAGTGTATTCTAATGACTAATATCCTCTATCAAATAATGCTCCCACTACAGAATCATTTTATATTGCACCACTACTCACTCCATGTGTACTGTAAGGACATAGGGAACATGTTGAAATACTATATTGTAACATGTTTATTTATAATGATTTTTTTTTAGATATTGCACACGATCAGCCACTGTATTGACATCATGCCCAACAGCAAGATTGCACAGATTTACGGGCGTGGAAACAGACCACGCTTGAGGGTCATGCCGTTCTCATCTCAGGTCGTCCAATGCGTAGTTATTAGACGCTAAGGCTACGTTCAGACTTCATGACAAAGAGACCAGAATTTTTTTGCTCATATGTGATTCAGATCTGATTTTTTTATGACATTGTGGAAAGGCCAAGTCACATGGAATCTGATCTTTTCCAGATTAGATTTGGGCCACTTCTATATGAGGTCCAAATCCGATACAGATCGGATCTTTTTAAATGCAACCTGAGTCTGGACACTCAGGTCGGCATTGATGCAACTATGACGTCACTCTAGAGCAGCTGTCCTGCTTACACCTGAAATCAACATGACTGCCAGCTCTCTCCTGAGTCTCCATGCAGAAACAGTTTGCCGATGCCAATACTTCTTACATATTTTATTTCTAGTTTAATGTGACCTCCCTCCTCCTGTTTCTGAGGGAAATAAGTAGTAGGGTGTAGGCTTACCAATTCCAAATAATAGCTGCATAATAACAAGACATCAAACTACTGTCATAGTAGTTGCTGACGTATTGTGGTAAGCGTGTCGACTCATTTCCGTTTCCGGTGCTTGTGTGTTGGTACCGTGTTGTGCTGCTCTCGCTAAATAACAGTTACATTTGTTTGATTACAGCGGCCAACTGTTCGCTAAACACTTATTCTTTACAGTAATTTTGCCTAAGCACTCACAGTTCTTTCCATCTTTTAGTGACTGCTGTTCAATCTCATAGTTGTTCTAAAGTTTTGGTAACTGACGCTACAGTACTTTAGCTTAGCCGTTAGTGACTTTAGCTTAGCAGCTAGCGATGGCTTCTCCTTCTCCCTCTCTCTCTCCTACTTTCTCCTGCTCGGTGTGTCAGATGTTCAGTTACTCCTCTGCCTCCTTTAGTGGTAATGGTACGTGTAATAAGTGTAGTTTATTTATAGACATGGAGGCGAGGCTCAGTGATTTAGAAGTCCGGCTCCGCACCTTGGTAGATCAGTCTTTAGCTACTGTAGCTAGCCAGTCCCCGGTAGTCGGTGCGGAACGGCCTGAGTTAGCCTGTGGTAGCCGTCCCCCGGCATCCCCTGTGCAGCCAGGAAGGGGGGGCTGGGTGACTGTCCGAAGGAGGAATAGTCGTAAGCATTCAAAGTCCACGGGGCACCATCAACCTGTTCACGTTTCTAACAGATTTTCCCCACTCAGCGACACACCCGCTGAGAAACCAACTCTGATCATTGGCAGCTCCATTTTGAGAAACGTGAATTTAGCGAAGCCAGCGGCCCTAGTTAAGTGCATCCCTGGGGCCAGAGTGGGCGACATTGAGTCTTATTTGAAACTGCTGGCTAAGGATAAACGTAAATACAGTAAGATTGTTATTCACGTCGGCGGTAATGACTCCCGGTTACGCCAATCGGAGGTCACTAAGATTAATGTTGAGTCGGTGTGTACATATGCAAAAACAATGTCGGACACCGTAGTTTTCTCTGGACCCCTGCCAAATCTGACCATTCATTCCGCCGCTGGTTGTCGAGGTGGTGTCCAGCAAACGATGTGGGCTTTGTTGATCATTGGCAGACTTTCTGGGGAAGACCTGGTCTGATTCGGAGAGACGGCATCCATCCCACTTGGGAAGGAGCAGCTCTCATTTCTAGAAATCTGGCCAAGTTTATTAGTGGACCAAATCCATGACAACCCAGAGTTGAGACCAGGAGGCAGAGTCGCAGTTTAACACACTTCTCTGCCCTTCTTTTTCAGCAGTTACCCACCCAAAACCCTACGCAGAGTCGCAGTCTAACACACTTCTCTGCTCCTCCATTTCAGGAGTTACTTAGTGAAAATCCTATAGTGACGGTGTCTGCCCCCCGACCATCGAAATTATTTAAAAAGGTAAACAGAAGAGGAGCTGTGCATAAAAACCTCATAAAAATTAAAACCACAAGAGCAATAGTGCAAACGAATAGGAGAGTTAAATGTGGACTCTTAAACATCAGATCTCTCTCTTCTAAAGGTGTACTAGTAAATGAACTAATATCAGATTATGATATTGATTTATTTTGTCTTACTGAAACCTGGCTGGGTGATGGAGAATATGTTAGCCTAAATGAATCCACCCCTCCCAGTCATATTAATACTCACATTCCTCGAGGCACAGGCCGAGGAGGTGGAGTTGCAGCTATCTTCGACTCTAGCCTACTAATCAGCTCTAAACCTAAACCAAACTATAACTCATTTGAAAGTCTTGTTCTTAGTCTTTCGCACCCAAGTTGGAAATCACTGCAACCAATTCTCTTCGTTATAGTGTACCGAGCACCTGGCCCGTATTCTGAATTCTTATCTGAATTTGCAGAGTTTTTGTCAACTTTAGTCCTTAAAACGGACAAAGTTATTATTGTAGGGGATTTTAATATTCATGTGGATGTTGAGAATGACAGCTTTAGTACTGCGTTTATCTCCCTGTTAGATTCCATTGGCTTCTCTCAGAGTGTTCATGAACCGACTCACTGTTTTAACCACACCCTCAACCTTGTTTTGGTGTATGGTATTGAAATTGAACATTTAGTTCAATTTAGAATCCCTCTTTGTCCGACCACTGTTTGATAACTTTTGAGTTTGTATTGCTGAACTACTCGCCACTGGGCAAAAATTTCTATACAAGATGTATATACAAGAAGAGGACTCCTATGCTAGTTTCAGTCCCTCCCAAATCGATCATCTTGTTGATAGTGCTGCAGGCTCGCTGCAAATGACACTGGACTCTGTAGCCCCTCTAAAAAAGAAAATACTAAAACAAAGACGGTTAGCTCCATGGTATAATACTGAAACTCGCAAATTAAAGCAAATATCGCGGAAACTTGAGAGGAATTGGCGTTCCACCAAAGTGGAAAATTCTCGTTTAATTTGGCAAGATAGTCTTAAAACTTATAGGAAGGCCCTCCGTAATGCTAGAGCAGCGTACTACTCGTCATTAATAGAGGAAAATAGGAACAACCCAAAGTTTCTTTTCAGCACTGTAGCCAGGCTGACAGAGAGTCACAGCTCTATTGAGCCAAGTATTCCCATAGCTCTCAGTAGTTACGATTTCATGAGCTTCTTTAATGATAAAATTCTAGCTATTAGAGACAAAATTCACCAAGACCTGCCCTCAACTGGCACCGACTTATCTCTTAACTCAGGAACCTTAGAAACAGCTGTAGAACCACATACATGTTTAGACTGTTTTGCTTCCCTCAATCTTTACCAACTAACTTCAATAATTTCTTCATCTAAACCATCAACCTGCCTCTTAGACCCCATCCCGACTAGGCTGCTTAAAGATGTTTTACCCTTAGTCAGCACCTCTATACTAGATATGATCAATCTATCTTTATCAACAGGCTATGTACCACAGTACTTTAAAGTAGCTGTAATTAAACCTCTTCTGAAAAAGCCCAAACTTGATCCGGATGTTTTAGCCAACTATAGACCTATATCTAACCTTCCATTTCTCTCTAAGGTTCTGGAGAAAGCAGTTGCTAAACAGCTGTGTGACTTTCTACAGAGCAATAGTTTATTTGAAGATTTTCAGTCAGGATTTAGAGCTCATCATAGCACAGAGACAGTACTGGTGAAAATTACTAACGACCTCCTTATTGCATCAGACAAAGGACTTGTCTCTGTACTGGTTTTATTAGATCTTAGTGCTGCATTTGATACCATTGACCATCAGATCCTATTGCAGAGACTGGAATATTTCATTGGCATTAAAGGAACCGCTCTAAGCTGGTTTAAGTCCTATTTATCAGATCGATTTCAGTTTGTACATGTTAACGATGAGTCCTCCATGCATGCCAAAGTTAGTCATGGAGTTCCTCAAGGATCTGTCCTCGGACCAATCCTCTTCACCTTATATATGCTTCCTTTAGGCAATATTATCAGGAAACATTCCATAAGCTTTCATTGTTATGCAGATGATACTCAGTTATATCTATCGATCAAGCCAGATGAAACTCATCAGTTAGCTAAACTTCAAATGTGCCTTCAGGATGTTAAAACCTGGATGACCTGTAATTTTCTCATGTTAAACTCAGATAAAACTGAAGTTATTGCTCTGGGGCCTAAGCACCTCCGTGACGCATTATCTAAAGATATAGTTTCCCTGGATGGCATCGCCCTGGCCTCCAGCACCACTGTGAGGAATCTTGGAGTTATCTTTGATCAGGACATGTCGTTTAAGTCTCACAAGCAAATTTCAAGGACCGCCTTTTTTCACCTACGTAATATTGCGAAAATCAGGAACATCCTGTCTAAAAATGATGCAGAAAAACTAGTCCATGCATTTGTTACTTCTAGGCTGGATTACTGCAATTCCTTATTATCAGGCTGCTCGCTGTTTTTCCTTGCCTCTGTCGCCTAGTGCTTGCTCTTGGTGGGAACTGTTGGGCTTCTGTAAATATCATCACAGAGTACGGTCTAGACCTGCTCTTTTATGAAAAGCGCTGTGAGATAACTGTTGTTGTGATTTGGCGCTATATAAATAAAATTGAATTGAATTGAATATTCTTTAATTAGAATAAAATGATCCTGCTCCGAACTGTCACTTCATAACATCATCATATTATTTTGATTTTAATCTCAGATGTTGAGTGAAGTATTTCACTGTCTTTGCACACACATCACACACAGCGTCATTATTACCTTCACAGCTAAAATACAGCCAGACAGTCGACTGCTTTTACAGTCAGTCATAGTCAGAATTTAATCGCGGGAAATGCATAGGGCTGCAGCGGCTCACTTCAAGGAAGCTCTGTCACAGAGCCGTAGTGCAAGCATGACTTTGACAGGCGGAAGGAGAAGTAGTTCCTTTCAACCGAGTATACTCAGACCATCATGGTGACAGTAAGATAAAACACACAGTCACTCCATATTACTAAGTTTAGATATCGATCCTTTTATATGAGTATCTATCCTAGAGCAGGAAACATTGGTATCAGAAATATTGATACTTTAGTATCGATCCACACGTCACTAGTTGCAAAGACGTAGCAAATGGTGGAATTTCATACAAACGCTAAGGGTACCTTTAGCGTCAAATAATTACGCTTTGTCACGCTGTCTGAAAGCGTTGGTAATGACGCACAGAGATGAGAATGCGTTGGTAGCATATATCGACAGAACACTGACAGTTTCAACATGAAGGCTCTGCCAATACAAACACTTGATTATCAAGTTAAAGTCCATTTACATTCCTGACCGGGGGGTTGAGAGCTTTCCACATTGTTTGAGAAAAGCCGCATGGCCAGGCTTTGGCCTTTATCTTTCTTTTTAGCTTGTTCTCTATCCAAAGACTTTACCAAGCTCCTCAGGTTTCTGCCTATTTTGTCGTTTAGGTATGAGGACATATTTTGCAGAAGAATAAAGGGAATAAAATGGGATTTTCATAGGTTATTAAACTTTACTAGTTTCCTCTTGTCCAAACTGGACTTGATATTAACAGCTCTGAGGAAGCAGATGCAAAATGCATTTGCTTTTCAATGTTTTACTTAGAGTTTCATGGAAATGTCAAGGACATCATGATAGTGTGTGGTGAACCTTAAGTATGGACACTACTTATTCCTTCAATCAGCCATTCAATGAAACATCTGTAGTTGATGAGAGACATATTTCCTCATAGAAATTTAGATTCAAACTCTGCTCACGCTGAGGGACATTCTCATCATTTTCATTCATTTGTAAGTGCCTTTTCTCTAATAATTCATCATCAGTCAGTGTAATCACAACAACAATTTTTTTATGATTTGACAGTGAATATAATGGAATGCAATGAACCTGCAGCCATGACATCGATGTATGTAATATTTATATCGTTTGCATAACCACCACAGACAGCCTATTATCTTTTTTATATATGACCAACGAGAAGAAAGAAGAAAACATTGAAAAACTCATCCAAATCCAAACATATCAAAATAAAATAATAAGATATAATAATAATAAACATTTTTTTGATATAATAATGTGTTCTACATTCATTCTTTATCAAAAGCTTGTATTGTTTTTTAATGCCTGTGTTTTATTTTCCAGTGGAACTTTTTTCAGTGCCAGTACAACTTTTCCAAAATAAGTGTTTACATGCCAATGTTTCCTTTTTCAGTTTAGGTTTTATTTTCAACGCCAAAATCCAAAGTCACTGTCCTGAAATTGCAGCTATCTTTAATGCCAGCATGTTGTTAAAAGATCCACTCATCAAAGTCATTCTGTGTGCGGTGCTGCTGAGCCTGGTGTCGTCTAACTGTCGCCTGATAGGGGGAATGATATTCTTGGGCACAAGCCTGGGTCACAGATCAATACAGGCGCCCAGTGAATCTTCTCCGATGAATCAGCAGGAGAAGCTCTCAGGGAAGCATTACTTTGCTCAGCATGGGCATCTGTGGTGCTGATGAACGGGGAGGACACACAACAATTGCTCTTTTGGGTCTTCAGACACTGGAGGTAAAGGCCAGCCTGGGGTGCAGGGCAACATGGGGCCATATTTAAACCTGTCCTGATCCCTCCTGTTTGATGTTCCACATTGTTGCAAATTGCACCAGTGGGTATTGATAGGTGATTTGTCAAGCTGCCATGTGGGGATTGGTTTTGTATTCCAGAGGGAGCACTATGTAACTGCCCTGGATCTGAACACTCACAATGCCACAAAGGGTTGCAGTGCACCTGTCAAAGTGTCAGACCAGCTTTTTGAGTTGCTGTGCAGGTGTCACCAAAGCATAGGAACTCACTGTGGAATGAAAAATATGGCAGAGAAAGATTTGCACTTGAACCTGGTAACAGAGTTACTCTGTGCTGATGATGCCCCAAATTTCTCTGCATAGTTTTCAAAGTAAACTAAATACAAGATCCCAACCCAGTTGTGAAAGAGCTCAGAACAGAAATGTTTAAAATCACATTTGCAGACAATACAGAAGCAGGTGTACTGGGGTATTGTTATTGGTTTCAAGTGGGCTTGGTTTTCAGAAGGAGAGCTGCACCTGAGTGAGTTGATCGCTAGATTCAAAAATATGGATAATTAGTGAGCTGTTGGGCATATTTTTGATCTTTGAAAAGAGTGGGCAGGCTGTTTCCCCATGCCTCCCCTCACTAAGCCAACTGCCTCATGAAATAACATGAGAGTGGTATTCATCTTATCTATCTATCTCAGCAAGAGAGCAAATTGTGTAAAAATGTTGAACTATTCATCTAATGATATCAAAGGCAGTAACAGAGAATTTCTCTCTAGTCATTAGCTGGCATGCCAAGCTATACTACTTAGAGCTCCAATAATCCATATTTTTAATATAAACATTAGCCTTTTAGTCTTGTTCAGTTGTTTGTTTTGGTTTTATGGCCCACGACTCATCAACCAAACTTCCAATCGCAGCAGGCAGCTGTTTTCAGTGACAAAGCTCTGATAAATGGCCAACACCAAATGGCAAGATAGCAACTAGCACATTTATATTTAAGTAATGTATTACTAGTAAAAAGAAAATACTGTCATTAGGGTAATATGTTTTCATTAATGAGCATTGTAAGCAATTCCAATTTATCCAGTTATTAGGCTACATTGCAGTTAGTTAGATGGAGCACCCAAATTAATCTCACGCTCACTCTAACACAGAATACCAAAAGAGGATATTTCATGTTGCGTCTTCATAGAAGACATGCTAACACTAGCGACCATGGGAAGCATGCATTCAGGAATCACCTGGTTAAGTTCTGAGCTGAGCTGGAGGATGTGTAAACCCTGTGGCTTCATTGTGAGACAAGGCTTCTGGAGTGCTGTTTGCAGTCACTGGGGAAAAAAGCTAACTGTTAATGGTGAGTAAGTAGCTCCAAACCGTAGGCTAGCTGCACATGGTACATACAGTACATTTAACAGGTATGGAGGCTTTAGTTGTTTAAAGGCACATTTGTCAGAAAAGCTGATTAATGGAAATGAATGTAAATGGTAATGTAACTAATTACGTATTTTAACTGTTGAGTAATTAGAATTGCATTGTAATGATTTTTTAAATAAATGTCATCAGTAGTTTATTAAAGCTGTCAAGTGACTTGTCAAAAACAACTAGTTGGAGTTGGAGCTAAAGAGTAAATGAGATTTTTTGTCAGGAGCCAGTTTAGACCCAAAGAAAGCTGAAAGGAGAGTGAATGTTAGATTTTAACTCCAAATGAATGCTAATGTTGCTATGTGTCTGCTGGATGTATAAATGAGCAACTGATATGCTAACACATTTGCCTGATATCAACATTAAAAGGTGGTGTTGTATTTAAGGCTTGTTGTGGTGCTTCCGTGTGGTCTAAAAAAATCTACTAATGCAGCTTTAAACCTTTTTAAAAGGTTCAGCTGTTGTGTTTAAAGAAAGGACAGGCAGCCAGTCACCACAAACAGCACAGACAAGCTTGCGATCTCCCAATTTCTCTGGATGGCTGGGTTTCCTACCAAAGCAACCTGAATGTTGCACTCTAAAAAAAGTACAACTGACAATGAAAACAGGCAATTTAACAGTGAGTGGACTGAGAAGTATGTGTTTGGGCCTTTTAGTCCAATAGCCTTGTGTGTTGATTTTGTAGTGGGAGCACCTCCATGAAAAGGGAATATGATGGAGCATTTGAAGAGAGCACACTCAAACTTTGACATTTCCAGTGGGCAGTAACACTTGCTTTTAATTTAACATTTTCTTTGTATTTACATGTATACTGTTTGCTAAATTGGTAATTGTAAAGATAATGCAGGATTAGTAGTATTGCTATTATGTACACATATAACAGATTATATGCCCCTTCTTTCAATTGCATTGCAATAATGTAGCCCCCACTGTATGATAACTGAATCTGTGATTTCTGACCCTCACCCAGACTTCCTCTGCAATATACACATTCAACATGGCATATTAATTGGCTAAGATAAATCAGAAAATCTAACTAGGAATTACTTACGGTGATATTTCTTGGCAGGAAGCCTACGCTTCCATCTTAAAAGTTTCCTCTTCGAGTAACATTGACTCCAATCAGACACATCTGGCTTCAATTGAAACATCCACTTGTCTTTTGCACGTCATATATGCAATGAGACATAAAATGGCTTTGAGATAATCTTTTCAAAATCTATATCCATCACTGTCTGGCTTGCCCTCTTTTATCACAGACCGCTTAGGGCAATGGTAAAACTGTACTTGAATTTCACAGACTCAGATTCCCATTGATCTGCCAGAGCCCACATGCTTGATAGACTGCAGAGCTTTGGGTGATATGAGCACTGCAACAGCTTACATAATGATGATGACAGCATTACTATTGTTGTTATAATTGTTGTTGTGGTAGTGCTGGGGTAGCTTTAAAAGTTTTAAACTTATAGCTGTATGGTAACAGCAATATAAGAATGATTTATTCCGCTTTGTAGGCAAAAGTTATGGTAATTTCCCTTACCTTAATTTACCTTAGTGGAAATATAAATTAACCATTGAGACTTGAAAGTCTTTAGTATAAAACCTCTGCAGAGAATGGTGTTCGTAAACTGAGGTAGAAAATGATGGGAAATCAATTCATACTTGAATCTTGTATTTTGAAATTTTACACACTCTTGCTTACAGCTGCTCTTTTTAGTTTAACTCGAAGAAACAATTCACAGATGCATACTACTGAGAAAATGTACTTGAATATAAATCATTTTAAATAGGCCTTGAAAGAAAGTTCCATGTGTTTATCCTGAAAAGCAGCAGTGTTTTGATTAAACAACAATGTACAGTATGTGTAAATTGAAACCTTTGTCAGATTGACAGTTTGGGAATGGGTCAGTTTCATCAAGTTCCATTATTAGGGATAATGGGTATGACACACATTGGAAGAGAGCACAGGGTTGATCAAGTTGACCAAAATGGGTGTTGCAAGAAAGGATTGATTAAATGTAAATGCTCCGTACTTGTATAGCGCCTTTCTAGTCTTTTCAACCACTCAAAGCGCTTTTTTTTTTCTTATATTGCTGTTACACTACATCTGCACCTTCACCTTCATACACTGAGCCTAAGTGCTCAAACACACAAATCATACACTGGCGGAACAGCCGCCAGGGGCAATTCGGGGTTCAGTATCTTGCCCAAGGACACTTCGACACGCAACCAGGGGGAGCCGGGGATTGAACCGCTGCCCTTCCCGATTAACGGCCAACCCGCTCTACGTCCTGTACAACCCTGTCAACAACAACATAATATCACATCTTAAACATTGGCATGAATTTCATCTTACCACTATTATTTTGTGCCTTATTTGCCTTAAAATAGGGACTTTTTCTATCTACTTGCCGTTTTAGTGCACTGAAGAAACGACCTTATCCATTTTTCTTTTCTCTGTCATTTGATCTTGCCAACACCTCAAAGCAATACATATTTAAGTATGAGTTATATATATAATCATACTATAATTATTAAATTATCTTGCGTTCTCCACGTAGTAGTTTTGCTTTCATCTGGGACAAAGGATGTCTCTTACTCTGATATTTAACTGCAGCAAGCCCACTGATATGCCACTTAACATCATATTTTGCAAAACACAACACAACAGTAGATCTACAATATAAGGTACAAGGTTGTTTATTAGTCATTATGCAGCACAAGGCTGCGTAATGAAACTAAATTTGTAGTTCCTTCATGTTAAACACACAACATAGAATTAAGTGTAGGCCTATATTAAAATGTGGTAACATGTAAAATGAAAAAATATATACAGTTATTTATATACTGTAAATAAACAGCAGCAACCAGAAGATAAATGAAAGTTCAATCTTCACAATAAACAGTCTTGCACTGACAACTCAGAACATGGACCACCTGCTGAGTTTTTGATCCTGGATGTTGATGGGGCAAGTCTCTCTAACGATGTGGGCACAACAGAATTTTGTTGTCTGGTCAATATGAGTCCCATTTTATCCAGACAGGCCCTTTAGGAGCAGAATTAAGTCCAAGCTGGGCCAGCATGGCCTCTTTCCTCTCCTCTGAGCGATCACCACACCCATTAGCCAGTATTAGCCTCAATTTACACATAGGCTCACCCTGTTAGTTAGTGGGTGACTTAGGCCTACTATCCAACAAGCTAATAAACAAGCTAGGTAACATTATAATCGCTAATATACCGGATTCATGGAAAAATATGTCGGCTATTATAATTTTTTTCTCATGACTAATTTATTAATGACTCAGCATCATCCTTTAGCAAGCACTAGTTTCTCGTTTATGCCTGTTGTTGCTAATTTGCATCATACCTTCACCATATGTGAATTTATATCCATTCTATGTCCTATAGACAAATTAACAATCCACTTAATTTAGCATCAGCTTTAGAGCAAATGAAAACACATATAATTAATTTTCATTTAATATTTTCTTATTATTAGGATAATAATAAGACTATAATGGATTAGTTATGATGTTCAATATGCTCCAAACCCTGATCCTTTAGTTAGATAGAGGGGCCGTTTTTCCTTTTCAGTTTTCTCTTTTTCATACAAAAACAAAGATCTTCAGTGCAGCTCAGGGCCAGAGACAGCTGTGATTTAAAAGAAAAATCCCACATTAAAAACACCCACTGGCTATGTACCTTTCACTTTCTGGTTCTGTGTTGTTGTTTGGTGCTGATTTTTTCGTCTTCTCACAGATAACTGGCTAAACAGATGGTGTGATGTCATGTTGAGCTATTTCCAGCAGTTGCAGGGAAACATTTTCATTTTCAACTTTAGAAAACTTCAGCAATAATAATGAGGGTTTTTTTTGTCCCTCAGAATCTAAGATCGAGGGATTAAAAAGTTATGCAGAGAGCTGCAAAGTTAAGTTTCTCTACATATGTTTTCCAAACAGACTACAGACACTTGATGACACAACCCATTCTACAAAAAACAGATACAGGCTTGATAGGACTGATGTGTATCTTTACATTTATGCATCCACTTTTGTGTGAAAAGAATTTCATGGCCTCTCTCTATGGTTTGTGGTTTTTGTAAGAAACACGTAGTGTAAATCACTAAAATCACTAACTTTAGGACAACCTTCCTTCCCAGAGATTAGAGTTTTAGAACTACTGATTTGTGTTGCCACAGGAAATGTATTTTCTTCCTGCATTATATTCAGCAGCAACATTTTTTTTGCCGGTAAAGGACGTGCTATGTTCATGTAACACACAGACGTTTGTAAGGAGGTGGTGAGAGCTGGATGGTGGACATACAAAGTGCAGGACTTCAAGTATATTAAACGCAGGACTGGGGACACACAGACTGCAGGTCTCGGGACATTTAAAGCACAGGACAATGGACGTGCGAACTGCAGGACATGGGGATACAAAGCGCAGGACCACAAAATCTGCAGTTGACTACGTCTTTGCAGTCACCAAAACATCTTCCTTGCTGTTTCCTACACAGCATCAATGTTGGTTTCTTTCAACCATGAACATGATCATTCCCTAATCATAAGTGAGTTTAACCCAAGCCACAAACTTTCCCAAACCCCAACCAAGTCATTTGTGGTTAAACAAATAAGAATAAATGTACCTTTTTGTCAGAGTTGGCCATTTCTGTATTTAATTAAGTGTAGCATACACGGCAGGTGATGTTGCCAGGACTCAAGTCAGCCAAAGCAGTTTCTGTCTGATTTAGTGCAGCGTCCTAGCTAGGTAGGAAGAAATAGGAGAGAGATAACACTTTCATGGCACATTTTGTATTTCAAATCATCTTAGCAGTAGTGTGCACTCCAGTGCAAAGTCAGTGAGCAGAAATCTTGGGGTGATTTTCAACAGTGACTTGACTTTTGAAGAGCAAGTAAAGAGGCAAGAGTGGAGCTCTGCTTTCTGCTGTTGAGAAGCAAATCAAAAATCAAGTTGTGTTTTTTTGATCACTCAATCTGGCTCCATTTTTTTTCTCATCTGCTATTTCAGCCTCAGTCAGCCACTTCAAAAATGTGTGGCTCCTACAGCAGCAGCAGCAGCAGCAGTACATTTTAACCGAAGCATGGTGAATGGATTACATATCTGCAATTAATATCTCTACACTAGTTGGCAGATTTTACTGACCAGACTCAC
Organism: Micropterus salmoides; assembly: GCF_014851395.1. Classification (NCBI taxonomy): domain Eukaryota; kingdom Metazoa; phylum Chordata; class Actinopteri; order Centrarchiformes; family Centrarchidae; genus Micropterus; species Micropterus salmoides. The sequence continues at coordinate 4,935,716 of NW_024044459.1, forward strand.
TCTCTGATCCTTTTCTGCTGTTAGTATCATCCGTTTCTGGTGTTCCAAAAAAGCTGCTTATTGTTTTGATACAACAGGGAGTCCACTGATCCACTGTTCTTCAAACGTGACTTTACTAATCTAAGCTAACATGCTGTTATGAGGCTAAAAGGATCCCTGTTTATTGTTACCAAGCTAATTTTGTTCTTTGAACTCAGGTTAAATTGCATATGTTAATCTTAGATATGCACATTTATATCACAATAAACAGTGCTTCCTCTTTAAGGCTACAAAATGTTCATGTATGAAAAATACCAACATGCATTACATCAAACCCACTGCAGACCCAAACCAGTTGTTGGCGCCTATATGCCTCTTTTAGAACCGACAGTGATCATCAGACATGAAGAAGTTTAATGATATACTATAGAATATTATTCAAGTATATTTATACCCAGAACCTACACCATTGGCATTTGGAAGACCCTCACACGGTTATATCTTCTTGATATATCATCTTGATGAGACTGATGAGAATGAAGACATTGTAAAAATAAATATCATAGCCTTTTATAATAAAACTTTTGAGGAACACATTCTGAAAAAATGCTTTAATAACTATCTTACTACTGCATCTTATTGTAACTATAATGATGTGGCTGATCCTACTTATTTGTTCTTTACAGTATGTCAGTACTAGGGTTGCAAATTTCAGGCATAAAAAACACACGTCTGTTTATCAGTTTGTTTTACTGAAACAATTCTAGCGGCACATTAGTTATGTGAATCATTAATTCGTGAAGCCGGACATTCACCCAGGAGCAGTGTTGGGCAAGTTACTCAGAAATTGTAGTAAGCTACTATTTAATTATTACTTCTCTAAAAAGTAATGATAATACTTTATTATAACTGGGTGATAAAAGTAACTAGTTACGTTACTGTATTACTTCCTCCCTCTACCCCCCAAACAAAGCAGTCTCTCCCGACTTTTTAACTAATATCATATCAACAGCAGCAAGGAGTGTGTTTTTTTTTTACAAAACATATAACATTTAATATATGTGTTTTTCTGCACATGTATTTATAAGAGCAGTATTCAGTAGGCTATTTTTACAGAATGTTAGGTTGCTTAACACCCCTCTCTCCCGATGAGTCCAAGCATCACTGGCAGCAGCAGCTGGAGTTTCTTTCTATAAGTTTCGCGTTGCTGTGCCGCTTTCGCAGATGCATCAATAAATTAAAAGTAGAATTGTCTGCAGTTGAAAGCTTTTTGTTGGTCGCACAATGTTTACAACAGACGACAATGTTCTTTGCATGTTAGACTATGATACAATAATAGTGATACTTCCTGCTGTGGAAAGACTGCCTCTCTTCCTCGTTTTCCTTTCTTCCTTTAGCTTTTTGGCTAACAGCTAACTTGAACAACATAAGGTCTGGTGCCGCTGACCTGTCATGCATTCACATCAAGGATGGTGCATTCAGTAATGCAGCGTTACTTGGATGACTGTAACAATATTACTGTTTTGGCAAGTAATGCGTTCCACTACTAGTTACTGGGAAAAGTAATATACTATATAATAATACTGAAAACCCAAGAAGAAGAAGAACATTTTATTTCATTGTATATTTTATCCTACTGTATAGGTACTTTTATTATGAAAATTCATTTGCAATAATTACACCAAAAATTGTCATGTTCTCATCTTCAAATATCAACATTATATTCTTCATACCTCTGAGACAGCACATCATTTGTATCTGAAAAAATATGTTCATATATGGAGTTAACTCTAAGAAGTCTCGTCAGTGATCCAGCTTTCTATGAATATGGCACTCTTTTGCAGCTTTGGGCAGCTCCAGAACATTTTCAAACCACCTTTGAAGAACTGAAAAATCCAGTCCACATTTTGTCAAATCATAGACGTTCAAATCAACCTGAATCAGTTATACACAAACAAAGAACAGGACCCAGCAGTCAAATATAATATAAATCAAAGTGATGAGTTATAATCACGCTGATTAACTGAAAGCATGCGACGTCTGCAGTTACAAATCCATAAATAATTTTCTGTTCTGGTGGGTTAAAAAAGCCACCATCTCACCATCTCTGATACAAGAAGTCTAATTCTTTGCACTCCTGCTGTCAGATGATTTGTCAAAAATGTGAGAACACAGATTTCACACTTGGTGACCCACTGGGAGGCAGATTTGAGAAAACTGTATGAGCTGTTGACACAGTAATAAAAATCTGTCCAGGAAGCAGATACAAAATATAATTTGATAGCATGGTTTGGAATCTCTTGAATCCTTGAACTTTTCTTCAGTTTGAAATCACATGACATCTAGATTGTTCTCTGTGAGAACATAAATGAATCTGAGTACAAGAGACATGGTCAGGTTTGATCCTTTGTGTTCTCATAAATTTTTCCTCAAGCTGTCCTTTATAATCCTTTTGACCTGTCTTCACTTTTTTCCACAGGTAACCTAAAAGTGTCAGAGAATCATCCCTCTGTTAAGCCACTATCTCATTACTAATGCACAACTAAACCTCAAAAACAGCCCAAGTGCCTTTTAGCAGTTGCCTGATTTGTCTGCACATCACACTCCATCCCATCCATTTGCGGTGCGATGACAGATACTCCCTCGTTGTTTTGCATTGATTGCTGTTGTAGCAACTCAAACAGTCACTCCACTTGCCTTCACTCTGTGCTCAATATAATGTTGCTGCCACGCTATTCACATTTAATTAACCTGCTCACCCCCAGACATAAATCAATATGGAGATCAGGAAATCCAGCAGCATTTGGTTAAGGCATACAAAAATCATTCCCCAATCAATCATTGGTTTACAGATGGTTATGCAGATCAGGCTGGTTCAGACCGGAGCAGGAGCCCTCGTTAAGACTGAACCACCGACACTCACCTCACGTTTCCCATGTGACTCTCAAATACTGTGGCTGGTTTCAACACCACGGATTTGTTTGCTCGCAAATAGCAAACTGTCAATAAGGGCTGCTACTCATGGCTGGTTGGACCTGCTAGGGGGTCCAATGGAAACGAATGTGCTATGGGCACCCTGCTAACCTTACATGTCTCATATTAATAGCTACAGGTTGTTTGGTAAGCCTTGCATGTTCTGGAACTGATGCCCCTGTACATCCAGGGTCATTTAAAAGATATTTCAGTTTTAAAGAAACATTACGTAAGATTTTGTTTTTTTGTGTGATTTGGCTTTTCATCTTTGTCTCAGCCACACACACACACTAACATGTCATCAGTGTGGAAGTTTATCACCACGAGTGAAGAAGACACAACGCTCACAGTTTGTAATATCTAAGGCCAAAATAAGCAGTTTTCCAGCACATAGACTTTACTAGGGCCACCAAAGCAGGCTATATTTGGAAACCAATTTGCAAAGAAACACAGAGACGTTATTTTACAAGCACAGACCAGGTAAAGCATCAAGGCTGGTCTTGATTGTTTCGATAGGCGATGCCATTAACAACAAGCCTCCTCCACACACCTGCTGGAGTGAAAACAGAATCGCGGGTGAAAAACTCCAAAATGCTTGTGTTTTTTGGACAACCTAATATAACTGCTGATGAAGAACGTCATCAGAGCAGACAGATGCAGGGAGAGAGAGACAGAGAGAAAGGCAGATGTAGGTGTATGCTTATGTCTGAAGTTTAAAAGCAAGGTGAGCAGAATAAACACCAGCAGTGGTGTAGTCTAGTTTTTTGTAGTAAGTATACTGTGATTTTTCCCTCCTAGCCTCATACTCACCCGTCCCATAAGCACCACTGCCTTCACTAATACAGTATGCATGTACATGTACTGAGAGCATTCTGAAAGACTGGTTATGTGTGATGAACACTGTAAAGACTTGTTAACCACGTGGACCCTGGCACCTAAAATAACATACCCAAAATAAATCAGTAATATCTCCTCAACCATTAGGCCTAGATGCATTCTGGTCTTCTTTGAAAGGTCAGAAGCTAAGGAATATAAATCCATTGTATATTAACATATTTATTTTACCATTACAGACTGCATGGAGAAGGAATATAGAAAAAAATATGATGTTTTCATCCTCGCCTGGTAAAACCACCTGGTAAACCATCAAAACCATCATAAGGTACATTATAATGCACCTGAATATGTTCTAATACACCTGGAATACAACTGTAACTGTAAATTTGATGAAAAGAAACTGATATACAACAGTTATTACACAATCTTTCAAAAATATACCAGGAATGTCCATGTTTTGGCCATATTTACTGTTTAAATGTTCACTTTTATTGGGAGTTATCTTCAAAACATTATTTCTCTCCATATAACCACGTTTCAAATAACATAAAGCTTCCAAAACATTGAAATATTGATAAAAACAGTCAATATGACCAAAAGAACTCCCATGCTTTACAGGCCCACAGCACAGACAAGACGAATCCGTACATATCCTGGATGTATGTGTAGCTCCTACAGGTCGCCAGCAGAGGCCGATAAAGATCGCCTCCGCTAAATCAAACTCTTCTTCTCCATTTCAATCTGACGACAGAATCTTCCAAAACCATTGTCAAACTTAAACTATGTAAATGCTCCGTATTTGTACAGCGCCTTTCTAGTCGCATTCACCATTCACACACATTCTTTAACTGGTAGAAATGCCACCAGGGGCAATTCGGGGTTTAGTCATGCAGCTGTGAGGAGCCAGGGATTGAACCAACAATCTTTCGATTAACAGGCGTAGAGCGGCCCCCTGTATCAGCTTACATGAGCAAGCATCCAGGAACTGCTACTTCTACTAGTGTACACACACCTAGACACACACACACAGTATCTCACATTAATTGATTCTCCACACTAACGTTAGTTAACTATTTCAAGATGCAATTCAATATACCAACAATCCCCTGCTGTTACAGTTATGTTAATGATAACCTTAATGATAACGCATGCTACTGTCACTCACCAGGTATCATTACGATTGCGTCAGCGTCATCTGGCTCATTTTCTGTAGTTTCTGTAACCTTCCTGTCCTCAGCTGCAGCTGCAGTGTCACTCGGAGCGGCAGCAGCTTCGGGGCCAGGCTTAGGAATACACAGAGAGTGTAGTCTGAGTTTTCTTTAATTTCATATCTCCTTCAATGATTCATATTAGTCATGTCAAACTTGTGCCGAGTGACCGCCAGGCAGCTGTTCGCAACACAGACGGGGTGAATTTTTGAAGGAAAGTGTGAAAGTCAAAAATGATATTGTTACGTATCATCTCGCTATTTTAAGTAGGTCTGCAGTCAAGACAGGGAAACACAAGTTACTCTTGATATCTCAAAAATACAGACAAGATTCAGAAAGTTCAGGGCTGGTTTGGCTAGCGTGTGCTCATACTGAGTGGTACAATGATCCAGTGGGGGCTGGGAGGTTGGTCTGGCTTTATAGGTGAGTAGATTGCAGGATGTGGAACAGATGTGCTAGATTGATGTGATGAGCCTTAGTTGACTAGACTGGAGCACTGGCGAACACGCCCTACCGGCAGTCTCAGAGCATGGTGGTGTGGCAACTGAAACTTCTCTATCTAACTGGCTGTGGCTGGGTGGGTACTGTTCTTTAGTATCCTTTCGATATCACTAATGCTCGGGAAATGGTACCAATGATCTTCTGTGCAGTTTTAATCACCCACTGCAGAGACCTCCGGTCCTGGGCCGTGCACATCCCATGACAGTTAGTGATGTTTTAAGTCAGGATGCTTTCTATTGCTCCTCTGTAAAAGCTGACGAGAACTTAAGCTTCCCTCCGGACCAGTAGATCAGAGTTTTACTGGCCCCTTGCATTATTAATCGTATGTACATTGTAATGATTCATTCAAACAACAAAGAACTGATTCATTTTCTTCTTCAAAATTTTAAAGATTTTAATATAAATTGTTTGATTTGATTTTCCAATGGGGGTGCAGTGGTTAGCACTGTTGCCTCACAGCAAGAAGGTTGTGGGTTCAAACCCTGGTTGCCCGGCCTTTCTGTGTGGCGTTTGCATGTTCTCCCCGTGTCCGCGTTGGTTCTCTCCGGGTGCTCTGGCTTCCTCCCGCCATCCAAAGACATGCTGGTTAGGCTAATTGGTGTCTCTAAAATTTTCCTTAGATGTGAGTGTAAGTGGTTGTTTGTCGATGTGTGGCCCTGCGATGGACTGGCGACCTGTCCAGGGTGTACCCCGCCTTTCGCCTGGAATTGGCTCCAGCCCCCCGCGACCCTGTACACAGGATAAGTGGTTGACGATGGATGGATGGACTAATATAATTTCAAAAGAGATATACAATTAGACAATACCGTTTATACTGATATATAGTTTGATGTTGAGTTAATTAATATGTTTCTGTAAAGTCCTGCCAGCGTTTGCTCTTCTCTATCTCACCGCGAAGCCCCGCCCCTTCCTTTGCGTATGTGCATAGCTCCTCTAGCTCACAAACTCTAACAACACCAGTCGGCACTGCTGAATACCAGGGCCCTGTTTCAGAAAGCAGGCTAAATAAACAGAGCTTGAGCCTAAGATGGGAAACTGTGAGTTTTCAGTTCCAGAACAGCTGATCAGAATTAGTTCAATCTCCTCTGACTATGTTGAACCTGATGGAAGCACTTGCGTGGGGATGAAAAAAAAGCCATCATCAATGAAGCTCCAACACTACGATTTACCATGGCAATGGGTAAATAAAGGTAGAGCCTCCATTTTTATCAGGTTGAGCTATAAATATGAATGTGTGCCAACGCAGACCATGATAGGCTATTTATGTTAAAACGCAGGAGTGGACGATGGAGTCAATATGTTAACAATATTACATTTTATACAGCGTAACTCTTTCATCATTTAACAGACTGGAATTTACCTAATAAATGAAAAAGTGCTGGAATCCTCCTAAGGCCCATTATATTCATTTTAAATAGGCTATATTTATTTATTATTATTATATATTATATATTATTTATTTTATTTATATTCACAGTTAAACCCTCAGCAGTGCACTTGGGGTAAATTAAAAGGATGGCCATTTTATTAAAAACAAGTGAAAAATATATGCTAGGCCTATTCATTAACAGTGTATCCTTCTAGCTACATCAGTTGATAATCCTCAAAAGTCAGGAAAAGTTTTTGACATTTTCCTGAATAACTTTTGGTTGGAGAAGATGACATTCAGAGATTGTTTACTGTAACCAGCTACCTAATAACATTGACAAAATATTTCTTCATCAATTTACAACCAGAACAAGTTTTACTATTTGATACTAGCATGTATTATTTTAATTTAAAACTTTACTTTGCATTTTAGTTTATACCATTTACAAAGTGTGCTTCCATGGGACCTGCCATTCATTCAGCTGCTATTCATGAAATGGGGGTACATATTTTTTCTCCGAGTTCACAAGGAAATCTGACTTCAGGTGGCATTCCATAGTACTTTTACTAGTTGGAGGTTGGAAATTTCCCATTTCCGAGTTGCCTGGAACGCAGCATTATTTTGTTAAGTTGCTAACAATGGCTAACCTAGCTAGTTGTTAACAATGGCTGGCAGAGCGAGGTTTTCCAACTGTAACTGGACCGCCATCTACTCTGATGTAACGTCATTTCCAGCTCCGACCTTCGATTTCCAAGGTAAATGGAACGTAGCATAAGCCTCCACCACCATCACTACACAAGAGGGATGCGCACTCCTGCAGATCGGTTATAAGGGGTGGTGCTCCGGTGCCCCATTCCCTCTGTGTTCGGTGTATGAGCGCGTTTTACTCACCAAACAACATGTTTCTGCTTCACCAAAACGAATGTCAGTGTCACACTGGGTTAAATTGCTCTTTGTAGCTTTTCTGTCAGAATTTGCCATCCTTATCGTCATATAGTCAGTACATATTAATATTAATAAGGGGCGTTTCACTGGCAACAATGGGTGTTTAAAGGGTCGGACAGCTCGCTCACATGCACAACATTTCAAGCTGATTAGGACTTATAAAGGGAAATCAGCGTAGGATGTGCGTGTCTGAATATTTTTGTGCATATGCACTTCCTGTGTTTTGTACTAACGCAACCTTTAGGAGACTTTTCTACATACAGTTTTAGAAATGACACCATTGGACAACTCCTGGTAACAGTGTGCATGTGCTTTTCCCTCTTTTGGTTTCTAGTGTAGATGAAGATAGAGAAGGAGAGTGATCTGACATGCGTGTTGTACAGACAGATGTGACATACATCGCACTGATGAAATTAATAAAATAAAATAAACTGTAAAAAAAAAAAGATAAAAATTATAAATAAAATAAAATAGGTAACAGATCATGATTTACAACACGGTCACTGTGGTTCTATCTCACACAGGCTCCGCCCTCTACTGGACTCTATGGGTACTATCTCCTCCAATCACATGCACGCACTTGCCCACTGAAATTTTATCGTGCACGTAGCCAACCAATAGGACATCGTTACCGATACGTGCGTGATGTATAAATAGCAGTGTCCCTACTGCCGCAGCATCCTTTTTTCTTCAGCAAACGGCGAACTGCTCACTGAATTCACCACCTCTACGGATGGAGTCGCCACTACTAGAAAATTATCTTTGCACCCAGGCGAGGTAACCCAAGTCCTGCTCGGACGAGTCCAGGCCCCCACTCCCCGCCAGCCAACCTGCGGATGGGGAAGGGAGCCACTGGCCAAGTGACCATAATGGAGGGAGAGAGGCCTGCTGACGCTGCCACAATCCCCCGTCTGGTGTTCAAGACGCCATTGTTTTACATGTGCTGCTTGTGTAAAACTATGGTAAGACTTTTAAGAATGTGGAAAACATGTTTATTACATTCCTCAAAGAGCTAAGTTAACTTCTCTCATCAAAGAGCAAACGTTAACTCCTGGGGTGAGGCTAAGGGTTCGCCCTGCGGCCTTGTGTTCACATTACATTCTAAGAAGTGCTAATTCCCCACCAACAACCCCATCCCATTGAGCAAGCCGTGTTGAACGTGCCTCTGCGCTCACCGACGCTTAGCTAACGGTTCGCCCCACGGCCCACGGCGCTCTCCCGGTCAGAACCGAGTGAGAGGGTGGTTGGGCATCCACTTTGCTAGCCTGACCTCCAAGTCCACGCTGCCATAATGATCCGCTTCCATGACGTGACAGCCGAGACATGAACTGTTCTTACTGTGGAAACTAGGCAATGCAGCAGTCTACTGTAGCTCTGCATTCCCAGCACGCACACGAGGAGTCGCACGGACCCGCTGCTAGCTCACCGATGCTAAGCTAACGGTTCTCCCCACAGCCAAGGCTGCCCTCATGTGGGTGTACTGTAACGTGGTTGTACTGTAACTCTGCATTCCCAGCGTGCCCACGAGAACTCGCAGGGGCACGTTGCTAGCTCACCAGCGGTGAAAGCGTGTTACATAAACAGACACGCTGACCTGCCGACATCCCTTTCGCCGAGCGGTCACAGCGCAGTTAGGCTAGTCCTCTATAGCCAGAGAGAGACCGCCAAAGTCTGGTCTCTCTCGGTATAGCGGGACGAAAGAGATCGCTCACTGCTTTGGTTGGTTTCGTTCCCTCCAAGAGCGGCTCTTAGCACCTGTTGCAGCAGGCGAGGCTGTCTACCCTGCCGCTGCTTCACATGGAAGCTGTGAGCTTGAGGCTGACGTCAACACTGGGTGATGTGTCAACCACAGTCATACTGGCTGTGGTGCGTTCAAGGCCCGGCACACTGCTATTCAAACCACTGAGACAGAAGCCCATGTCCCACGTCACTCTCCTGGTGGCATCCAAGCAAGATGGTAGTAGGACCTGGGCTTCCTCCTTGCTAGCTGGCTGTCCGGCCCGTGCAACGGGTCGCCTACATCGCCTGGCAGCCAAATGAAGGGCTGCTGCCATGACGGTGACACAATGCAGCAATGCGAGCTAACTCTGCGTTCCCCGTGCACTCACAACAGTGTCCACAGGAACACTGCTAGCTCACTGGCAGTGTGTTTGTTCCTAAAACATACAACCACATTGTCAACATATGCTCAACCAAACCAGCACAGCGTTTAGCTGACTGGCTCCAGATATAGCCGGAGAGACGCAACCAGACAACAGGTCTCTTCCAGCGATGCGGCCCGTGGCACTTTATCACAGTGAACAGTGGCTCATTCTCCAGTAGCAGCTCGCTGCAGTGGAGAGGAGGATGCCCTGTCCTGCCTCAGCTATGTTGATATTGACTGCTCCACTGAGCCATCATTGGAGCAGCGAGCTGTGGTGCGTTCAAGGACACCACAGATCAACAGACCGTGGAGTATTCAAGGACACCACAGAGCAGCAAGCCCTGGTCCGTTCAGGGACACTATAGCCCGTTCGACGTCGGCCCACCCTTGGGCTAAAGTTCCATTTATAGCATAATGGACAAGAGGGCGTTTCCACATGCTGATGATCAAGATACTGGAGCCAGTGCAGACCGGCAACTGGTTCACCGCCATCGACCTGAAAGACGCCTATTTCAAGTCGAGGTGACACAGTAACAGGGAATTTCTAGGCTTCTCCTCTCAGGGGGTAGCCTACAAATACATTAGGCTCCCTGTCAATTACTCGCTAGCCCCCCACACACTCAGCAGATGCATCGCACTGCAACCGTTTAGCGAGAAGGGCATGAAGGTTCCTTTCTACTCACAACCTCATGGTCATGGAGAGATTGAAGCCTTGAGTGATCTCCACACAGCCCAGTTGATTTTGCACCTCAACAGCCTGGGGTTGCGATCAATTGGAGAGCTCCCCCCAGCCGCTGCAGCAAGCGGAGTATCTGGGGATTGTGCTCAACTGCAACACTCCAAGATTGTATCTGTGCGCATTGTTTGATGGTCCACAGGCTGCAGCAGGGGACAGCTGCGGCAGCGCTGTCAGTGATGCTGCTGTTGGGCCTCAGGGCAGTAGTCCATCAGGTGGTCCCTATGGGCTTGCTGCACATGCAACGGCTACAATGTTGGGTTGCCAACCTGGACCTCAAGAGGCAAAGGTGAGGGACCTGCCAGGGGAGTGCAGTGAGTGTTGTGGCTCCCTGAGGAGAGCCGAGGGGGCCACACACCACAAATCCACAACCCACTCCAGGTTGTGTTTCTAGTGTGGTGGTACATTTCCTCCAGCGCGTGCATCAACAGACAGGGCGAAGTCCTATCCATGGCTCCGTTGGCACTGGCAGGGAACCTATAGAATTGGAACACCTGCTGTCTCTGAAAGCCCTTCACGTCCCAGGCTTGGAGAACGGCGGTGGCTGACCTCATGTCTAGGGCTGGCTCCCAACCGAGCGGGTGGTGTGTGTCCCCCCACCCCATCTCATCCCTCCAGTTAGGTGAGGCGGGAATGGTCGTTCATCATTCTGGTAGAAGTGACGCAGCCTACAGTGACTGTACCTATGGTCTGGGGGGCTCTGTCTCACGGGTGAGGCTTCGTATGCACAATGCTGGTGTTGGACCAGCCTCTCCAGGTTTTTCTCCTAAAATTGTGGAGAGGCAGAATCAGGCTGGTCTATCCGCTGAGGTTACACAGACCATCCAAGCGGTGGGCAGTCTCCACCATGTCTTGCTGTAAAGCTAAGTGGTTGGGCTTTCAGCGTTGATGCATTGAAAGGGAGATGGATCTGCCTACCTGTTTGGTGGGATCCGTTTTCTCTTTCCTGCAAGGTCTGATGGAGAAGGGGCTGTCGCGCTGCAGCTATCACAGGGGGTTTGGTGACAGAACAGTTGTGTTGGTGGCTCTAATATCTGCACCTTATGAGCCCCTGGAGCAGTCCTCATTGAAAATGCTATCTCTTGAACAGCCCTGCGCCTCGCTCTCACCTCTGCTAAGAAGGTGAGTGAGCTGTGTGCCTGTCGGTTCTCCCCAGTTGCATGCTGGTTCTTGGTGTCCACAGTGCAGCCAGATTGAGACAACACACCTCCCTTTGTTCCTAAGAACATAAGGAGCATGTTCAGGTCCAGGACAATAAATCTGGATGCTTTTTACCTAGGATGCAAGGAGGTGAAAGTGCATCTGTTGTGTCCATGTGTGCTAGGCTAACGTCCTATGTAGAGCACACAGCCCCCATTCGATGCACTGGTCAGCTGTTCGTCTGTTTCAGTGATAGTGCAGTCAGTAAAACCCTGTCCAAGAAGAGCCTGGCCAGCTGGCTTTGTGAGTGAATCTCCCAAGCCTGTATACGGGCGGGAACAGACCCACCCTTAGTGGTGCGTGCACATTCCACTTGGAAGTGTGGAAGTGTCTACGACCCTTTTTCAGCGGGGTGTGTGTCGAAGAGATCTGCACAATGGCATCATGGCCCTTACTGTGCCAGTTTGTGTGTTTCTATCTCTTGGATATGTCGGGCTCCTTCTCGGGATCCAGCTCGCAAGTGCGACTTAGGATCTGACAAGTGAGGATCTGGTGACTACTGGGTGTAGAGGGGGAACATGCACTGGCACTGCCTGATGTTTCATTGAGAAGTCAGGGCAGTCCAGGTGTTAATGGTCAGGCCAAGCCCCTATCGGTCCAGCGACCTTCTCAGGGGTGTCCCACCATTCTGTCACTAGGTGATGTGGTAGTCGGGCTTTGGCCGGCCTGTGGCCGACCGGGTTGTTGTGGTGTGGCTTTTCGCGTCTAGGGCGGACAGTCATCGGGCTCCACCCACTGTACCCATAGAGTCCAGTAGAGGGAAGAGCCTGTGTGAGATAGAACAAAGGTTACGATATGGTAACTCTAGTTCTATAAGCACAGGCAGAGCCCTCTACTGATGAGCCCTGCCACTCTGACGGCGTCTGCTGAAGAGGCGGTCGGATGCTGAGGCAGTAGGGACACTGCTATTTATACGTCACGCATGTATCGGTAGCGATGTCCTATTGGTTGACTACGTGCACGATAAAATTTCAGTGGGCAAGTGTGTGTGTGTGATTGGAGGAGGTAGTACCCATAGAGTCCAGTAGAGGGCTCCTCCTGTGCTTATAGAACTAGGGTTACCATATCGTAACCTTCGTTTTTCCTAATCACAGTTAACTTCATGAACAAAAATGTTATATTTTAGTAGTGAGTGTTTGCCTTTCAAGTGTTATGGTTTTACTGTTCGTTAACACTGAATGGAATGTGCTGGAGTACCGCGAGTTCCTCTGCCTATTATTACTAATATTTCTCTGTTCAGTATTAGTCCTCATTATGTTGACAAAAATGCGATCCAGGTGATATTATGTTTCTTTCGAAACACATTTGCTTTATCATATTAGTAAATGTAATTTTCAGGAGACAGGTTTTGTGTGATCCTTGAGTGGTATATAGTTTTTGACTTGACTTGGTTGGTGTGTAGTGTATTCAACAATCTGATTATGCAGATAACAATTTGTTGTGTATCTCTAAACCATCTCTAACTATCTAAAGTGGCCATTCTAACCCCAGTTAGTGCTTGATTTATTATAATTGTGTGCCACAACAATTTGTTACTGTTTTATTATGCACTTCCAGTGGGCCTTTTTTATACCATTCAATCAGAATTGTTGTCTTTCCCATTATAAACAAAATCTTTATTTTTATATTGAAGTCTCTGGCTCCCTCTAGGTCTTGTTCAGTCTTGCATTGCAAGACTATCTCCACACTCTGGAGAAAGGTCCAATCACCTATCGTCTTGGGCAGCGCTAAGCTTGCAAAACTAACACGCAGATTGCAGAAGGGGAGAAGAAATAGTTGGCCAATGGCAGGCTTATACCCACAGCCTACTTCCACCAAACCTTTCAAAAGTCTGATGTCCAATAAGTGCATTTCACTGTCAAACTGCACTCAAACATATATTTTTTCTTTGTGTCACTTGCAGCAGTGGACAGTAACTAAGTATATTTACTCAAGTACTGTATTTAAGTACAAATTAGAGGTATTTGTACACACCTGTGTATATTCTTTTCATGCCACTACTTTTACTCAATTACATCAAAGAGAGGGATATTGTACTTTTTACTTCACTACATTTATCTGAAAGCTTTTGTTACTAGTTACTTTAAGTAAGATTTATACACACAAAACATATGAATAGATTAAAAAATATGATGTTTTGTTATAAATTAAGCTACCCAACAGTTTCTACAAGGATAGCTAGTACATTCGTTGATTGACAGAAATTTAATTGGCAACTATTGATAATTGTATGAATATATTTTTCCTGTAAAAACATATTATGGTTATAGCTTCACAAATGTGAAGGTTTGCTGCTTTTCCTTTTGATTATTTTAATTATTTGTGAAGGTGTCACTTTAGGTTCTGTGCAATTGTAGAGAAAGCAATCAGCAGATTAATTCATCATGAAAAAAATATATTGTCTGATTGACAAAATAGTCCAACCTCAACCAACTACAACAGTAAAATAATGCTTTTACATTAATACATGAGTAATAATAATCTAATGTCAGGGGACATTTTTCAGTCTGCATTGCTATTGCTCCAGTATCTTTACATTTAATATTTTCTTGATTACATACTTTTACGTAAGTAACATTTTCAATGCAGTACTTTTACTTGTAACAGAGTATCATCGACCACTGGCCACTTGACTTGAATGATTGACCTTTATTAATTTGTTCATTGCGCACCTTGTTCGGGACCGGTAACATTATTAATGAGGAGATAGCTGTAATGTTGTGACAAGACAACACTCACAATTTTCAATAATCAGTTCCTACTAAAATGTGCCCATCAGTGTAATGATAGTGTGCAAGCTAGCCATAGTGCTGGCATTGCTGTGCCCTTCAGTCACATGACCCTCACCTTGCAGGTCATAACAGTCCATTGAGAATCTACCACTTTCCAGTGAAATAGGGGACATCTTGTGTCCAGTGGTTACATTCTTGAAATGAACAAAATTGGCATATTCATCAGTTCTGGAGTTTTCAGTGAGGGTGAAGGAGTAGTTTAAGAATTTTTAACCAGAAAATTTTGTTTTTTTTGTAGAAAAACCATATCAGAGACAAATTATAAAACAAAGAAGAGTATTTTTTTCTAAAACATGTCTGGAGGAGATCTTTAAAAAAAACACTGTTCACACTGCACTTAACACCTGACGCTGAGAGGAGTTTGCAGGAAGACTGTAAGGGGATACCATTGGGATGCTGAAGCTCCTTGTCATATCATTTACTGAAATTGCTGGATGCGGCTTATATTATGACCTAGGCAGTTAATTTACCCACACTGCAGTCATGTCAGGTAAACGAGAGATAATGAATGATCTACACCCTGAAATTAAAATGAAAGTAGGGATGTCCGAGCCGATCTACAGGCTCTAGATCGAGACCAGTCATGGCATTTTTAATGAATATAGCCAACTTGTAGGTTATAAAACCTGTAGTTACAGCTGCCAGAAATGCCCACAAGCACTTGTTAAACTTTCTCACAGTAGTGCTTGCTGTTAAAGTCACGTTGTACAAGATGCAGCATGATCAAACATAATGGAAATTAACATGATTATGCAGTGTGTGCAATTTAAGGGCAGGAGTTGTGAGCAGGTAGTTTAAATTAATGATATGACAGCATCTGTGAGTGATGCAAGCAGAGCTGCTTTGGGATTGAAAAGAGAGTTGTACTACATCTCTAAACTGTGCTCTTGGTTGAAAACATCAGTATTTTATTCATACAGAGGTTGAATGGAATCTTACAGCTGTAAGATTTAAGAAACTTTTTAATATCTTGAAGTGTAACATATCTAGGAATCACAGTTTTGGACTTCATTACAGTTTCTCTTTGAGTCATGCTTTGGTCATTTTAAATAGGTGGTATTATGCTCATTTTCAGGTTCAGAATCCTATTTAGGGGTTGTACCAGAACAGGTTTACATGGTTTAATTTAAAAAAAAACATCACCATATTTTTGTCATACTGCACATTGCTGCAGCTCCTTATTTTTCATCCATAAAGTTTTAAATGAGCTCTGTCATCACAGTAACAATTTTATGTCCACTGACTGCCTGGAGGGTAGCTAGTGTTTGGAAGGGAGAGGAGAGGTGTGTGCTGCAGATCAGTGTGTTTACACCCGTATTTTTGAGGGCGTGTCAGACTAGCCGCTTGGCGAGCGTGATATGAGGCGCATTTAGCTTTTATCACTCTGTCGTCACAGGGATGAAAGGGAAACAGCTGGACTACTGGCAGGTCGGAGCAGAGTTTTCTGTGGAGATGGAAACTCCCTTTGGGGTGGACTTTGGGCTTTTTCACTTTACATGCAAAAAAGATATATAACTCAATAAAGGAGAGGGAGAAGCCAAAAGGCATAATACCACCTCCTTAAAATAAGTAGCTGCACTTACTGTGATGTCCAGTTCATTAGAAAACATACCCATAGCAATGCAACTTCTCACTGTATTTCCATTTTCATTTGACATTTCTAGGAATGGTTCAAAGCTGCACCGTGTTCTCCACTTTAAAAGCCACCAGACACATGAAATGTCTGCGCTGATGACTGATGCAGAAACGCAGCGGGTGATTCTGCCGAGATGAGAGGCACAACTGATTTTCACTGTGGTGGTTATATTTAACGAGGCCGGTGGACTGTTTGGGTGTTTGAAAGACAGCGTTATCACTGTGTCTGACAGTATCAATCAATGCAAAACTCCTGTAGCAATGACACTGGAGAAATAAACTTGTTTTTAAATGTAAATTATGCAGTAAAGCAGTAAAGAAGCAAATTAATGCTCAGGGCAGCACTGTGCATGGCTTAGCAAATCAGTCGCCATGTTCTTCTTTATAGTTTTATATATAGTTTTATGTTTTTGACTTTTTAGTTGCAGACAGAACAGTTTAGCCCATAGGTGCCCCAGGGGCCCATCCGCCCGGTACTTGCATGGAGTAAAGGCAGGGGATCATGATCATTGATCATACGTGGCATTTTCAATCTTATGATTGGGTAAGAGATGTTGACATTAGGGAAGCAGGGAATGAGGGAGTGGTGTGGCACCTGATTGGGGTCCGGAGCCGGGTGAGTGGCCAACGAAACCTCGCTCAGCAGCCTCCCAGTGAACACGGCATGAACAGGACTGAACACAGCGTCAGAGATCAACAGGGAATCTAGCACTGAGATGATTTACACAGAGCTTCTTGATGGATAGCTTATCTGTATCTGTGGCTGGTTAACCGGTTTATGCCAAGAGCCAAACCCGGCAAGAAAACCACCTCGGTACTGTATTCCCAGTGGTCAAACTGGCCTCTGTCAGTCTCGGAACTGTGCTCAGTTCCAGTTCCACTGTCGCTCACTGCTCACTGGAAGCTGAAACTAGTCCGCACAGAGTCTGCATAACGGGGTGGGAGCGTAAACACACTTTCGGCGCTACGGGCAGACGACAGTCAATGTCACAGACACCTCCCTCCCTAGCTATGCGTCTGTTTCATGGAAATTTTCTGCTTAAAGTAATCCCCATGAGTAATCCCGGATTTTACAAAATGTACCTGTTAATAGATTACGTCTATTTTTTCTGTACTGTAATGGAATACAGTTACTTTTCTTGATTATGTGGGGTAACATGTAATCCGTTACTCCCCAACCCTGAATACCACAAATATGGAGACTACCTAGAAAAGTTTTACCTTGAAAAATCTTAAAGGGGAAGCCAACTAATACCACAGATGAGGATGTGGATCAGTGGGTGGAGTGGTCATCCATTTATCAGAAGGCCAGTGGTTTGGTCCCTGGCTACCCCAGTCTGCATGTCGAAGTATTCTTGGGCAAGAAACTGAACCCCAGATTTCTCTGTAGCCATCGGTGTGTGAATGTTGAATATTTTCTGATGGCAGAGGCACCTTTATAGCCTCTCCATCAGTGATGATGGTGAATGTAAAGTAGTGTAAAAGCACAGAGTGGTTGGAAAGACTAGAAAGCTGATAGACCAGTGCATACCATTACCAACTCCAGTGATTTAGCATTTCATAAAGTTAGGACACACAATTGATGAACAGAGGCCAAAATAACTTTTCGTCCCTAAAATGGGTCATGCATTACTTCATATTCATGTATAAAAAAGTCAATTAGATGGTAATCTGCATAGGAAATAAGGTTCATCAGTTTATAGTAATTGATTTGACCCAGACAGATGTGATCACTATAAGAGGTTTCCACTGTGTTCTGGGCATCACCGGTTTTTATTCATTTAACAGTTGTTGTCCTCTTCTTTACAACTGTGCCTCAGTCACTCCCATTTGAGCATTATATTTGGACAGACAAAGCAAACAGCACTAGCTACGGAATCCAAGCTCCCTTAACAGAAATTACAAGAAAAGAAACATTACAGTACTGTTTGACTGACAGGTGATCTTGGTGAAGTCCATGCAGTACCACCACATCACATACGAGGTTAGCACCAGATATTCACTAATATCAAAGACAACACGGATTTGGAGGATTATCACTTTAAGCAGAGCAGCATGTCTTTGAGAAAGTGGCCCATGATCAGTATTTCTTGTGCATCTACTCTACTGTACATTGTATGTAGTATTGTGTGTTGTGTTATTGAGAAGCCCTTGTATCCCACTCCAAACGCAGCAGTGTAAGAACAACACAGTCTTGAGATGTAAAATTATACACTGAAATGTATCACCTCAAGTCTGGCACTTTGTAAGATGGAGCTCTCTTCACCATTTGCAAGGATATAGTCAAATCTGGATGGTATTAGAATTGGAGATTACTGCCTGTGACTCAACTGTAGCAGCCACGTGGATCATTGCTGCTGTGATGGAGCATGTGAACATGCCAGTGTGACAGGTGACCCACACACAGCAGCTCTTCTCACAATCAAGGGTTGAGGTAATTCAGTCTGGGCATAACTCACTCCAGGTTGCTGTTAATGGTCTCCTTACTTGAAATTAAATTGACTACACAGTTGGAGCTTTTATTTTTTTGTTTCTCAGACACATTCTGGAGGGAAAAAGCTTCCATATGACTTAGGCTGACTGAATGTAGATAAATTGCCTGGGAAAAAAGATTGCGCTACCCTCCTCCAAAAGGCAGTTGATAGAGGATCTATCGTTCCCGCTCCCCAGCAGCTGTCAGGGAAATGAGACCTTGAGAGAGGCTGGGGAATTTCACATTTTGTCATGTTCATTGTTTGCGCCTTCATATTTTCCTGCGTGCAAGTTAATGGTAATGGCACATCCGCTGACAAGATAACAAGGGAGCTGCTGTTTAAAGATGAAAAATGAGCTTGTTTTCTTTTTTTCATCTTCTTGATATAATTAATGGTGATATAATCTTTGAATGTTCTTTTGGTTCAGTTTATGCAACTTTCCAGAAAGGGCGTACTTGTCTAATTTAGGAAGATTTAAAAGCAGAGGAAACTGTCAATAATTTCCGTCTTTATCAGAGGGTAATACATTTTGATCATTTAATCATGTCAGATGTATAATCACCTTTTATGGTAATTGTTTACGCAAATATTCCCCCATCCCCATTTTTCTACAGATTCTGCAAGTGCTTTGACATATTCATGCTTTGACTGTAATCGTGCATAAATATATTAGTACGTTTACTGTATGTAGGTTACATGTAAAACTCATTAGGATTAAAGGTCCAGTGTGTAATATTTCTGAGGATCTACTGACAGAAATGCAATATAAGATCTATAACTATGTTTTCGGTGGTATATAAAGACCTTTATTACCTTAGAATGAGACATTTCTATCTACATAACCGCGGGTCCCCCTTACATGGACGTCGCCATGTTTCTACAGTAGCCCAAAATGGACAAACAGCGCTACAGAGCGTGTTTCGTCACTACGTTCTTCTCGTTCTTCTTCTAGTAGAATTTTGGCAGTGTAGACACTTATCACTACGTTGAATATGTGCATTCGAAGAAGAAGAAGTAATAACATACAGCAAGGGTTGGTAAATATTGGAATATAAGGCATAAATGAGCTAAGTGTTGGTGTTGGCTCAGTTGGTAAAGTGCAGGACTCTTACCTAGAAGGTTCTGTGTTTTTTCCCACATTGGGAGAATAATTTTTTTCTCTCTTCAACAAATGGATTATGCAGCGACTGTTTCACATGCTCACATTACAGCACGGAGTTTGCTCTGCATCCATCAACCTACAGACGCCTTTTCATTTCCCCAGTATCTCCAGGCAGAGAACATTTAGGGGAATTACATTTTCTGACGGCTCTTTCAGAGGTGTGTCAAAGCAGGCTACAGACTCTTTTAATGGAATTCAGAAATTTTCAAAGTAAAAGTCTCAATTCAACTCCAAATATAGAATCACTGCAAACAAGCTTCTTGCGCTTTTATTTTGCAGGCAAAACCTTAAAGAAGAAGTGATTGTGTGAGTAACTGTTGCTGGTTTAACTGAGATCTCTTTCATCACCGCTATCAAAGTATTTATTTATTTCTATTTTTTGCTAATATTGTAGCACTATAATCTGATATTATTGATGACAAGGAGTTTTAGCGAGGTTCCATAATCACAAAGAGAATAAACATGTTTCCCTTGTCAGTGTTTCTATAGACTTTATCTAGTGACAATGTTACACACTCATGGTTTACATTTTCCATGTTGTCTGTAAGTGGCTAAGTCACAATAACATATGGTTTTACTGAATAATTAAGTAAATATAATTCCTTAATATATCTTCCTAAAGAAACCATTTCTTGACTGGCTCCTCTCTGCTGTCTCAGAAGACGACACCTTTTGTGCTGTGTCAGCCACCATAGCTGTCCTACGCTCTCTGAAAGGGTAGGGGGCAGTGGTAGACTGGACAGATGGTTGCAATTCACAACCTACCGCTAGATATCACTAAAAATTACACACTGAACCTTTAAACCTAAAATCTGAGAAACTTAAAGCTGCATGAATTCATTGTTTTGCCACTTGGGAGCAACAGAAAAATCACATTGAAATATTATCACCTTAAATAGTTTCTGGTGTGCCAGGGATGGATAGATTATTAGAATATTACACTCAAGTAAAAATACCTTAACTACATTTTAGTCAAGTAAAAGTAAAAACACTGTGAAAACGTACTCAGATAAAAGTAGAAAGGTAAAAAGTACTGAGTAATTCAGCAACTTTAGGCTACAAAATAAATTGCATTAAATGTCAACATCTACACTAGTGGAACAATCACATCACTGAACCCTGATGTCCAAACCAACAATAAATTATTTTTCTATAGAGGCACTTTGCAGCCTGTGCATACAACAGATAATCAATTATAAATATACAATAACTATTATCAGTGTTGCCTCACTGCAATTAACCAGAAATGAGGACAAAACTCAGACAATTAAACAAAAATGACAGACAATCGAATGTCGATGCACACTGCAGCAATTGCATCAAACATTATTAAGCCACAAAAATATAAATTATTAATAAATAGCCTGACACTTCAAATAGAATCAACACCACCAAGCCAGACAACACAGAGCTGCATAAACAATATAAACTCCACAGCGACTGCAGCCACAAACCCACATGCGGTGAAACTACAGTTTTTATTCACGTAGTGCACACACACAGTGCTACATTGCTCGGCAACGCAGTGGTTGCTGACAGTCATCTGTACAGTGAGATACAATAATAAGTTAGTTTGTTATACTCTCTATATGTCTGAACGCCATTCTGTGGGTCTTGTGCACCACTAAGTCCTCCACAATATGTTCTTGTTTCAACTTCTCTGCTCGTTCACTCTCAAAGAATAATATATAAAATAAAGTCCACTCAGCGTCTCTGTCCCAATATAACCAGGCCACTCAGCCTGTGTCCCACTATGACCAGTCCACTCAGCCTCTCTGTCTCTGTTTTTGTCAGAAACAGCAGAAAGACTTCACACACCTCACTGCTGGAGGATCCACAGTTTGTTAGAATTTAGCCAGACACAGAATTTCTCACGTGGTTTATCGGGACATTTGCTTTTACTCTGCAACTGATGCAACTTAAAATGTAGCATACTATAATACTTGTGATAAAGTACTTAAGCAAAAGTAAAATTACAGATTTTTAAAAGTATTAAGTAGAAGTAGGGGAGAACTTACTTAGCACTTTTTGTTTACTATAACTCGCTGACTTTTTTAGAGTTCTCAGATTTTTATACAAAGTACCCACATTTGTTCACTACAAATGGCACCAATTCAAACCTCTACAAGAATATCACAGAGCTCGTGAGTTGATGTCAAATGCATTGTGTTCTAGTATTGTGTCATTCAAAGAACGTTTCGTTCATTTGACCTGTATATGACTCAGGAGGAACGGGTTGTCTCAGTGAGTAATTCGTTCTCACATGGGTCCTCCTCGGAGTCTGTCTTCACTCGGCAGGTGACTTACTGCCAGCACCGGGGAATGAGAGGCAAGTCTGTTGTCAGGAAACAGTCACTGGACTGATCATTTTGCGACATTTAATAAAGCATAACGTTATTTCAGCACAGCTACATTGGGCTAAGTTATAGTTTTAACACAGCCGCACCGTAACTTTAGTGCTGCTAGTGTTTACAGACAACAGCTGATGAGAGTTGTTCTGGGTCCGCTCCACTTCAGAGCCCTGACAGAGTTCTACCGGGAGCTGAATTACCACAGAGGTCGTCTCCTCCAAAACGGACATTAAACCATTAAAATACAGCCACATAGCAACGTTAGCGTTAGCCCTGTGGTTTGTTTACAGCTAACAGCTGATCCGGTCCGCCAGAGAACGCAACTTAACTTTTACTTTTTATTCATCGATAGAGCCGTGCTGTTAATGTTTCACAGCTCCTCACTGGTGAACAACCTGCAGTGTTTGAGTTTATTATTAAATTTGTTAAATTTTGTGTTTTAGTCATCTAGTCAAGCTTATTACTTTAATATATTCCCTGTAAATCTGATGTTAATATACAGATTTTACTCATGGATGGCGTTAGGCTACTGTATGAATGAGCACTTTAGAGATATAGTGATAGTAATTATAATTATATATATATGGCTGGTCTGGTAGTATACTGAGAGATTATGATAGCATGATTTGTGTATTACTCAGGGTAACAGGGTATTGATCTCTGATTTGTTTTATAGGTAGAAGTTTATATATTGGTTTATCATTTATTAAACTAGACCTGATGTGTGTGTTTTTTTGGAGAGGTGCAGAAACAGGGGGTCAATGCATGATCAGATAAGGAAACTTGAACAATGGGTGAGGAGTGGTTTGGAATGTGGTACAAAAGATCTCATTTCAGGAACTACGCTCGTAATCTGCCCAGCAACAGCATGGTGATTCATGGAGTCAGATGACAAACATTGGGTCAGGGGACGTGGGCCAATCATGGACTGACCTACACTTTTGTTTTATTGTTTTATGATGTGACGATGTATACTAAAACACTGAGTCAGGGAGAGATAGCCAGTCAGACTTCATGAACTGATACAGCTTGTTGTTTGTCAGAGAAAGGAAGATCGACCCAGAGCTCTGTAAGCTTTATTCATTTACTTGTAATAAAACTGATTAACTTGGACCAAAAACATCTTCTCCTATTGCTTCATTAAAGAACACGCAGGACCAAGGACTACACATAGTTTAAAAAGGGTAAAAAGTCACGGTCCAACAATACTCAGGAAAGATTGTGAAAATGGACGGATTTAGCCGGAGTAGTGGCTTAATCGAATATTGACAATTTTTTTTTTTTACATGGTTTGAATTTGGTTGTGGCTCCATGGGGCTTTATACAACCATGACAGAGAAAGATCAAGAGGTGAATTTGTGCATTATACTTTGTCAATTAGAGCAAGCCAGGCAGCCTTCTGTGTTTGAGAACTGCGCTGTTTTTTTTTAAATCACCCACTAGAGGGCTGCAGCGCCACAATAACCAGCCTAGTTAAAATGAACGAAATTACAAAAAAGATTAGTTCATTTTAATGAACGAGATTTGGTGACTCGAGTCTTTCAAAATAGTGACTTTTCCCATCATTATTGTTGATCATTGATGTTGCTATAGACTAAATGAAAAATGGTACAGATATTTGTAGTAGTGTTAATGATAACAATCGTAATGTTAATGATTATAATAACAATAATAACAATAGGACTAGTAACAATAATTGTTGCAGCAGAGGGTGTCGAGCAGGAACACGGGGGCAGCAGGTGACCCGCAACCACAGATCCAGACTCCACTGCTCCAGAGCCAGAAACACCTGCAGGAAGTGATAGGAGGAGAGAGGAGAGGGACGAGAAAACACAAGACTACCGGAAAGGGGAGAAGTTGTGTTAGTAACATGCAATAATAGGATGAGGTTGCATACAGAGGGAGAGAAAGTAGAGGAGAGAGGAGCTCAGTGCATCATGGGAAATCCCCCAGCAGTCTAGGCTTATAGCAGCATATATAAGGGATGGTTCAGGAGTCGCCTGAGCCAGCCCTAACTATAAGCTTTATCAAAGAGAAAGTCTTAAGCCTACTCTTAAATGTGGAGATGGTGTCTGCCTCCTGAACCCAAACTGGAACCTGGTTCCACAGGAGAGAAGCTTGATAGCTAAACGCTCTGGCTCCTAGTCTACTTTTGGAGACTCTAGGAACCACAAGTAACCCTGCATTCTGGGAGCGCAGTGCTCTGGTGGGGTAGTAAGGTACTATGAGCTCTTTAAGATAAGATGGTGCCTGACCATTAAGAGCTTTGTAGGTAAGAAGAATGATTTTAAATTCTATTCTGGATTTTACTTGAAGCCAATGCAAAGAAGCTAAGACAGGAGAAATATGATCTCTTTTCCTGGTTCCTGTCAACACGTTCTTCAGCAAACGGCGAACTGTTCACTGAATTCACCACCTCCACGGATGGAGTCGCCACTTCTCGAAAATTATCTTTGCACCCGGGCGAGGTGACCCATGTCCTGCCCGGACAAGTCCAGGCCCCCCCCCTGCCAGCCACCTGCGGCTGGGGAAGGGAGCGACTGGCCAAGTGACAATTATGGAAAAAGTCTAAGCCTTATTATTTATTTAAAAAAATAAAAATAAAAATGAAAAGAAGGGTGACAGGGGGACAGAGGCTGATGCACACACCAGACCTCCACCCTCCGTTATGTGTCCAGCATGCATTTGTGTTTCATGTGTTGCTTGTGTACACACTGAATATGTTGTGAATGTTCAACTGATTAAATACAGTACATTCCTAAAGAGCATTCTCCTCCCCACCGAACCCCTCCATCTTCGGCTCGGTACGTAACGCGCTTCAGTCTCCACAAAACTGCACATTCACCGATGCTAAGCTAATGATCCGACCTACGGCCCACACTGTTCTCCTTGCTAAGCTCGAGAGAGACAATGGGAGGGCCGGGGTCTTTGCTGCGCTAGTCAAACCACTGGGACAGAAGCCCATGTCCCACGTCACTCTCCTGGTGGCGTCCGACGTAGTAGGACCGGGCTTCTCCTTGCTAGCCGGCTGTCCGGCCCGCGCACAGGTCACCTACATCGCCTGGCAGCCAAATGAAGGGCTGCTGCCATGACGGTGACACAATGCAGCAATGCGGGCTAACTCTGCGTTCCCCGTGCACACACGACAGTGTCCACGGGAACACTGCTGACAGTGGTGTGTTCCTTAAACACACAACCAGTCAGCAGAACGCTCAACCAAACCAGCGCAGCGTTCATCTGACTGGCTGCGACGGCATGAGTCGAGCTAACGGCAATCTAGGTCAGATATAGCTGGAGAGACGCAACCAGACAACACGTCTCTTCCAGCGGTGCGGCCCATGGCACTTTATCACAGTGAACAGCGGCTCATTCTCCCAGCAGCAGCTTGCTGCAGTGGAGAGGAGGATGCCCTGTCTGACTCGGCTTCACTCGGCAGCTGTGTTGACAGCTGCATATTGACGGCTCAGCGAGCTGTAGTGCGTTCAAGGACACCACGGATCAACAGACCGTGGAGTATTCAAGGACACCACAGAGCAGCAAGCTGCGGTGCGTTCAAAGACAGGGCTTCCCTGCACATGACATGCACAGAGGTCCAAGCACCATGTACTTTTTGGTCCCCAAAAAGACGAGAGGCTTCTGAGCCATTCTGGATCTCCGCCACCTGAACCAGCATAATGGACAAGAGGGCGTTTCCACAACCTGAAAGATGCCTATTTCATGTCGAGGTGACACAGTAACAGGGAATTTCTGTGCTTCTCCTCTCAGGGGTAGCCTACAAATACATTAGGCTCCCCGTCAACTACTCGCTAGCTCCCCACACACTCGGCAGATGCATCGCACTGCAATTGTTGCGCAAGAAGGGCATGAGAGTTCCTTTATACTCACGACCTCAGGTCATGGAGAGATTGAGTGATCACAGAGCCCAGTTGATTTTGCACCTCAACAGCCTGGGGTTGCGATCAATTGGGAAGAAAGCTCCCCCCAGCCGCTGTAGCGAGCGGAGTACCGGCTTGCTGCACATGCGATGGCTACAATGTTGGGTTGCCAGCCTGCATCTGGACCTCAAGAGGCAAAGGTGAAGCATGGTTACCCCCAACAACTCTAGTGCAGGAGGACCTGCGATTCTCGGGGTCTCTCACTGTCTGGCAGCGCGGGTGCTGCTCGGCAGGGTGTCTTCATCCGTGTCAGTCTTCATAGATGAGTCTCTCACTGGATGGGGAGGGACCTGCCAGGGGAGTACAGTGAGTGTTGTGGCACCCCGAGGAGAGCCGAGGGCCCACCCTTGAGGATGGACACACGCGCCATTGCCAGAAGGGCTGCTGTTTTCGTTCCCCCCACCCCATCTCATCCCTCCAGTTAAGTGACGCAGCCTACAGTGACAGAGCCCTGGCCTGTACTATGGTCGGGGGGCTCTGTCTCATAGGTGAGGCTTCGTATGCACAATGCTGGTGTTGGACCAGCTCCAGGTTTTGCTCCTAAATTGTGGAGAGGCAGACTCAGGCTGGTCTATCCGCTGAGGTCGCACAGACCATCCAAGTGGTGGGCAGTCTCCACCACGTCTTGCTGTAAAGCTAAGTGGTTGGCGTTGATGCATTGAGGGAGACGGATCTGCCTACCTGTTCGGTGGGATCTGTTTTCTCTTTTCTGCAAGGTCTGATGAGAAGGGGCTGTCGCGCTGCAGCTATTTCTCCTGTCACAGGGGGTTTGGTGACAGAACAGTCTTCACTCATTCCCTCGTGATACGCTTTCTGCAGGGTGTGATAAGACAGCGACCGGTGTCATGTCTCAGTAGGACTTGCTGCTTATGTTGGTGGCTCTATATCTGCACCCTATGAGCCCCTGGAGCAGTCCTCAATGAAAATGCTATCTTGAGGCCCTGCGCCTCACTATCACCTCTGCTAAGAAGGTGAGTGAGCTGTGTTCCTGTCGGTTCACCCCAGCTGCATGCTGGTTCTTGGTGTCCACAGTGCAGCCGGATTGAGACAACACACCTCCTTTGTTCTTAAGAACATAAGGAGCATGTTCAGGTCCAGGACTAAATCTGGATGTTTTTTACCCCCTACCCCACTTAGGGTGCAGGGAGGTGAGAGTGTATCTGTTGTGTCCATGTGTGCTAGGCTAACGTCCTATGTAGAGCACACAGCCCCCATTCGATGCACTGGTCAGCTGTTCGTCTGTTTCAGTGATAGTGCAGTCAGTAAAACCCTGTCCAAGAAGAGCCTGGCCAGCTGGCTTTGTGAGTGAATCTCCCAAGCCTGTACACGGGCGGGAACAGACCCACCCTTAGCGGTGCGTGCACATTCTACTTGGAAGTGTGGAAGTGTCTACGACCCTTTTTCAGCGGGGTGTGTGTCGAAGAGATCTGCACAATGGCATCTTGGCCCTTACTGTGCCAGTTTGTGTGTTTCTATCTCTTGGATATGTCGGGATCCTTCTCGGGATCCAGCTCGCAAGTGCGACTTAGGATCTGACAAGTGAGGATCTGGTGACTACTGGGTGTAGAGGGGGAACATGCACTGGCACTGCCTGATGTTTCATTGAGAAGTCAGGGCAGTCCAGGTGTTAATGGTCAGGCCAAGCCCCTATCGGTCCAGCGACCTTCTCAGGGGTGTCCCACCATTCTGTCACTAGGTGATGTGTGGTAGTCGGGCTTTGGCCGGCCTGTGGCCGACCGGGTTGGTGTGGTGGACTTCGGCTTGTCGCATCTAGGGCGGACAGCACCTGTGTGAGATAGAACAAAGGTTACGATATGGTAACCCTAGTTCTATAAGCACAGACAGAGCCCTCTACCGATGAGCCCTGCTGCTGAAGAGGCGGTCGGATGCTGAGGCAGTAGGGACACTGCTATTTATGTCACGCAATACATAATATATATATCATATATCGGTAGCGACGTCCTATTGGTCAGCTACTTGCATGATAAATTTTCAGTGAGCAAGTGCGTGCGTGCGTGTGATTGGAGGAGGTAGTACCCATAGAGTCCAGTAGAGGGCTCCGCCTGTTACCATATGGTAACCTTCACTGGTCACTGGACTGGTTAAATGTCTATTAAAAAAAAAACCTACTACACAAGTATCAAAGACAAGCAGAACAAAATCAGAAGAGCAAATTTACATCAACTGAAGTTAGAACTTAAAGAGACAGTACAGAGAGGAACAGCAACAAAGAACATTTTAAAAGCAGAAGAGAGGTAACATATACAAGCCCATGTGAGATGATCTGATCCACATGTCCAAAGTATTTAAAATGCTAACACATGGATGCAATGGAGGTGAAAGAACATGGCGAACACGGAAGACTGCATCCTGTCACCTTGGTAACAGCTCACTGATAGTCTTTGTCTTTTCCAGCTCCATGGCAGTCTTCTGTAGGGCTTTAAAGGTGTAAAGATTAGGCACATTCAACAAGAAAAAAATTATTGATTGGTACAGCAGCCATATTTTACATATTTTGTCAGCTGTTATTTTCTAATAGTAATTTATTTTATGATTGCGCTTGTTTTAAATATTGTTTACCCCTTTCAGTTATTTGTTTTGCTGCCCAACATCCTATTTTAACTCCTATGTATTTAACTCCATTGTCACTCAACTAAGCAAGTGAGGCAGGCAGTCCAAACAACAAACATAATCCAAAAAGGCTCAGACAGAATCCAAGGTTAAAGGAATCCAAAACATGTATCCACACACAGGAACTACATACAGGAAACGGCAGGAACACTTCACATTGCATGAAGATGAAACAAACACTAAGCAATGGAATGACACAGACTGGTGGTGATAGAGGTGATAAATGATACAGGTCGAGATAGTCAGAAATGAGAGGAGAGATGAGTGACAAAGTAAAACAGGAAACAAATACAGAGGACAAGCAACCACAAAGATAAGATGTTAAATACTCCAAAACATAAGAGGAAGGGGAATGAATAAATGAAGTGAAGTACACAATGGAAAGATTCAACAAAATAAAACAGTAGATACAAAACTCCGAAACCATAACATCCATCTATTCAATTATCTGTACAATAACAAAAAATTGCTTTTTTATTTTTAGAAGTGTGAAGGTTTTTGCTGAATCAGCTGTACAGCTTTGGGCGGTAAACGTAGTAAAAACCTTACGGATAAGAATTTCAAATACAGGCCCCTCAAACTTTTTCAAGCTTGTGGATGACCTGTGTTTGATTTCTGCTGGGGTGCGGGCCTTAAATAAATACTTCTATGGATGAATCAGTGCAAAACAGTGCTGTAAGACATTTTCTGGGTGTGCATAAATATGCACCAAAGTGGAGGACATAGCTCCGTTATGGAATCTATTAGGCCACTTGACATGGAAGCAAGCAGGCAGACAAAAAAGATAGGGTTTATATGGGATAAACAAATGATTTGCTATTGGTCAAGAGATGTGTGCATTGTTCCGTAACTAGTGTTTGGTGAGGCATTTTCAATAACAAAAAGCTCAACGCTTGTTTGTTCAAAGAATCTGTGTTTGTCAATGTAAGAAGCAAAGCACTAAAGGACTAAACCAAGACTGCATGCATTTAGGTTGATAAAATATGAAGATGGTATTGAGAATTATGTTGGATAAAACTGATCTAAAAGCGGCCTGCTGTGATCTGGTATTTTACAACTTACTGTGAAATTGGACGATATCAGCCTGAAAAGAAGTAGAGTGGATTTGTTCAATGTGCTGTTTTACTGATGTAGAAATGAAGGGACTGATTTTGTAAGAGTGGATGACTGAGTTGACTGTTCACATATGAAACATTTAGATTAGTTAGTTGCCATGAGAAAGCCTGGGAGACGAGAAAAAAGGCTCTTTGTATATTGTAACAGGCTGTACATAACTTATTGGGAGAAAACGGTAGTTCTATGTAAAATCAGACGTTGAGCATCCCCATATCGCAAAATGGTATGATCCTTGTTTCGCTGCGAA
>NW_024044459.1:4966449-5003868 GCF_014851395.1 Micropterus salmoides
ACCACCACCCAGAGCTCTTTTTCCATCCCAATTACTGCGGAAGCACGTGGCGGCACTGACATGTGAAAGCAGCGCCTTCAGGAGGGCAGTGGCTTTACAGTAGACTGCTGGATTAGAGTGCTGGGTTTCATCTTCAGCACAGGGTCCACTACCAGCCTGGCCTGGAGAGCTGATGACGGACAAATATGTGTGTGTGTGTGTGTTGGTGTGTGTGCGCGCACTCCACACCATGCCAGAAACACAATCGATCCCCCAAATGCAACACTGCCCGCCTGCACACTCCAAGACCCTTGCAGAATGTCAATTCCAAAATTCTTGTCTTTTTCAATGAATGCACAAGTCTGTAACCTGGCTCCCACAAATTGGATCAGAATCAGTGGAGGTTTTATTCCTTCTGGCAGTGCCTGGAGCCCACTATTTCACTGCAACAACTGTCAGTCATGGGGAGGACAGAGGTGCATATGTGGACGGGGGGATTTGTTCCTGCTTTTAACTCTGCATGTCTCTCTTCCCAGTGCAAGCCACTTTTGAAGTAGATTACCAGCCAGCTCCTCTATAACTCCCAGAGTGAGGCCGCTTGCCAGTGTGTTGTCAGTATTTGGATTGTCTCGTCCCTCTTACTCTATATCTATTACTGTATGCCTCACATGCTGTACATAGGTCGTGTTGCCTCGAAAGATACACACACAAACACACACTAATTTCTCACTGCAGAGAGGATGATTATTTTTATTATGGGTCTTTCTAGAATCAAGAAAGATTAATGGTTGGTGTGAAAATGAGGAGACCCAACCATGCCAAGGATTTTTAGAAAATCAAATATAAAACCCACCAACATCAGATTGGAAAGTAAATGCACACTAGAAAAATCTGGTTTCAAACGATCCACGCTGAACATGAATCTCGCAAGTTACACAGCTGTGATGTAGTTACTTCACTTAATTCATGGCAGCACCAGACTCTGCACTGAGCCCTCGGGAGCACAGAGCATATTTTCCTTTATCTTGGACCCATTGTGTTATTTTTCATTGCAGGTGACATTTCAAAAGCTATCTCCTCAAAGTTCCAAGTTCAACTATCAAGTGCTGCCCTTAGAGACAGATTAGGTGACAATTTGTTTAAAATGTCATCCTTCCGTCCAATAACACTTGTACACATGTGGGACTTATGGGACTTACAGGTGTATGGGAAACTCATCCTGAGCTGAGCCACAAACTGAGGGATGAATGTAATGAGACGCAGTGTGACAGTCCAGGGAAACATGTCAAGCATACAAACAATCTGGTGTTATTTGGTAGTAAATGAATAAATATCAATATCAATAATGCCTTAAGTTGGAATGACTAAAAGTATATTTAAAAGATTTTTTTTTTCAGATCTGTCTCCTGAATCCTCACATGCCATACATGCTGAAAGACTTGGTCACTCTGATCGTTCCTCCTGCCCGAAGCAATCCCTACCTATGCAACTACACTGCTGAAGATGATAAAAAGGGATTCATTGTTCTAAAGACCACAAGCCAGGCCAGAAATCTTGATGGGGTCATGGACTCACATTCACTTAAGTAACTTTTAACCTCCACATTAAGACAATTACAAAATCAGCCTTATATCAAGAATTAAAAGACTTATGTCTCTCGTGTGATAATTTCTTGATACGGCCATTTTAAATCAAGGCTTAAAACTTTACCTGGCCACTGCATTTTATTAAATTAAACTTCGGACTATTTATTCATATATTGCACTGCACTGTTGCTTTGTTGTAATTTTTTTTACTGTTTGCTTTGCCTTATTCTGTTTTAGTTTGTATTTGCCCTGTATTCTTGTTTTACTCTTTAAAAACCCATCGTTTCTTTTTTATTGTCTTTTTATAATACCATGTGTTTCTTTTATTCGTTTCTTAATGCCTTTCTGTCTTATGTTAAGCACTTTGAATAGCTTTGTTGTTGAAAAGTACTATACAAATAAAATTGCTTTGCCTTGCCTTTAGAATGATAAAATATTAAGCGATCTATGCCTGTGGAGTTCAACACAACTTTAGCTCCTACAGTACAAATGTAAGCATCTATTTGTATTTGAATCTCTCACATAATTTCATTGCTCAAAAAAAACAAAATAAGTTTAAAAATCTCTTAGTGTGCTGTACAAGTGTTTGAATTATATAATCTCTGTGTAATGAGCACTACTCGTGCAGTGTCCACTGTTCTGTAGGGCCACTGAGCAACACGATACTTGCAACCATGGCAATTTAACACATGCTATGTTATTAGTATGATATCAATTCTAGTTTGAGTACTTTTGCTGTGATGATTATGTACTAATAAACCACTTTAAATCTGCAGAACCATCAAAAACCCCTCAATCTATCAGCTTGGAGCCCCAAAGTGATCAATATTAAATGCGTAAGAAAAACATGATGAAATGTAAAATCATTTAAGAAATCACTCAAACCAGGCTGCCCCGGCATGCATAAACAAGCAAGCTCAACTGCTACCAAATTTAGTGAGCGAGCTACTGTTAGCTAGAGAATAATGCCCACCAACCAGAGGCAGCAGCTGAAAACGAGCACAGACACAGTAACAACAACAAGTAAACAACAAGTTTTAAAAATGTATTTTGAAAAATAAAAATTTGAAATTATAGAAATTATAGTTTAATAATATATATATTTAACACAATATCTTAATGTGATTATTAATTTGTAATTACTTATGTATTGAATATTGAACGCTTAGGTGTTCTTCAGTAGCCTATATACCGTACAGTATGAGAAACTGATTTAAAAAAATATATATATATATTTTTTATTCACTATTTAAATTGTTACTGAAAGATTTTGAAAGGCAGCTTTTCCAGAGTTTGCTTTGTGTTTTTGTGCAGATCCACATTTTTCTAGCTTTATCAGAGCACCCCAGAGAGACCACATGGTGTTACAGTATGTTTTGCCTGTTCACATGTTACCAGAGTGGTTCAGTGTTGTGTGCAGGGAAAGTCATGCAGTCTGCACTGCTTGCTCTTCCTTGGACTTCAAACGAGCCTAGCAGAGCTTTAATGCATGTTTAATCTCTTCCACAGAATGTCTAGCTGGGAGGGATGACATGTCTCTGGATCTTGGATGCAGATGATGTTCAGTCATAATAAAGATGGTCTTCAGATGGAGCCTGGTCTTATTTGGAGTGGGAATGAATTGGTCTTGTAGGAATCTCTCCAGCATACTCTGCACTGTTGCCTTAGAAACTTTCAATTTAGCTGTAATTTGGTGCTGGGAGAGTTTTTCAGAAGTCAAGGGAACAATTGATGGTAACATTGTTGGAATTTTTTTCAGAGCACTAGCAGTTAGAACAACAACACACAGAGGAGGAGGTTTGTGCTGTGGACAAAATGACAGTTTGTCATCTAGGCCACACACACGTGCTTATCCTGTACCAGGAAACAAACACAGAAGTTAAAGTTATATCCTGCTTTACTTTTCACATACAGTAAAAAAAAAATATATTTCTTTGGTGCAGCAACAGTTTTTTGATTCAATTTAGTTTGAAATCAGTTATTATCAGTTTTTGTTACAACAATATAGCTAATACTATACAGCATAAATTCATTTAAAATTGAAACATTTTAAAATCTAAATATCACAGTTGAACTGACTTTTGAGTCAACTTATTTACATTTACCTCACTACAAAATTCTACACGCACCATACTTGTGGTCTCAGCAGAAAGGATGCATTATTTTGATATGCCCCTCATGGTTAAGAGAGACAACAGCTGTGTCCCAATTCAGGGCCTGGATTCTCAGAGGGACATGGCTCATGAGGGTGGGTTCATCAGAGGACCTGAAGACC
The DNA here is from genome assembly GCF_014851395.1 of Micropterus salmoides. Taxonomy (NCBI): domain Eukaryota; kingdom Metazoa; phylum Chordata; class Actinopteri; order Centrarchiformes; family Centrarchidae; genus Micropterus; species Micropterus salmoides. Next base: position 4,970,290 of record NW_024044459.1, read on the forward strand.
AGACTGAATCTGTGTCCTCAGCGTCAATGAAGCGGTCCAGCCTCAAAGGGACCAAAACTAATTGTGCATGAGGGTGCCCCCATTAGCATGTAGAGAAAAATTCTAAATGTATCACTAGCAACAACTTTGGAGGAAGTGGGAAAAGATCCATGATGCCTCTGTTACTGGTCTAGACTAGGACAAAAAAAGCAATCAGCCCTGGCATTTTTGGCCTAGACTGGCCCAGGTCACTGCTTAGCCAACACTAACATTAGCTTGTTAATGTTAGAATACTCATTGATTAGGGAACTATGGTTGGCTACAAAAACAATGCCAAATACCTTATGCTAAGCTATTTGGCTGAGGTGACATGCAATCACATCAGGATACTTAGGTAGAAAAATATATTTATCCTTCAGATTTACCATATTATTCATACTTTAACACAATGAAATAATGCATCCCCAAGTAGTTACAGCATATACTGTTAAAATCATCATTATTATTTAAAATAATAATAATGCAGTCTCATAAAAATCACCAAATACATTTTGAAAGAACCATAATCCCTCCTTGCATGGTAGTCTTGTATGATAGCAACTGAATTGAAACTGGTCTCTGGTGTCCTGCACAAATAGTATAGCCACAGAACACCTTGTTTACGGTTTAGCACTTTGAGAAGTAGAACAAAAAGTTGCCCATCAATAAAGGCCAGACAGCAAAAATATTTCCTGTAGCTTGGAAACATAATTTATAGGCAACAATGTCTGCAAAGGACAAACTAGCTGTCTCATATCGACCCAGTTATTCAGCCTAACATGCAGACGTTTGGCTGAATAAACACCTTTAACCATGTTGTTTAGCTGATATTAACCATGAAACTCAAAGTGGAGAATTTAAATAGGTGGTTTATGGTATGAAATAATACAGATGTAGCAGCCTAATTAATCCCTTCAAGCAGGTTAATCCCAAAAGCCTGTGGCCTCGCCTTGTGTTTTTAATCTTAACATGACAGAATGTAGACAACGTGAATGAGCCGCAGCACCATGAGAAAATAAAGCTGCTTTCTGTAAAGATGTATTGTATGACAGCAGCTCTGTAGTTATAATGAGCAGCAATGTTTGCATTGCGTAGGCAGGCTCAGGGTGACACGACAGTTAGCAGAGACACCTGTCAGACCTCAGACTGCTGTGTCTTTCCAAGCCTGACCTCTGCATCTCCATTGTTCTCGGCCATATCCGCTGCTGAGAGGTGAATTGTATTCTCAGCTGTGTTCTCCAGGGAACGTAAGGAAAACAGGATTACATTTATGAGCACTGTTTTAAGCGTAACTGGCACACACACATGCACATGCCCTTTCAAATACCCATCTGATCTCTCCTCCCTGAACAGTGCTGCTGCTTTTGCTGCTGCATCACCCTGTTCACTTTATTGATTGCAATTTGAGATACTGTTTTGTGTTTTAGCCTGACCTTAGCACTGGCAGATGAGCGGACTGAATTTTGAAATGGTATTGTTTTGCATTTAGCCGTAACACCTTGGCCTGTGAACACAAAGATAAGATGTTTGTGATGCTTTTGTATTTGTTCTCAGGGGAGCACACCCAGGCTTCTGGCAAACACACCATCCAATTGTCAGTAAAAAAAAAAAAAAAGAGGTTCATCTCAGAGCAATATCCCGCTCTAGCCATCCAGTCTACTCATCTAATACACTAATATCTCACAGATATGCATCATCACACCAAAGCCTCCATAAAATGTGTTTAAGGAAATTCCCCCCTGGCTAGCTAAATGGCTCTTTAGAATAATTGCGCCCATTTCTTACAGATTTGATGTACGCATTTAGTCAAGTAGCACGGCTTTCTTTGAGTAATAGCAACATTAGAATGGTTGGGCTTGTGATCCTCAAGGCGGTAATCAGGCACTGCATGGCAGCCCTTAGAGATATGAGGGACAGTGTACTTCTACTCACTAGATGTGACCTCAGTGCCAATATCACAGCTCAAAAGCCTGTAACTATTCTGAGACAGGAGAGCATAATGCGTTGAAGCTACCGGGAGGAGGGCTAGAACACCTCTGATATAATAGGGACTGCTCAATGATCATAGCTGAAAACATCAAAAATATCTGGTTTTAAAATTTTTGTACATATATAATGTGCTATATATCTATTAATTACCTGTAGTCTGTCTTCGTGTGGTTTTCAGTGCTTTTTCATTTTGACATTTGAAGAGACAGAAAAGCCTCTACAGTATGTGCAATTACAATTACTTAAGTATTTGTAGTTTTGCATGGGCTTGTATTCATGCGAGCAAATGTATTGTTCTTATGTATTTATCATTAATACATATGAACAATACATTTGCTCGCATGTATGCATCTCACTAGATGTGACCTCAGTGCATCATGTAAGCTTATCATGATTCACATAAATTACTTTCTTAGGGGTAAAGGTTTACTTGCTCATAGATCCATGCTGTCAACATAGATAGTAAAGAGGACCTAATTTACAATATAATTATGTACTGTTAAGCCCTGGATATACTTACTTTTAACTACGCGTTCACGTATGCAAGATGGCTGCCACAGCTAACACGTCTCCAGAAATTAACGTTACACGTCCACGAGATGCAATTCAGCACATGAACGTCGAGGAGATTTATGGCAGGATGTTGCACCATTTTATTCACCCCCACACAGGCAAAACTTTTCCCATTAACAGTGTCATTACTTGCGTATCAGCACACGTGATCTAGAAAACCACTAGAAAAAACTCAAACAAAGGATCAGCGAACACAAAAGTACCATACGCAGAAATGATCGGGTTTACCCCATAGCTGCACACTTCAACGATGCTCACCATGATATTGCTTCACTACGGTTCTGTGGCATTGAACAAGTCCCCCTTCCACCTAGGGTCAGTGACCACGATAAGTTACTTAAACAGCGTGAAGCTTACTGGATTTATACTATGCAAACATTAGCTCCAATGGGACTTAATGATGAATTCCTACTTAACAGTTTTTTGTGATTCGCAACAGTTTTACCCATTTAGTGTCTATAGGCTATTTTTGTTACTTCAGATTCTTCTGAGGGTTCCCCTGTCCTACCCAAAACAGTCCTGCATATGTATGAATATGCACACATATTATCAGGACCATTAAACATTGTGTCCTGTTGATTGTGTCCATTTATATATGTCAGCACTGCTACAAGTTATTTATTGAAATTTTGACATTTATGGTGATGTTTTTTCCTCTTTTTCTACAATTTTTACAAATTTCATTGTTAGTTTACAATTACATTATTGAAGTTTGACATTGTTGTTTCTTGGACCTGTTGTTTTTTGGGTCAAATGTCGTATATATTAGTTTTTTTCCATCTATTTATTTAACGTTGTGTTTATTTGCTATTTCCTCTAAGTTATTTGTCTATTGATATCTACCAGGCACCAGTAAGATTTGCAAGTATGTCTATTCATTCATAAATAGACATACTTGAAAATCTTACTGTTACTCTTTTATGATATTGTTTTGATGTGCATTCAGTATACAGAAATCTACATTCATCTCATGGAAATATGAATGAATGTTTTGTAATGGCTGCCTTTTTTTATGAGGAAGTAAGTGATTGGTGTAGACAAATAAGTCACCTCCTACAAAAGATGGCTTCTCACTATGTAACACCATTTGCCTGATGAAGGTCTAGTACCGAAACGTTATGTCAATATATATATTTTGCAAGTTAGACAGTGTGCGGGAGTTTTTCTTTGCTACCTTTGACTCTCCTGTTCCCCTCCGATGTAACTGTCTCTTGTTATAGAGGCGCAATTTATTTTCTGAGGATGTTTAGAATAAAACTCCTGGAGCTAGTCCGCAATTACCAAGATCGTGATGATGTCTTATTAAAATCATAACCTCCTCGAGTGTTGCTATGTTTGGTTTGTTTTCAATGGCCAAAGTCAGAGGATGTCAAGGAAGATAATCCGGCGTCGGTGAGCGATGTTTCGGCCCTGGTCTGCCTCCTAGTGGATTCAAGTTTAATCCTCCAGGTACATGCAAAGTATGATGGCAAGTATGTGAACAATGCCATTTGCATTCCCAACACCTGTCTATGCCTACACATTGTTAAAAAAGCAAGTATATCGGGGGCTTTATCTATGGAAACATGCAGGTTCATAATGTTATGCACAAGCATGTATACTTGCTTTAGACATGTACTGTAGTTAGCTGCAGTGGGGCGTATGTGCAAGTTAATCTGAGAGGCTTGTGCCTGTACTTGAATTGGTTTTTCACACAAATATGACTGCTAAGATACCAGCGTTTTGTTGCTGCTGTTTACATTCCTCCAGATGCAAATTCAAAAAATGTACAACAGGAACTGTATGAGGTCATCAGCAATCACATGACAAACCAACCAGATAGTGTTTTCTTTGTAGCTGGTGATTTTAATCAAATGAAACCCTAAGAATTGGTTTACCTACATCACCATCAGAATGTTGCAATACCCAGGACCATGTTTACACAGATATTGTTGGCAGCTACAAAGCCCTTCCCCGTCCCCATTTTTGTCAATCAGACCATATATCTCAGCTTCTCCTGCATAATTACGCCCATGTGATAAAAAGGATATAACCATCAGTAAAAGCAGTAAAAACGTGGACAGATGAGGCTGCAGCAGCTCTATAGGACTGTTTGCAGTGCACAGACTGGCACATGTTTAGAGACGCTGCCACCCAGGAGAACCACATCTATCTTGAGGAATATACATCATCACTGACATCATACATTTGGAAATGTGTTGATGATGTGGCGATCACTAAGACAATAAAATCATTTCCCAACCAGAAAGCCTGGATGAACAGAGAGTTGAAGGCTCTAGCCAGAGCCATCCTGTCAGATGGGATTATATCGGGAGGAAATCAACAATCTTGCAGAGTGGTGCACAGAGAACAACCTACTGCTCAATGTCAGCAAAACTAAAGAGCTGATCTTTGATTTTAGGAAAAAGGAGAAAAACGCAGAACCTGACATGGTCATCTCCATGCTGGTAAAGAAATGGCTGTAATTCTTAAGGACTCATAAGATCCCCGTGCCAAGTTCGTATTAACTATTACAGAGGAGCAATAGAAAGCATCCTGACTGCCAACTGGCATAGGCACGGCCCAAGACCAGACGGCTCTGCAGCAGGTCATTATAGCCTGCTCCGAAGCTCATTGGCACCCATCTACCGAGCATCAGTGATATTGGTGAGGTGAGATCCCTGCACAGGCCCCAAAGGATAGTAAAGGACAGTACCCACCCCAGCCTCATCTTATTTGCCCTGCTGCCGTCTGGCAAGAGATACAGAAATATCTGCTGTCTGACCGAGCAGCTTCTTCCCCTAGGCTGGGAGACTCTTAAATTCATTCTCAGCACTGCACCATGTAAAATTGTTTTATTTCTATGAATTATTCTAATCCACCCACCTACTGTATATACTTTTATTTATATATTTTTTAATATGTTTGTTTTTGTGAGTAGCATAAACAGAACTACCTCTTCATCTTGTTATACAACAACAAAATAATAAATAAATGTACCTTGGACCTTGTAAAGTTGATGACTGCAGAAACTTACCGGAATTACAATTTTCTATTTAATATGTTGAATTTAGTAATGCCCTTTTGAATAGTCTAAAGTGTGATAGTGTGACTGTGTCCCAATTACTACACACTAATAATAAATATATGTAGTATATTGTTTTGCAGTTTACAACAAATCAACACCTTTTACTGTTTTATAACACAGCTAATAATTATGTTTTGTTCCTGGAACAGTTTCAGCTCCATGCACAGTTACTTATAACATTGCAGGCTGTGAGTAGCTCCTCCATTCCCTTGTGCATTGCATTATGGGAGAATAGAGGACACTCAAAGCTCAAGGGTTTTTTAGCATGCATACAGAGTGACTTCATTTTGTCACTTTTATCCAGTGTGAACACATTACTTACTCAAAACCTGCTTATGTAGTATAGTTTTGGGACACACCTTGTGAGAAGATGTTCCTACATTTATATATTTTTTCAATGTTGGTGAAGTGGTGAAAAAAGTAAAGTGTGTTTATATCTCTATGGATGCATGAGATTATAAACGATATATAGTATGTACATAGGTGCAAACTAACAAATAATAGTTACCCACATTGCATCCGACATACCGTATCTGCATATATATGCAGATATGAGATTGTCGTTTTGCATACATGTACAGTGGGGAGAACATACACTGCTGATTTTGCAGGTTTTCCTACTTACAAAGCATGTAGAGGTCTGTAATTTATCATAGGTACATTTCAACTGTGAGAGACAGAATCTAAAAAAAAATTAAAATAAAAAAAAAATCCACAAAATCACATGTATGATTTTTAAATAATCAATTAGCATTTTATTGCATGACATAAGAATTTGATACATCAGGAAAGCAGAACTTAATATTTGGTACAGAAACCTTTGTTTGCAATTACGGAGATCATATGTTTCCTGTAGTTCTTGACCAGGTTTGCACACATTGCAGCATTGGCCCACTCCTCCATACAGACCTTCTCCAGATCCTTCAGGTTTCAGGGCTGTTGCTGGGCAATACGGACTGCGATACATGGCCCCATCCATCCTCCCCTCAATACGGTGCAGTCATCCCATCCCCTTTGCAGAAAAGCATCCCCAAAGAATGATGTTTCCACCTCCATGCTTCACGGTTGGGATGGTGTTCTTGGGGTTGCACTCATCCTTCTTCTTCCTCCAAACACGGCGAGTGGCGTTTAGACCATAAAGCTTCTCCCTTTCCTCCTCTGGATCATCCAGATGGTCATTGGCAAACTTCAGATGTCCGGCCTGGAGATGCGCTGGCTTGAGCAGGGGGACCTTGCGTGCGCCACAGGATTTTAATCCATGACGGCGTAGTGTGTTACAAATGGTTTTCTTTGAGACTGTGGTCCCAGCTCTCTTCAGGTCATTGACCAGGTCCTGCCGTGTAGTTCTGGGTTGATCCCTCACCTTCCTCATGATCACTGATGCCCCACGAGGTGAGATCTTGCATGGAGCTCCAGAACGAACAAGATTGACCGTCATCTTGAACTTTTTCCATTTTCTAATAATTGCGCCAACAGTTGTTGCCTTCTCACTAAGCTGCTTGCCTATTGTCCTGTAGCCCATCCCAGCCTTGTGCAGGTCTACAGTTTTATCCCTGATGTCCTTACACAGCTCTCTGGTCTTGGCCATTGTGGAGAGGTTCAAGTCTGTTTGATTGAGTGTGTGGACAGGTGTCTTTTATACAGGTAACGAGTTCAAACAGGTGCAGTTAATACAGGTAATGAGTGGAGAACAGGAGGGCTTCTTAAAGAAGAACTAACAGGTCTGTGAGAGCTGGAATTCTTAATGGTTGGTAGGTGATCAAATACTTATGTCATGCAATAAAATGCATGCAATTAATTATTTAAAAATCATACAATGTTATTTTCTGGATTTTTGTTTTAGATTCCATCTCTCACAGTTGAAATGTACCTATGATAAAAATTACAGACCTCTACATGCTTTGTAAGTAAATACTTGTTCTCCCCACTGTATAGTGTACGTGAAGTACAGAGGTCACTCCTAACTTTACACTCCTTTATTTGCATATAACATTTCTATGTGTATGTGAGTATACCTAAATAAAGGAAAATAAAATATTTACAGTAGGCCTACTGTAATGTCATCAAGTACATTAAACCAAGTTCTGTCTTTAAGGATACTAATGAGATACGAAGAAACTTATTTTCAGTATTTCAGTACTTTATGTTGCTTTATACATGTACTCCACTATATTTATCAGACGTTTTTAGTTTGTAGTTGCTTTGCAGATTAATATTTCACATACTAAGCCTGTAATTAGCTTTTTTAATAATGCATTGCTGTAAGCCAACAGACTAAATTAAGCAGTGAAATTAGCTCCCCCTCAAGCTACATTACAAACACACTAAGCCATCAGTAACAATCAAATAATATAACATATAATGTAACACTGACAAGATACATGCATCATAATGAGTACTTTTACTTGTGGCACTCCAAGTATTTTACCAATAATGCATGTAATATAACAGTACTAGTATTGTAATATTGAAGTATTGCTACATTCACTTAAGTAAAGCATTTCCTCCACTACAGATTATTCAACATAAATATGGTGGCCCAATGAAACCCATGTCCTCCAAACTTCAGAAACTATACTGGTTTCTTTTTCCTTTAACAAAAATCTGTTAATCTTGCGAAGCATGTGGAATCCTTTAGAGCACAGTAGTGAAGTTTGGACTAAGTCTTATAACAGACCCACAGAGTGGATTTCTCCAGAGAAAGAGACATTTTAGTCAAAAGTAAGGTTTAATTAATGTCTGTGAAAGCAGCCCTGCATTTCAAAGTGTACTTGGAACAGGGGGATGTCTCACCTGTCCACCTCAGAGACACATCAAGAGCCAAATGAAAGTGTACCACATCAAAAGAGCTACAGCACAAGTGTGCATTTTCTTTTGATGGGACATGGTATGCCTCAAAGAGAATGACTCTCCAGAACATAAGGAATTCCTTTTCCTTATCGACTCCTCTCTTGTGTTTATGTCCACCTCATGTTTGATACATGACAGAGGTTGTAGTTTATTTATCCTCTCCTTTTTACATCCTTCATCGACCCAAACCGTTGATGGAAAAAGGTGGAAGGCAGTCGCAGCACAGCTCACTACACCTTACCATCAATACCACCAAACCTCTAGAAGTCTCTGTAAAAAGAGAGATGAATTCTGATTGTTTTTTATTAATTTCTTAATACAACTTAAATTTAATCAATGTATGTCTCATTTTATTTTGGATGGTCATATCTTTGATTGGTGAGGATGTATTTTAGTTATTATTATTTTCCTTGCAAATCATTCCTGTTCATATTAAGAATAATTCAAATTACTGTGTAATGTAATAGGTGACATTCAATGACACACTTTCAGCTTGGTCTCCCATCCAGCAGAACTGTGCTCTTCCCAACCTCGTTTTCAACAGGCAGCTGTTTTTAGCAAAAAAAAGCTGTATGTAAAAATGGGAGATGGTGGAGTTAGCAGTCAGTGTATGTCTCATTTAGATGTTTGAGTTTGTCTGGAACTGCCCGCTTTCAAGCTGGTGTCCTGAGTCCTGACAAATATCTGTAAAACACTAAAATGTCCTGGGGTCTCATTTCTAAAACTGTATGTAGAAAAGGTTGCGTACATTCAAAACATTCCATTGAAAGCGGCATTGAAATTTAAATGTGATTTGTCCTACCGTTCACGTTTTTTACAAGATTAAATTACACTGCATCCAACTTTTAAGTAATATGTTTCCTGATTAAACTGTGAAACGTATTTGAGGTGTTCTTTTGTAGAAACAGATATCTCCATTTATGTTTGTTATTCTTTTTTTGTGTGCGCTACAAATTATCTTAAATGTAGGGTTTTTTTAACAATTCAGGGAAAATCCATCAAACCGGTTTGTTCAGAAAGGCTTTACGCCTATAATACTCAGAGGTAATATTTAGATTTGTGTTAAACAATAGTATGCATTTCAAACGTTTCATCCTTCTGCCATGTGAGTCGCCGTTTCTCATTTCTCCTGTTTATGTGCGTACGCATGGCTCAGAGTTTGCGTGGATGACCGCACATTCTCCCGTCAGGCTGTTTTTATATAGATCACAACCTTGGCGTGGGAAGTGGCGTATGTACGTTTCCAGCCCTTTTTTGTACATACGCACCGTTTATAAACGAGGCCCCTGGTTTTCAACATTCACTACCGAGCACATAACTATGCGATTAATCGCATAATTCTCAAGCAGTGTATTGCGCACTTTTAATTTAAATGTACTGCTATGTACACAAAAGTGCAATAACATCTGGTTTGTAAACACTTTAAACAAATAAGGTGCTTTTTACCAGCAGTATTCCCTTTACACAGTAGCAATTAAATTTTTCTTGTAAATGTCAACTTAATCATTAATGTAATCAAATGAAATATAAAACCAAAGCTATTTGCCACTGCCAGGGCATTACCTTTTATCTAGCTTGTTAAAAAAAAGTTACCATCAGAGTCCAATTTTCTTGTTTTTTTTTTCTGAACAGGTTTCAGCAGAAACATTTTTCTTTTATCAGGGAGCAGCAAACAGTCTATGTTCAGTAGCAAGTGTCCCTGTTAGAGTGAGGTGAAGTGGTCGCCTCACGCACACACCTACCCGCTGTCAAAGTTGAATTGTCTTGAACTTTTTGTATGTGACGTGCAGCACAAATCATTGGAAGAGAGACTGATCCTCACTGTTTGTGAGTTTCCAGAATCTATTACTGTTTACAAACTAGGACATCAACAGGAGGGAATTCACATGGAAGAGCAGCAAAACTAGATAAAGGCCTATCAGGTAAAGTTATGTAATTTTAACTTAATTTAAATAGGCTACAGCTGTGTAGCGCACAGAAGCTGTTGCCATGGTTGCTCTCCATAGAGCTCCTGCCGTTTTCTGGCGGAGCACTTGTCTCTTGTTTACCTGAGGAAAGAGCATCCCCGCGGGGCCAAGAGGCTACTTTGCAATTTTAAGGATGTTTCTAAGACCGACATCTTCCCCAATACTAACCAGCATGCAGTGTGTAGCTATCCACTTCGCTATGGCATTTGATCACTTGTCTTGCATTTGTTTATCTACTTCTCCCAAATGCTGCATCCAACATAGTCAGCCGAAGCCTCCCTCCGCTGCTTGTTTGGGTGGGTGATTTGCAGGCTGATCAGCATCCCACCCTGCCTGTGACCCATGGTTTGACTGTATGTGTATTCAGAGCCAGTGAGCAACGGACTTTCAAAATAATAATAATAAAAAAGTGAGTTAACGTGCCCAGCCTTAAATATAAATTATACATGCTTTCAGGGCTTCTGTTTATCATGTTCTGTCCCACTAATTATTCCCTAACCCATTATAAAAGCATAAACAATGCACCATGCTTCTGAATTCAAAACTGATTTGTCTGTATGTGTGTCAATCAATCAACGTGTCATTACAAGGCTGTTACAAGCCTTTGACTCTTAGTGGTGCCCGGCAATGAAATGCTGTGTTCATGGTGTCGATGGTGTTGAAAGGTGCGCTTGCTACATGTGCTAATTCTCCCTTTGCTAAGCCACATCCTGAATATGCAAGCTGGCCAATCACAGCGCAGTATAGGACTTGCCTTAACTGAGGTCTGACGCTTTCATTGACTCGTGTGCAAAAGGAGTCGCTTTCTTGCTTTTTTTGTGGAGAAATACGATTTATTCCCTATCCAAAACCTAAAACAAATCCAGATAAATGTAGACTGTGGAATGTTCCTACTAGGGCTGACCCCCAATAGTCGAAGATTCGATACTTTAATGGGCGGAGCCTGATTCGACTGTCAATCTCACAGTCAAAGCTTCGCAGCGAAACAAGGATCATACCATTTTTGCGATATGGGGATGCTCAACGTCTGATTTTACATAGAACTACCAGTTTTCTCCCAATAAGTTAATGTACAGCCTGTTACAATATACAAAGAGCCTTTTTTTTCTCGTCTCCCAGGCTTTCTCATGGCAACTAACTAATCTAAATGTTTCATATGTGAACAGTCAACTCAGTCATCCACTCTTACAAAATCAGTCCATTCAATTTCTACATCAGTAAAACAGCACATTGAACAAATCCACTCTTCTTCTTTTCAGGCTGATATATCGTCCAATTTCAACAGTAAGTTGTAAAATACCAGATCACAGCAGGGCACGCTTTTTAGATCAGTTTTATCCAACATAATTCTCAATACCATCTTCATATTTTATCAACCTAAATGCATGCAGTCTTGGTTTAGTCCTTTAGTGCTTTGCTTCTTACATTGTACAAACACAGATTCTTTGAACAAACAAGCGTTGAGCTTTTTGTTATTGAGAAATGCCTCACCAAACACATAGTTACGGAACAATGCACACATCTCTTGACCAATAGCAAATCATTTGTTTATCCCATATAAATACCCTATCTTTTTTGTCTGCCTGCTTGCTTCCATGTCAAGTGGCCTAATAGATTCCATAACGGAGCTATGTCCTCCACTTTGGTGCATATTTATGCACACCCAGAAAATGTCTTACAGCACTGTTTTGCACTGATTCATCCATAGAAGTATTTATTTAAGGCCCGCACCCCAGCAGAAATCAAACACAGGTCATCCACAAGCTTGAAAAAGTTTGAGGGGCCTGTATTTGAAATTCTTATCCGTAAGGTTTTTACGTTTACCGCCCAAAGCTGTACAGCTGATTCAGCAAAAACCTTCACACTTCTAAAAATAAAAAAGCAATTTATTTTGTTATTGTACAGATAATTGAAATAGGATGGATGTTATGGTTTCGGAGTTTTGTATCTACTGTTTTATTTTGTTGAATCTTTCCATTGTGTACTTCACTTCATTTATTCATTCCCCTTCCTCTTATGTTTTGGAGTATTTAACATCTTATCTTTGTGGTTGCTTGTCCTCTGTATTTGTTTCCTGTTTTACTTTGTCACTCATCTCTCCTCTCATTTCTGACTATCTCGACCTGTATCATTTATCACCTCTATCACCACCAGTCTGTGTCATTCCATTGCTTAGTGTTGTTTCATCTTCATGCAATGTGAAGTGTTCCTGCCGTTTCCTGTATGTAGTTCCTGTGTGTGGATACATGTTTTGGATTCCTTTAACCTTGGATTTCTGTCTGAGCCTTTTTGGATTATGTTTGTTGTTTGGACTGCCTGCCTCACTTGCTTAGTTGAGTGACAATGGAGTTAAATACATAGGAGTTAAAATAGGATGTTGCGGCAGCAAAACAAATAACTGAAAGGGGTAAACAATATTTAAAACAAGCGCAATCATAAAATAAATTACTATTAGAAAATAACAGCTGACAAAATATGTAAAATATGGCTGCTGTACCAATCAATAATTTTTTTCTTGTTGAATGTGCCTAATCTTTACACCTTTAAAGCCCTACAGAAGACTGCCATGGAGCTGGAAAAGACAAAGACTATCAGTGAGCTGTTACCAATGTGTGACGGCGAGGTGAACAGGATGCAGTCTTCCGTGTTCGCCATGTTCTTTCACCTCCATTGCATCCATGTGTTATGCATTTTAAATACTTTGGACATGTGGATCAGATCATCTCACATGGGCTTGTATATGTTACCTCTCTTCTGCTTTTAAAATGTTCTTTGTTGCTGTTCCTCTCTGTACTGTCTCTTTAAGTTCTAACTTCAGTTGATGTAAATTTTGCTCTTCTGATTTTGTTCTGCTTGTCTTTGATACTTGTGTAGTAGGTTTTTTTTTTAATAGACATTTAACCAGTCCAGTGACCAGTGAAGGTTACCATATGGTAACAGGCGGAGCCCTCTACTGGACTCTATGGGTACTACCTCCTCCAATCACACGCACGCACGCACTTGCTCACTGAAAATTTATCATGCAAGTAGCTGACCAATAGGACGTCGCTACCGATATATGTATATATATATATATATGTATTGCGTGACATATAAATAGCAGTGTCCCTACTGCCTCAGCATCCGACCGCCTCTTCAGCAGGCAGGGCTCATCGGTAGAGGGCTCTGTCTGTGCTTATAGAACTAGGGTTACCATATCGTAACCTTTGTTCTATCTCACACAGGTGACTGTCCGCCCTAGATGCGACAAGCCGAAGTCCACCACACCAACCCGGTCGGCCACAGGCCGGCCAAAGCCCGACTACCACATCACCTAGTGACAGAATGGTGGGACACCCCTGAGAAGGTCGCTGGACCGATAGGGGCTTGGCCTGACCATTAACACCTGGACTGCCCTGACTTCTCAATGAAACATCAGGCAGTGCCAGTGCATGTTCCCCCTCTACACCCAGTAGTCACCAGATCCTCACTTGTCAGATCCTAAGTCGCACTTGCGAGCTGGATCCCGAGAAGGATCCCGACATATCCAAGAGATAGAAACACACAAACTGGCACAGTAAGGGCCAAGATGCCATTGTGCAGATCTCTTCGACACACACCCCGCTGAAAAAGGGTCGTAGACACTTCCACACTTCCAAGTAGAATGTGCACGCACCGCTAAGGGTGGGTCTGTTCCCGCCCGTGTACAGGCTTGGGAGATTCACTCACAAAGCCAGCTGGCCAGGCTCTTCTTGGACAGGGTTTTACTGACTGCACTATCACTGAAACAGACGAACAGCTGACCAGTGCATCGAATGGGGGCTGTGTGCTCTACATAGGACGTTAGCCTAGCACACATGGACACAACAGATACACTCTCACCTCCCTGCACCCTAAGTGGGGTAGGGGGTAAAAAACATCCAGATTTATTGTCCTGGACCTGAACATGCTCCTTATGTTCTTAAGAACAAAGGAGGTGTGTTGTCTCAATCCGGCTGCACTGTGGACACCAAGAACCAGCATGCAGCTGGGGTGAACCGACAGGAACACAGCTCACTCACCTTCTTAGCAGAGGTGATAGTGAGGCGCAGGGCCTCAAGAGATAGCATTTTCATTGAGGACTGCTCCAGGGGCTCATAGGGTGCAGATATTAGAGCCACCAACATAAGCAGCAAGTCCTACTGAGACATGACACCGGTCGCTGTCTTATCACACCCTGCAGAAAGCGTATCACGAGGGAATGAGTGAAGACTGTTCTGTCACCAAACCCCCTGTGACAGGTAAGATAGCTGCAGCGCGACAACCCCTTCTCCATCAGACCTTGCAGAAAAGAGAAAACAGATCCCACCGAACAGGTAGGCAGATCCGTCTCCCTCTCAATGCATCAACGCCAACCACTTAGCTTTACAGCAAGACGTGGTGGAGACTGCCCACCACTTGGATGGTCTGTGCGACCTCAGCGGATAGACCAGCCTGAGTCTGCCTCTCCACAATTTTAGGAGCAAAACCTGGAGAGGCTGGTCCAACACCAGCATTGTGCATACGAAGCCTCACCCCATGAGACAGAGCCCCCCAGACCATAGGTACAGGCCAGGGCTCTGTCACTGTAGGCTGCGTCACTTAACTGGAGGGATGAGATGGGGTGGGGGGAACGAAAACAGCAGCCCTTCTGGCAATGGCGCGTGTGTCCATCCTCAAGGGTGGGCCCTCGGCTCTCCTCGGGGTGCCACAACACTCACTGTACTCCCCTGGCAGGTCCCTCCCCATCCAGTGAGAGACTCATCTATGAAGACTGACACGGATGAAGACACCCTGCCGAGCAGCACCCGCGCTGCCAGACAGTGAGAGACCCCGAGAATCGCAGGTCCTCCTGCACTAGAGTTGTTGGGGGGGGGGGGTAACCATGCTTCACCTTTGCCTCTTGAGGTCCAGATGCAGGCTGGCAACCCAACATTGTAGCCATCGCATGTGCAGCAAGCCGGTACTCCGCTCGCTACAGCGGCTGGGGGGAGCTTTCTTCCCAATTGATCGCAACCCCAGGCTGTTGAGGTGCAAAATCAACTGGGCTCTGTGATCACTCAATCTCTCCATGACCTGAGGTCGTGAGTATAAAGGAACTCTCATGCCCTTCTTGCGCAACAATTGCAGTGCGATGCATCTGCCGAGTGTGTGGGGAGCTAGCGAGTAGTTGACGGGGAGCCTAATGTATTTGTAGGCTACCCTCTGAGAGGAGAAGCACAGAAATTCCCTGTTACTGTGTCACCTCGACATGAAATAGGCATCTTTCAGGTTGTGGAAACGCCCTCTTGTCCATTATGCTGGTTCAGGTGGCGGAGATCCAGAATGGCTCAGAAGCCTCTCGTCTTTTTGGGGACCAAAAAGTACATGGTGCTTGGACCTCTGTGCATGTCATGTGCAGGGAAGCCCTGTCTTTGAACGCACCGCAGCTTGCTGCTCTGTGGTGTCCTTGAATACTCCACGGTCTGTTGATCCGTGGTGTCCTTGAACGCACTACAGCTCGCTGAGCCGTCAATATGCAGCTGTCAACACAGCTGCCGAGTGAAGCCGAGTCAGGACAGGGCATCCTCCTCTCCACTGCAGCAAGCTGCTGCTGGGAGAATGAGCCGCTGTTCACTGTGATAAAGTGCCATGGGCCGCACCGCTGGAAGAGACGTGTTGTCTGGTTGCGTCTCTCCAGCTATATCTGACCTAGATTGCCGTTAGCTCGACTCATGCCGTCGCAGCCAGTCAGATGAACGCTGCGCTGGTTTGGTTGAGCGTTCTGCTGACTGGTTGTGTGTTTAAGGAACACACACACTGTCAGCAGTGTTCCCGTGGACACTGTCGTGTGTGCACGGGGAACGCAGAGTTAGCCCGCATTGCTGCATTGTGTCACCGTCATGGCAGCAGCCCTTCATTTGGCTGCCAGGCGATGTAGGTGACCTGTTGCGCGGGCCGGACAGCCGGCTAGCAAGGAGGAAGCCCAGGTCCTACTACCGTCGGACGCCACCAGGAGAGTGACGTGGGACATGGGCTTCTGTCCCAGTGGTTTGACTAGCGCAGCAAAGACCCCGGCCCTCCCATTGTCTCTCTCGAGCTTAGCAAGGAGAACAGTGTGGGCCGTAGGTCGGATCATTAGCTTAGCATCGGTGAATGTGCAGTTTTGTGGAGACTGAAGCGCGTTACGTACCGAGCCGAAGATGGAGGGGGTTCGGTGGGGAGGAGAATGCTCTTTAGGAATGTACTGTATTTAATCAGTTGAACATTCACAACATATTCAGTGTGTACACAAGCAACACATGAAACACAAATGCATGCTGGACACATAACGGAGGGTGGAGGTCTGGTGGTGTGCATCAGCCTCTGTCCCCCTGTCACCCTTCTTTTCATTTTTTATTTTTATTTTTTTAAATAAATAATAAGGCTTAGACTTTTTCCATAATTGTCACTTGGCCAGTCGCTCCCTTCCCCAGCCGCAGGTGGCTGGCAGGGGGGGGGCCTGGACTTGTCCGGGCAGGACATGGGTCACCTCGCCCGGGTGCAAAGATAATTTTCGAGAAGTGGCGACTCCATCCGTGGAGGTGGTGAATTCAGTGAACAGTTCGCCGTTTGCTGAAGAACGTGTTCTGACAGGAACCAGGAAAAGAGATCATATTTCTCCTGTCTTAGCTTCTTTGCATTGGCTTCAAGTAAAATCCAGAATAGAATTTAAAATCATTCTTCTTACCTACAAAGCTCTTAATGGTCAGGCACCATCTTATCTTAAAGAGCTCATAGTACCTTACTACCCCACCAGAGCACTGCGCTCCCAGAATGCAGGGTTACTTGTGGTTCCTAGAGTCTCCAAAAGTAGACTAGGAGCCAGAGCGTTTAGCTATCAAGCTCCTCTCCTGTGGAACCAGGTTCCAGTTTGGGTTCAGGAGGCAGACACCATCTCCACATTTAAGAGTAGGCTTAAGACTTTCTCTTTGATAAAGCTTATAGTTAGGGCTGGCTCAGGCGACTCCTGAACCATCCCTTATATATGCTGCTATAAGCCTAGACTGCTGGGGGATTTCCCATGATGCACTGAGCTCCTCTCTCCTCTACTTTCTCTCCCTCTGTATGCAACCTCATCCTATTATTGCATGTTACTAACACAACTTCTCCCCTTTCCGGTAGTCTTGTGTTTTCTCGTCCCTCTCCTCTCTCCTCCTATCACTTCCTGCAGGTGTTTCTGGCTCTGGAGCAGTGGAGTCTGGATCTGTGGTTGCGGGTCACCTGCTGCCCCCGTGTTCCTGCTCGACACCCTCTGCTGCAACAATTATTGTTACTAGTCCTATTGTTATTATTGTTATTATAATCATTAACATTACGATTGTTATCATTAACACTACTACAAATATCTGTACCATTTTTCATTTAGTCTATAGCAACATCACCTTTACTGTCTGTACCTCTGTGTGTGTATATTGTGTAGGCTGCCTCCCTCCCCTCTCTCTCCTTCCATCCCTCTCTTTTTCTCTCTGTTCCTCTCTTGTCCTCTCTCTCTCTCTCTTGCCCTCTCTCTCTCTCTCTCCTTCACCCGCAACCGGTCGAGGCAGATGACTGCCCACCCTGAGCCATGGTTCTGCCTCTTAAAAGGAAGTTTTTCCTTGCCTCTGTCGCCTAGTGCTTGCTCTTGGTGGGAATTGTCGGGCTTCTGTAAATAGCATCATAGAGTATGGTCTAGACCTGCTCTTTTATGAAAAGCGCTGTGAGATAACTGTTGTTGTGATTTGGCGCTATATAAATAAAATTGAATTGAATTGAATTCAATAAAAAAGGATGCTGAGGCAGTAGGGACACTGCTATTTATATATCACGCACATATTGGTAGCAACGTCCTATTGGTCAGCTATGTGCACGATAAAATTTCAGTGGGCAAGTGTGTGCATGTGATTGGAGGAGGTAGTACCCACAGAGTCCAGTAGAGGGCGGAGCCTGTGTGCAAGGGAACACAATAATGATGGGAAAAGTCACTATTTTGAAAGACTCGAGTCACCAAATCTCGTTCATTAAAATGAACTAATCTTTTTTTGTAATTTCGTTCATTTTAACTAGGCTGGTTATTGTGGCGCTGCAGCCCTCTAGTGGGTGATTTAAAAAAAAACAGCGCAGTTCTCAAACACAGAAGGCTGCCTGGCTTGCTCTAATTGACAAAGTATAATGCACAAATTCACCTCTTGATCTTTCTCTGTCATGGTTGTATAAAGCCCCATGGAGCCACAACCAAATTCAAACCATGTAAAAAAAAAAAATTGTCAATATTCGATTAAGCCACTACTCCGGCTAAATCCGTCCATTTTCACAATCTTTCCTGAGTATTGTTGGACCGTGACTTTTTACCCTTTTTAAACTATGTGTAGTCCTTGGTCCTGCGTGTTCTTTAATGAAGCAATAGGAGAAGATGTTTTTGGTCCAAGTTAATCAGTTTTATTACAAGTAAATGAATAAAGCTTACAGAGCTCTGGGTCGATCTTCCTTTCTCTGACAAACAACAAGCTGTATCAGTTCATGAAGTCTGACTGGCTATCTCTCCCTGACTCAGTGTTTTAGTATACATCGTCACATCATAAAACAATAAAACAAAAGTGTAGGTCAGTCCATGATTGGCCCACGTCCCCTGACCCAATGTTTGTCATCTGACTCCATGAATCACCATGCTGTTGCTGGGCAGATTACGAGCGTAGTTCCTGAAATGAGATCTTTTGTACCACATTCCAAACCACTCCTCACCCATTGTTCAAGTTTCCTTATCTGATCATGCATTGACCCCCTGTTTCTGCACCTCTCCAAAAAAACACACACATCAGGTCTAGTTTAATAAATGATAAACCAATATATAAACTTCTACCTATAAAACAAATCAGAGATCAATACCCTGTTACCCTGAGTAATACACAAATCATGCTATCATAATCTCTCAGTATACTACCAGACCAGCCATATATATATATAATTATAATTACTATCACTATATCTCTAAAGTGCTCATTCATACAGTAGCCTAACGCCATCCATGAGTAAAATCTGTATATTAACATCAGATTTACAGGGAATATATTAAAGTAATAAGCTTGACTAGATGACTAAAACACAAAATTTAACAAATTTAATAATAAACTCAAACACTGCAGGTTGTTCACCAGTGAGGAGCTGTGAAACATTAACAGCACGGCTCTATCGATGAATAAAAAGTAAAAGTTAAGTTGCGTTCTCTGGCGGACCGGATCAGCTGTTAGCTGTAAACAAACCACAGGGCTAACGCTAACGTTGCTATGTGGCTGTATTTTAATGGTTTAATGTCCGTTTTGGAGGAGACGACCTCTGTGGTAATTCAGCTCCCGGTAGAACTCTGTCAGGGCTCTGAAGTGGAGCGGACCCAGAACAACTCTCATCAGCTGTTGTCTGTAAACACTAGCAGCACTAAAGTTACGGTGCGGCTGTGTTAAAACTATAACTTAGCCCAATGTAGCTGTGCTGAAATAACGTTATGCTTTATTAAATGTCGCAAAATGATCAGTCCAGTGACTGTTTCCTGACAACAGACTTGCCTCTCATTCCCCGGTGCTGGCAGTAAGTCACCTGCCGAGTGAAGACAGACTCCGAGGAGGACCCATGTGAGAACGAATTACTCACTGAGACAACCCGTTCCTCCTGAGTCATATACAGGTCAAATGAACGAAACGTTCTTTGAATGACACAATACTAGAACACAATGCATTTGACATCAACTCACGAGCTCTGTGATATTCTTGTAGAGGTTTGAATTGGTGCCATTTGTAGTGAACAAATGTGGGTACTTTGTATAAAAATCTGAGAACTCTAAAAAAGTCAGCGAGTTATAGTAAGCAAAAAGTGCTAAGTAAGTTCTCCCCTACTTCTACTTAATACTTTTAAAAATCTGTAATTTTACTTTTGCTTAAGTACTTTATCACAAGTATTATAGTATGCTACATTTTAAGTTGCATCAGTTGCAGAGTAAAAGCAAATGTCCCGATAAACCACGTGAGAAATTCTGTGTCTGGCTAAATTCTAACAAACTGTGGATCCTCCAGCAGTGAGGTGTGTGAAGTCTTTCTGCTGTTTCTGACAAAAACAGAGACAGAGAGGCTGAGTGGACTGGTCATAGTGGGACACAGGCTGAGTGGCCTGGTTATATTGGGACAGAGACGCTGAGTGGACTTTATTTTATATATTCTTTGAGAGTGAACGAGCAGAGAAGTTGAAACAAGAACATATTGTGGAGGACTTAGTGGTGCACAAGACCCACAGAATGGCGTTCAGACATATAGAGAGTATAACAAACTAACTTATTATTGTATCTCACTGTACAGATGACTGTCAGCAACCACTGCGTTGCCGAGCAATGTAGCACTGTGTGTGTGCACTACGTGAATAAAAACTGTAGTTTCACCGCATGTGGGTTTGTGGCTGCAGTCGCTGTGGAGTTTATATTGTTTATGCAGCTCTGTGTTGTCTGGCTTGGTGGTGTTGATTCTATTTGAAGTGTCAGGCTATTTATTAATAATTTATATTTTTGTGGCTTAATAATGTTTGATGCAATTGCTGCAGTGTGCATCGACATTCGATTGTCTGTCATTTTTGTTTAATTGTCTGAGTTTTGTCCTCATTTCTGGTTAATTGCAGTGAGGCAACACTGATAATAGTTATTGTATATTTATAATTGATTATCTGTTGTATGCACAGGCTGCAAAGTGCCTCTATAGAAAAATAATTTATTGTTGGTTTGGACATCAGGGTTCAGTGATGTGATAATGTTCCACTAGTGTAGATGTTGACATTTAATGCAATTTATTTTGTAGCCTAAAGTTGCTGAATTACTCAGTACTTTTTACCTTTCTACTTTTATCTGAGTACGTTTTCACAGTGTTTTTACTTTTACTTGACTAAAATGTAGTTAAGGTATTTTTACTTGAGTGTAATATTCTAATAATCTATCCATCCCTGGCACACCAGAAACTATTTAAGGTGATAATATTTCAATGTGATTTTTCTGTTGCTCCCAAGTGGCAAAACAATGAATTCATGCAGCTTTAAGTTTCTCAGATTTTAGGTTTAAAGGTTCAGTGTGTAATTTTTAGTGATATCTAGCGGTGAGGTTGTGAATTGCAACCATCTGTCCAGTCTACCACTGCCCCCTACCCTTTCAGAGAGCGTAGGACAGCTATGGTGGCTGACACAGCACAAAAGGTGTCGTCTTCTGAGACAGCAGAGAGGAGCCAGTCAAGAAATGGTTTCTTTAGGAAGATATATTAAGGAATTATATTTACTTAATTATTCAGTAAAACCATATGTTATTGTGACTTAGCCACTTACAGACAACATGGAAAATGTAAACCATGAGTGTGTAACATTGTCACTAGATAAAGTCTATAGAAACACTGACAAGGGAAACATGTTTATTCTCTTTGTGATTATGGAACCTCGCTAAAACTCCTTGTCATCAATAATATCAGATTATAGTGCTACAATATTAGCAAAAAATAGAAATAAATAAATACTTTGATAGCGGTGATGAAAGAGATCTCAGTTAAACCAGCAACAGTTACTCACACAATCACTTCTTCTTTAAGGTTTTGCCTGCAAAATAAAAGCGCAAGAAGCTTGTTTGCAGTGATTCTATATTTGGAGTTGAATTGAGAACTTTTACTTTGAAAATTTCTGAACTACATTAAAAGAGTCTGTAGCCTGCTTTGACACACCTCTGAAAGAGCCGTCAGAAAATGTAATTCCCCTAAATGTTCTCTGCCTGGAGATACTGGGGAAATGAAAAGGCGTCTGTAGGTTGATGGATGCAGAGCAAACTCCGGAACACATGCTGTAATGTGAGCATGTGAAACAGTCGCTGCAGAATCCATTTGTTGAAGAGAGAAAAAAATTATTCTCCCAATGTGGGAAAAAACACAGAACCTTCTAGGTAAGAGTCCTGCACTTTACCAACTGAGCCAACACAACACTTAGCTCATTTATGCCTTATATTCCAATATTTACCAACCCTTGCTGTATGTTATTACTTCTTCTTCTTCGAATGCACATATTCAACGTAGTGATAAGTGTCTACACTGCCAAAATTCTACTAGAAGAAGAACGAGAAGAACGTAGTGACGAAACACGCTCTGTAGCGCTGTTTGTCCATTTTGGGCTACTGTAGAAACATGGCGACGTCCATGTAAGGGGGACCCGCGGTTATGTATCTAGAAATGTCTCATTCTAAGGTAATAAAGGTCTTTATATACCACCGAAAACATAGTTATAGATCTTATATTGCATTTCTGTCAGTAGATCCTCAGAAATATTACACACTGGACCTTTAATCCTAATGAGTTTTACATGTAACCTACATACAGTAAACGTACTAATATATTTATGCACGATTACAGTCAAAGCATGAATATGTCAAAGCACTTGCAGAATCTGTAGAAAAATGGGGATGGGGGAATATTTGCGTAAACAATTACCATAAAAGGTGATTATACATCTGACATGATTAAATGATCAAAAATGTATTACCCTCTGATAAAGACGGAAATTATTGACAGTTTCCTCTGCTTTTAAATCTTCCTAAATTAGACAAGTACGCCCTTTCTGGAAAGTTGCATAAACTGAACCAAAAGAACATTCAAAGATTATATCACCATTAATTATATCAAGAAGATGAAAAAAAGAAAACAAGCTCATTTTTCATCTTTAAACAGCAGCTCCCTTGTTATCTTGTCAGCGGATGTGCCATTACCATTAACTTGCACGCAGGAAAATATGAAGGCGCAAACAATGAACATGACAAAATGTGAAATTCCCCAGCCTCTCTCAAGGTCTCATTTCCCTGACAGCTGCTGGGGAGCGGGAACGATAGATCCTCTATCAACTGCCTTTTGGAGGAGGGTAGCGCAATCTTTTTTCCCAGGCAATTTATCTACATTCAGTCAGCCTAAGTCATATGGAAGCTTTTTCCCTCCAGAATGTGTCTGAGAAACAAAAAAATAAAAGCTCCAACTGTGTAGTCAATTTAATTTCAAGTAAGGAGACCATTAACAGCAACCTGGAGTGAGTTATGCCCAGACTGAATTACCTCAACCCTTGATTGTGAGAAGAGCTGCTGTGTGTGGGTCACCTGTCACACTGGCATGTTCACATGCTCCATCACAGCAGCAATGATCCACGTGGCTGCTACAGTTGAGTCACAGGCAGTAATCTCCAATTCTAATACCATCCAGATTTGACTATATCCTTGCAAATGGTGAAGAGAGCTCCATCTTACAAAGTGCCAGACTTGAGGTGATACATTTCAGTGTATAATTTTACATCTCAAGACTGTGTTGTTCTTACACTGCTGCGTTTGGAGTGGGATACAAGGGCTTCTCAATAACACAACACACAATACTACATACAATGTACAGTAGAGTAGATGCACAAGAAATACTGATCATGGGCCACTTTCTCAAAGACATGCTGCTCTGCTTAAAGTGATAATCCTCCAAATCCGTGTTGTCTTTGATATTAGTGAAATATCTGGTGCTAACCTCGTATGTGATGTGGTGGTACTGCATGGACTTCACCAAGATCACCTGTCAGTCAAACAGTACTGTAATGTTTCTTTTCTTGTAATTTCTGTTAAGGGAGCTTGGATTCCGTAGCTAGTGCTGTTTGCTTTGTCTGTCCAAATATAATGCTCAAATGGGAGTGACTGAGGCACAGTTGTAAAGAAGAGGACAACAACTGTTAAATGAATAAAAACCGGTGATGCCCAGAACACAGTGGAAACCTCTTATAGTGATCACATCTGTCTGGGTCAAATCAATTACTATAAACTGATGAACCTTATTTCCTATGCAGATTACCATCTAATTGACTTTTTTATACATGAATATGAAGTAATGCATGACCCATTTTAGGGACGAAAAGTTATTTTGGCCTCTGTTCATCAATTGTGTGTCCTAACTTTATGAAATGCTAAATCACTGGAGTTGGTAATGGTATGCACTGGTCTATCAGCTTTCTAGTCTTTCCAACCACTCTGTGCTTTTACACTACTTTACATTCACCATCATCACTGAATGGAGAGGCTATAAAGGTGCCTCTGCCATCAGAAAAATATTCAACATTCACACACCGATGGCTACAGAGAAATCTGGGGTTCAGTTTCTTGCCCAAGAATACTTCGACATGCAGACTGGGGTAGCCAGGGACCAAACCACTGGCCTTCTGATAAATGGATGACCACTCCACCCACTGATCCACATCCTCATCTGTGGTATTAGTTGGCTTCCCCTTTAAGATTTTTCAAGGTAAAACTTTTCTAGGTAGTCTCCATATTTGTGGTATTCAGGGTTGGGGAGTAACGGATTACATGTTACCCCACATAATCAAGAAAAGTAACTGTATTCCATTACAGTACAGAAAAAATAGACGTAATCTATTAACAGGTACATTTTGTAAAATCCGGGATTACTCATGGGGATTACTTTAAGCAGAAAATTTCCATGAAACAGACGCATAGCTAGGGAGGGAGGTGTCTGTGACATTGACTGTCGTCTGCCCGTAGCGCCGAAAGTGTGTTTACGCTCCCACCCCGTTATGCAGACTCTGTGCGGACTAGTTTCAGCTTCCAGTGAGCAGTGAGCGACAGTGGAACTGGAACTGAGCACAGTTCCGAGACTGACAGAGGCCAGTTTGACCACTGGGAATACAGTACCGAGGTGGTTTTCTTGCCGGGTTTGGCTCTTGGCATAAACCGGGTTAACCAGCCACAGATACAGATAAGCTAT
Source organism: Micropterus salmoides (assembly GCF_014851395.1). Lineage (NCBI taxonomy): Eukaryota > Metazoa > Chordata > Actinopteri > Centrarchiformes > Centrarchidae > Micropterus > Micropterus salmoides. The sequence continues at coordinate 4,995,543 of NW_024044459.1, forward strand.
CCATCAAGAAGCTCTGTGTAAATCATCTCAGTGCTAGATTCCCTGTTGATCTCTGACGCTGTGTTCAGTCCTGTTCATGCCGTGTTCACTGGGAGGCTGCTGAGCGAGGTTTCGTTGGCCACTCACCCGGCTCCGGACCCCAATCAGGTGCCACACCACTCCCTCATTCCCTGCTTCCCTAATGTCAACATCTCTTACCCAATCATAAGATTGAAAATGCCACGTATGATCAATGATCATGATCCCCTGCCTTTACTCCATGCAAGTACCGGGCGGATGGGCCCCTGGGGCACCTATGGGCTAAACTGTTCTGTCTGCAACTAAAAAGTCAAAAACATAAAACTATATATAAAACTATAAAGAAGAACATGGCGACTGATTTGCTAAGCCATGCACAGTGCTGCCCTGAGCATTAATTTGCTTCTTTACTGCTTTACTGCATAATTTACATTTAAAAACAAGTTTATTTCTCCAGTGTCATTGCTACAGGAGTTTTGCATTGATTGATACTGTCAGACACAGTGATAACGCTGTCTTTCAAACACCCAAACAGTCCACCGGCCTCGTTAAATATAACCACCACAGTGAAAATCAGTTGTGCCTCTCATCTCGGCAGAATCACCCGCTGCGTTTCTGCATCAGTCATCAGCGCAGACATTTCATGTGTCTGGTGGCTTTTAAAGTGGAGAACACGGTGCAGCTTTGAACCATTCCTAGAAATGTCAAATGAAAATGGAAATACAGTGAGAAGTTGCATTGCTATGGGTATGTTTTCTAATGAACTGGACATCACAGTAAGTGCAGCTACTTATTTTAAGGAGGTGGTATTATGCCTTTTGGCTTCTCCCTCTCCTTTATTGAGTTATATATCTTTTTTGCATGTAAAGTGAAAAAGCCCAAAGTCCACCCCAAAGGGAGTTTCCATCTCCACAGAAAACTCTGCTCCGACCTGCCAGTAGTCCAGCTGTTTCCCTTTCATCCCTGTGACGACAGAGTGATAAAAGCTAAATGCGCCTCATATCACGCTCGCCAAGCGGCTAGTCTGACACGCCCTCAAAAATACGGGTGTAAACACACTGATCTGCAGCACACACCTCTCCTCTCCCTTCCAAACACTAGCTACCCTCCAGGCAGTCAGTGGACATAAAATTGTTACTGTGATGACAGAGCTCATTTAAAACTTTATGGATGAAAAATAAGGAGCTGCAGCAATGTGCAGTATGACAAAAAATATGGTGATGTTTTTTTTTAAATTAAACCATGTAAACCTGTTCTGGTACAACCCCTAAATAGGATTCTGAACCTGAAAATGAGCATAATACCACCTATTTAAAATGACCAAAGCATGACTCAAAGAGAAACTGTAATGAAGTCCAAAACTGTGATTCCTAGATATGTTACACTTCAAGATATTAAAAAGTTTCTTAAATCTTACAGCTGTAAGATTCCATTCAACCTCTGTATGAATAAAATACTGATGTTTTCAACCAAGAGCACAGTTTAGAGATGTAGTACAACTCTCTTTTCAATCCCAAAGCAGCTCTGCTTGCATCACTCACAGATGCTGTCATATCATTAATTTAAACTACCTGCTCACAACTCCTGCCCTTAAATTGCACACACTGCATAATCATGTTAATTTCCATTATGTTTGATCATGCTGCATCTTGTACAACGTGACTTTAACAGCAAGCACTACTGTGAGAAAGTTTAACAAGTGCTTGTGGGCATTTCTGGCAGCTGTAACTACAGGTTTTATAACCTACAAGTTGGCTATATTCATTAAAATGCCATGACTGGTCTCGATCTAGAGCCTGTAGATCGGCTCGGACATCCCTACTTTCATTTTAATTTCAGGGTGTAGATCATTCATTATCTCTCGTTTACCTGACATGACTGCAGTGTGGGTAAATTAACTGCCTAGGTCATAATATAAGCCGCATCCAGCAATTTCAGTAAATGATATGACAAGGAGCTTCAGCATCCCAATGGTATCCCCTTACAGTCTTCCTGCAAACTCCTCTCAGCGTCAGGTGTTAAGTGCAGTGTGAACAGTGTTTTTTTTAAAGATCTCCTCCAGACATGTTTTAGAAAAAAATACTCTTCTTTGTTTTATAATTTGTCTCTGATATGGTTTTTCTACAAAAAAAAACAAAATTTTCTGGTTAAAAATTCTTAAACTACTCCTTCACCCTCACTGAAAACTCCAGAACTGATGAATATGCCAATTTTGTTCATTTCAAGAATGTAACCACTGGACACAAGATGTCCCCTATTTCACTGGAAAGTGGTAGATTCTCAATGGACTGTTATGACCTGCAAGGTGAGGGTCATGTGACTGAAGGGCACAGCAATGCCAGCACTATGGCTAGCTTGCACACTATCATTACACTGATGGGCACATTTTAGTAGGAACTGATTATTGAAAATTGTGAGTGTTGTCTTGTCACAACATTACAGCTATCTCCTCATTAATAATGTTACCGGTCCCGAACAAGGTGCGCAATGAACAAATTAATAAAGGTCAATCATTCAAGTCAAGTGGCCAGTGGTCGATGATACTCTGTTACAAGTAAAAGTACTGCATTGAAAATGTTACTTACGTAAAAGTATGTAATCAAGAAAATATTAAATGTAAAGATACTGGAGCAATAGCAATGCAGACTGAAAAATGTCCCCTGACATTAGATTATTATTACTCATGTATTAATGTAAAAGCATTATTTTACTGTTGTAGTTGGTTGAGGTTGGACTATTTTGTCAATCAGACAATATATTTTTTTCATGATGAATTAATCTGCTGATTGCTTTCTCTACAATTGCACAGAACCTAAAGTGACACCTTCACAAATAATTAAAATAATCAAAAGGAAAAGCAGCAAACCTTCACATTTGTGAAGCTATAACCATAATATGTTTTTACAGGAAAAATATATTCATACAATTATCAATAGTTGCCAATTAAATTTCTGTCAATCAACGAATGTACTAGCTATCCTTGTAGAAACTGTTGGGTAGCTTAATTTATAACAAAACATCATATTTTTTAATCTATTCATATGTTTTGTGTGTATAAATCTTACTTAAAGTAACTAGTAACAAAAGCTTTCAGATAAATGTAGTGAAGTAAAAAGTACAATATCCCTCTCTTTGATGTAATTGAGTAAAAGTAGTGGCATGAAAAGAATATACACAGGTGTGTACAAATACCTCTAATTTGTACTTAAATACAGTACTTGAGTAAATATACTTAGTTACTGTCCACTGCTGCAAGTGACACAAAGAAAAAATATATGTTTGAGTGCAGTTTGACAGTGAAATGCACTTATTGGACATCAGACTTTTGAAAGGTTTGGTGGAAGTAGGCTGTGGGTATAAGCCTGCCATTGGCCAACTATTTCTTCTCCCCTTCTGCAATCTGCGTGTTAGTTTTGCAAGCTTAGCGCTGCCCAAGACGATAGGTGATTGGACCTTTCTCCAGAGTGTGGAGATAGTCTTGCAATGCAAGACTGAACAAGACCTAGAGGGAGCCAGAGACTTCAATATAAAAATAAGATTTTGTTTATAATGGGAAAGACAACAATTCTGATTGAATGGTATAAAAAGGCCCACTGGAAGTGCATAATAAAACAGTAACAAATTGTTGTGGCACACAATTATAATAAATCAAGCACTAACTGGGGTTAGAATGGCCACTTTAGATAGTTAGAGATGGTTTAGAGATACACAACAAATTGTTATCTGCATAATCAGATTGTTGAATACACTACACACCAACCAAGTCAAGTCAAAAACTATATACCACTCAAGGATCACACAAAACCTGTCTCCTGAAAATTACATTTACTAATATGATAAAGCAAATGTGTTTCGAAAGAAACATAATATCACCTGGATCGCATTTTTGTCAACATAATGAGGACTAATACTGAACAGAGAAATATTAGTAATAATAGGCAGAGGAACTCGCGGTACTCCAGCACATTCCATTCAGTGTTAACGAACAGTAAAACCATAACACTTGAAAGGCAAACACTCACTACTAAAATATAACATTTTTGTTCATGAAGTTAACTGTGATTAGGAAAAACGAAGGTTACGATATGGTACCCTAGTTCTATAAGCACAGGAGGAGCCCTCTACTGGACTCTATGGGTACTACCTCCTCCAATCACACCACACACTTGCCCACTGAAATTTTATCGTGCACGTAGTGAACCAATAGGACATCGCTACCGATACATGCGTGACGTATAATAGCAGTGTCCCTACTGCCTCAGCATCCGACCGCCTCTTCAGCATACGCCGTCAGAGTGGCAGGGCTCATCAGTAGAGGGCTCTGCCTGTGCTTATAGAACTAGAGTTACCATATCGTAACCTTTGTTCTATCTCACACAGGCTCTGCCCTCTACTGGACTCTATGGGTACAGTGGGTGGAGCCCGATGACTGTCCGCGCCTAGACGCGAAAAGCCACACCACAACAACCCGGTCGGCCACAGGCCGGCCAAAGCCCGACTACCACATCACCTAGTGACAGAATGGTGGGACACCCCTGAGAAGGTCGCTGGACCGATAGGGGCTTGGCCTGACCATTAACACCTGGACTGCCCTGACTTCTCAATGAACATCAGGCAGTGCCAGTGCATGTTCCCCCTCTACACCCAGTAGTCACCAGATCCTCACTTGTCAGATCCTAAGTCGCACTTGCGAGCTGGATCCCGAGAAGGAGCCCGACATATCCAAGAGATAGAAACCACAAACTGGCACAGTAAGGGCCATGATGCATTGTGCAGATCTCTTCGACCACACCCCGCTGAAAAAGGTCGTAGACACTTCCACACTTCCAAGTGGAATGTGCACGCACCACTAAGGGTGGGTCTGTTCCCGCCCGTATACAGGCTTGGGAGATTCACTCACAAAGCCAGCTGGCCAGGCTCTTCTTGGACAGGGTTTTACTGACTGCACTATCACTGAAACAGACGAACAGCTGACCAGTGCATCGAATGGGGGCTGTGCTCTACATAGGACGTTAGCCTAGCACACATGGACACAACAGATGCACTTTCACCTCCTTGCATCCTAGGTAAAAGCATCCAGATTTATTGTCCTGGACCTGAACATGCTCCTTATGTTCTTAGGAACAAAGGGAGGTGTGTTCTCAATCTGGCTGCACTGTGGACACCAAGAACCAGCATGCAACTGGGAGAACCGACAGGCACACAGCTCACTCACCTTCTTAGCAGGTGAGAGCGAGGCGCAGGGCTGTTCAAGAGATAGCATTTTCAATGAGGACTGCTCCAGGGGCTCATAAGGTGCAGATATTAGAGCCACCAACACAACTGTTCTGTCACCAAACCCCCTGTGATAGCTGCAGCGCGACAGCCCCTTCTCCATCAGACCTTGCAGGAAAGAGAAAACGGATCCCACCAAACAGGTAGGCAGATCCATCTCCCTTTCAATGCATCAACGCTGAAAGCCCAACCACTTAGCTTTACAGCAAGACATGGTGGAGACTGCCCACCGCTTGGATGGTCTGTGTAACCTCAGCGGATAGACCAGCCTGATTCTGCCTCTCCACAATTTTAGGAGAAAAACCTGGAGAGGCTGGTCCAACACCAGCATTGTGCATACGAAGCCTCACCCGTGAGACAGAGCCCCCCAGACCATAGGTACAGTCACTGTAGGCTGCGTCACTTCTACCAGAATGATGAACGACCATTCCCGCCTCACCTAACTGGAGGGATGAGATGGGGTGGGGGGACACACACCACCCGCTCGGTTGGGAGCCAGCCCTAGACATGAGGTCAGCCACCGCCGTTCTCCAAGCCTGGGACGTGAAGGGCTTTCAGAGACAGCAGGTGTTCCAATTCTATAGGTTCCCTGCCAGTGCCAACGGAGCCATGGATAGGACTTCGCCCTGTCTGTTGATGCACGCGCTGGAGGAAATGTACCACCACACTAGAAACACAACCTGGAGTGGGTTGTGGATTTGTGGTGTGTGGCCCCCTCGGCTCTCCTCAGGGAGCCACAACACTCACTGCACTCCCCTGGCAGGTCCCTCACCTTTGCCTCTTGAGGTCCAGGTTGGCAACCCAACATTGTAGCCGTTGCATGTGCAGCAAGCCCATAGGGACCACCTGATGGACTACTGCCCTGAGGCCCAACAGCAGCATCACTGACAGCGCTGCCGCAGCTGTCCCCTGCTGCAGCCTGTGGACCATCAAACAATGCGCACAGATACAATCTTGGAGTGTTGCAGTTGAGCACAATCCCCAGATACTCCGCTTGCTGCAGCGGCTGGGGGGAGCTCTCCAATTGATCGCAACCCCAGGCTGTTGAGGTGCAAAATCAACTGGGCTGTGTGGAGATCACTCAAGGCTTCAATCTCTCCATGACCATGAGGTTGTGAGTAGAAAGGAACCTTCATGCCCTTCTCGCTAAACGGTTGCAGTGCGATGCATCTGCTGAGTGTGTGGGGGCTAGCGAGTAATTGACAGGGAGCCTAATGTATTTGTAGGCTACCCCTGAGAGGAGAAGCCTAGAAATTCCCTGTTACTGTGTCACCTCGACTTGAAATAGGCGTCTTTCAGGTCGATGGCGGTGAACCAGTTGCCGGTCTGCACTGGCTCCAGTATCTTGATCATCAGCATGTGGAAACGCCCTCTTGTCCATTATGCTATAAATGGAACTTTAGCCCAAGGGTGGGCCGACGTCGAACGGGCTATAGTGTCCCTGAACGGACCAGGGCTTGCTGCTCTGTGGTGTCCTTGAATACTCCACGGTCTGTTGATCTGTGGTGTCCTTGAACGCACCACAGCTCGCTGCTCCAATGATGGCTCAGTGGAGCAGTCAATATCAACATAGCTGAGGCAGGACAGGGCATCCTCCTCTCCACTGCAGCGAGCTGCTACTGGAGAATGAGCCACTGTTCACTGTGATAAAGTGCCACGGGCCGCATCGCTGGAAGAGACCTGTTGTCTGGTTGCGTCTCTCCGGCTATATCTGGAGCCAGTCAGCTAAACGCTGTGCTGGTTTGGTTGAGCATATGTTGACAATGTGGTTGTATGTTTTAGGAACAAACACACTGCCAGTGAGCTAGCAGTGTTCCTGTGGACACTGTTGTGAGTGCACGGGGAACGCAGAGTTAGCTCGCATTGCTGCATTGTGTCACCGTCATGGCAGCAGCCCTTCATTTGGCTGCCAGGCGATGTAGGCGACCCGTTGCACGGGCCGGACAGCCAGCTAGCAAGGAGGAAGCCCAGGTCCTACTACCATCTTGCTTGGATGCCACCAGGAGAGTGACGTGGGACATGGGCTTCTGTCTCAGTGGTTTGAATAGCAGTGTGCCGGGCCTTGAACGCACCACCCAGTATGACTGTGGTTGACACATCACCCAGTGTTGACGTCAGCCTCAAGCTCACAGCTTCCATGTGAAGCAGCGGCAGGGTAGACAGCCTCGCCTGCTGCAACAGGTGCTAAGAGCCGCTCTTGGAGGGAACGAAACCAACCAAAGCAGTGAGCGATCTCTTTCGTCCCGCTATACCGAGAGAGACCAGACTTTGGCGGTCTCTCTCTGGCTATAGAGGACTAGCCTAACTGCGCTGTGACCGCTCGGCGAAAGGGATGTCGGCAGGTCAGCGTGTCTGTTTATGTAACACGCTTTCACCGCTGGTGAGCTAGCAACGTGCCCCTGCGAGTTCTCGTGGGCACGCTGGGAATGCAGAGTTACAGTACAACCACGTTACAGTACACCCACATGAGGGCAGCCTTGGCTGTGGGGAGAACCGTTAGCTTAGCATCGGTGCTAGCAGCGGGTCCGTGCGACTCCTCGTGTGCGTGCTGGGAATGCAGAGCTACAGTAGACTGCTGCATTGCCTAGTTTCCACAGTAAGAACAGTTCATGTCTCGGCTGTCACGTCATGGAAGCGGATCATTATGGCAGCGTGGACTTGGAGGTCAGGCTAGCAAAGTGGATGCCCAACCACCCTCTCACTCGGTTCTGACCGGGAGAGCGCCGTGGGCCGTGGGGCGAACCGTTAGCTAAGCGTCGGTGAGCGCAGAGGCACGTTCAACACGGCTTGCTCAATGGGATGGGGTTGTTGGTGGGGAATTAGCACTTCTTAGAATGTAATGTGAACACAAGGCCGCAGGGCGAACCCTTAGCCTCACCCCAGGAGTTAACGTTTGCTCTTTGATGAGAGAAGTTAACTTAGCTCTTTGAGGAATGTAATAAACATGTTTTCCACATTCTTAAAGTCTTACCATAGTTTTACACAAGCAGCACATGTAAACAATGGCGTCTTGAACACCAGACGGGGGATTGTG